>NW_027437190.1:319882-724874 GCF_033239565.1 Halichoeres trimaculatus | reverse complement strand
AAATATAACTAAAATGACGCGCACCCTATACAGGCATATCTCCTTCCTTTAACATTTAACAATGAACCAAAAATCAACTCAAAGTGCAACAGCAACATAAAAAGGCATATCTCCTTTTAATATTGGTTGAAAGACCATTAATAAAATAGAACTCAAAGAAACATTAGAAGACATCTTCCTTGAAACAAGGAGAATGAAAGAACCTGAGCTTATAATTTCAGATTTTTTTTCAAAAGGACACAAACAGATATAAACAAACAGATATAAACAATATAGGAATGGAATGCAAAGTGAACAGCAGGTCGTCCTCGCTCTCATAATCACTCATCTTTACGTTGTTATTGCATGATTCGTCCTGACTACCTGCGTTGGTTTATATCTGGCACACCATGCGCGCGGACTGATACACTAAGTGGCGAGCGCCTCGTAGCCAGCTGTGGCTCTGCAGGGGAGGTAGCGCCGTTTTACGACACGATGAGAGCAAGAGACTTATTTAGTGGTGATTTTTGTGTGAAAGTAACGCGCTGAAAATTCTCTAAATAAAGCGTGAATGCAGACAGATATCAGATTTTTTCGGTGGGAGTCCGTTTATTTATCTTTTGGGTCAAGTAAAATATGGTCTGTAATAATGTCTGAGTGCATAGGAAACCGGCACATGAGCAGGGACGGGGTGTTTGGTGCGTGTGCCCTGGGCTTCTGCTGCACAAAAAACACTGCTGTAGGGGTAATTTCTGCCCTAACCCTTGTGATAGAACCCAACTTCCATCCTGGAGAATCACTTTAGGCATGGCATGGTGTGTATGCCGCAGGGCGTTCAAGCTCCTCCTCTCCTCTGCTTGCCACGTCTGCACACGTCCCGTCTCCGCTCATCAAAAGATGTGTGCGGACGAGCACACAGCTTTTTTCAGAAATCAATCCACAGGTCACGTGTGTGCCGAACCGATTACGTCGATCTGGTCAATGATGATCCGCTGCACCACTAGTCACACCGGTGGACAAATGTCATGTTTAAAACAAAATATTTTCATATTTGAATTTTAAAACTCATTAACTACAGATGTATTTATTCTGGAAGTTTATACTGTAAAGGAAAAAATAGGGGTTTTAATTAAGTATTATAAATTATTATTTATATTTGTCACAAAGGACACAAAATGGAGCGTCACGTCAAGCACCCACATAAATGTGGAAATAGAATTAAATATTGATAAATACGTAAATAAAAGCCCTCTACTCTCACGGTTATTTATCTTATGTCTTATCTTATGTAGCAGACACTGCCAGCATGAAATACAGCAGAAAATAAGATTCATATGAGAGGGTGGTTCTAAAACCGCATTTCCACCAAGCAGACCAGTTCGGTTCGTCTGGGTAAGGCATGGATTTTGTGGTGTTTCCACTGACTTATCCCGGGAAGGATCCCCAAATAACCGAGACGAGCCGTCCCACTTTTTAGGACCCTTTTCGTATGCAACTATTGTAGTTTTTCTCAGTTGCTTTGGATCATTTCTCAGATCAGAATTGAAATTCTCAAAACTATTTGTTCAATCTTCACATCATTGTGTCACTTGTGCAGTAAATCAGTTTCAATTGTTTTTGGACATGCATGCAAATGATTATGTAGAATTCTCTTTTGTTTGCTTCATTATCAGGTGCTTTAGTCATATTTGTAGCCCACCTTTACCCTCTATATTAGGAAAGGGCCTCTAGGTTCTTAAATATTATATTGAGAGCTAATGAAGAGAGACTGCTTCGTCTATGTTACTGTGTAAAAAATCCCAAGTGTCCCTTTAATATTCGATACCCACTCTTATTACGATCTTACATGCAGAGAAACCAAGATCAGATTAAATGATCAAACTTTTAAGTTAAATGCAAACTTCCAGTTTACTGAACATTTTTTAAATCAACATTATAACAAGTAAACCGACAATTAATCATACTCGCTCCTGAAATCTGTATTTTCTCAGTTTCTTGGCTTAAAATAATACATTTCTTAACTTGAAATAATATGTTTCTTAACTTAAAATAATAACCTATGTAAGGGGCCACACACACTCACACCTGCCTGGTTATTAAGTTTAGAAAAACCCTATAGTTGCAGGCCTGCGGTGAGGCCCAAAACTTAATGGCTGCTTCACTCTAGGAGCAAACCAAAATAAACCCTGAGCTTGTAGTTCAGTCAGTACTCACAGCCTCCAGTCCAAGTTCACGTGAAGAGAAATCCAAACAGTGTCCTCAGAAGGCAGCTCGATCCTCCCACTTTGGCAAATGCAGGGTTAGCCTTTAGCAAGCGATGTCCAGGAAAGCAAAGATAAAATCCACACATTGAACTTTTCCAGCAGTCTATTAGCACTTTGAGAACGACCAATCTTCATATCCAGTCCGGAATGATGAGAAAGAAGTCTCCATAGAAAGCTGACTGAGCAAAACTAGTCCGTTGGCGGCGCTATATCCGCTAGACTAGCGAATGCTACAAGCTACGGTGCTAAACTGCTTCATAAGTTCTTTAAACAACCTACTGCAGGGCAGACTTCGGGCAGAAATTATCCATAGTTAATCCAAAAGCAATAGACGAGTGTTCATTGACGACCATTGAGCTAAAAGTCCAGAAAACTCTTCTAATTACTCAAAAATAGCAGCCACTTGGCAGATACAACTTGTGTCCCTGCGGGTCAAGCTAGCGCATCCCACTTCCGGTTTCTTAGTAAAGCGAATACGAAACTGATCGGCAAGGGTTGTGTACACAGCACTTCCTTTTAGCTCTTTCACAATAAAAACAAAATAAAATACATGAAAACATTTTGTATTTCACTCGTTTTTAACTGATACTCATCACCCGTTTACTTTGAACAGATTTTAAACCTTTTTAACACATACATGAAATAAAATTTTAACCATAATTATACAACCTTTATTTATTGATTCCTTTTAATCTTTTGAATTGTAACATCTCTTATGACCTTGTGACTATTTTATTTATCTATTGACATATTTGTCTGGGTTACATGTTGATCAAAATTATATATATATATATATATATATACATATATATATATATATATATATATATATATATATATATATATATATATATATATATATATATATATATATATATATCAGTGGGAAACCCACTGGGCCTTCAAGGTATTCAGTGACGACCTAACAAAAAATATTGAAAGAATTTTTGTACTCCTAAATAATTATTTTATTTCTTTATTTTGTTTTATTTATTTATTTTACTCAATGAAATCATAGCAATGAGTTTTATATTATTTTTATAAACTTGTCCTGGCAAACAATTGGGTTAATATAACGAAATGGAAAATGGACCAATCACAATTTTCCCTTTGATAGTATCTTGGTAAATCAGCGACACATTCTGGCAGGTAGGGCCTTCAGTAACTGCAACGAATTCCTGTGTAACTCAAGCGAATGTGGACACAATTTGACAATGACAGTTGTCTTAGCCAATCACATTTTGTCAAATTGTGGGCGGGCTCATACCTGTCAGGGGATTTGCGAATACTTACCAAACACCCCCTCCCTGCCCCTCTGCACTCTGACGGGGCAATATTTTACTTGACCAAAAACAAAAATAAACAGACTCTCACCGAAAAAATCTGATATCTGTCTGCATTCACGCTTTATTTAGAGAATTTTCAGCGCGTTACTTTCACACAAAAACACCGCTAAATAAGGCTCTAGTTCTCATTGTGTCGTAAAACGGCGCTACCTCCGCTGCAGAGCAACAACCGGGTACAAGGCTCTCGCCGCTTAGTGTATCAGTCCGTGGCGTTCCAGATATAAACAAACGCAGGTAGTCTGTCAGGACGAAGAGACACTATGAGAACTAGAGCCTTATTTAGCGGTGTTTTTGTGTGAAAGTAACGCGCTGAAAGTGCTCTTCACAAAGCGTGAATGCAGACCGATATCTGATATATGGCTCCGTCTGGGTGCAGAGGAAACCAACAGAGGAGCAGGGAGGGGGTGTTTGGGGCGAGCGCTCTGGGCTTCTGCTGCACAAAAACACTGCTGTAGGGGTAATTTCTGCCCTAAACCTTGTGATAGGACCCAACTTGTTCCATCCTGGTGTATCACTTTAATGGATAAGCACCCAACTGTAGCTGTGAGTGAGAGAGGAGAAAAGAGATCTAGTTGGCAGAACGTGAAGAGAAATGGCAGAAAGTAATGGAGAAGACTGTGTGGTTGCTGGATTACTTGAAACTTGTTTTTTTTTTTTTTTTTTCAATTTTATGTCTTAATTTTTTTAATTGTTTGAATTTGTGTTAGGTGTTGCAGTGTTCTGGCACATGATAAATATTTAATCCCACAAAACTATCAATATACTAAACTTCCATGTCACATGATTCTGGCTATTGTTTTTATTTATTTTTTTGATTGTTTATTGCAACGTGTGATCCCATGGTCCTACTGAAGGCCCAGTGGCTGGGGCCACGGTTCGCCTCTGATGTATATATGTATATATATTTATTATATATATATATATATATATATATATATATATATATATATATATATATATATATATATATATATATATATATATATAAATTATAAATTGCCTTACTTCCCATAACATGTAGTCATTAGTTCATCACATAACAGTTTACATGCAAAAGGGTTGAACAACTTATCATAATATGTCAAACATTTTTCCATTGGACTTTTTTTTCTGAATCTGTTTTTTTCTAAGTCAGGATTGGTAAATTGCTCCCTGGTCAATCTTGACTTCCTTACAATGGCTAAGGTTGGTTAAGAGATGCAGCCAAAAGCTGGGAGAACAACTGTGTCCTCAATCATTCAGACTTTTTGTGGAAAGAGAAGATCTTTGTTGTGATGTGGATGAGATTTTCCGACCCAACATACAGAAACATAAGGAGGTGTAGGAAGACTGCACTGCTCTGTAATTCCCACAGCACTGCATGAACAGTTTTCCCTAAAGAGACTGTCCTTATATGTTCATCACAATGATGGGGAAGGTCAACAGAGTGCAGCACAAACAGTGAAAATAAAAATGTGAATATTTTCCAGTCTCTTGTCATCAATCTCCCACATACACTTAGATGTAACTTACAATTTCCATTAACTGTCATCAAAGCTTTAGGCATAGTTTTACATCAGAACTTCCTTCCAGAGTACTCTGTTATACTGACAACATGACTAAGCACTTTAACTTCTCTATCAATACACAGACACAAGGACTCATCATTCTGATGCACAGGCATGTTCATTGACACAGAAATTTACTTTTGAGGGATGAACTAAGGATTTTTGGAACAATACTGGCTTTTGCAGGTAATCGATGGTGTTTTGCTATTTGTACAAACTGTTCTGAAAAATGCACTTATTGTTTTGCAATTGGCAATGATGATTCCAGAAATGTACCAAAGCAACTGAAAAAAACCCTGTAATTCTTTTTCCAAATTTAATTTAGTATATATATATATATATATATATATATATATATATATATATATATATATATATATATATATATATATATATATATATATATATATATATATATATAAGTGCTGTCAGGGATTAAAAAATTTAATCTAATTAACTACAGGATTTGTAATTAATTAATCTAATTAATCCCATTTTAATCTCATATCAGCTTAAGGTCACAAAATAAAGACTCTGAATTCCAGGACATTAAAATTACATTAAAAGACATTTAAAAATAAGGTGGGAATATATACAACACATTTTTAGGTACCCTGAGGCATAAGGAACGCGTTATGAAAGTTGTATGGTTCAGTCTTTACAAAATCTACACAGTCCTACACCTGAGGTAAGCTGATTTGATTTTTAGGACGTTTTTTGCTTCTGTTCACATTTTTACTCGATGTGGACCCAATTTTCACCGCAATATGAACTTCTATACTTCTATGAGGTCAGGAGAACCAGGGCTAAAGGCTAAAAACTGTGAGGAACTATGTACAAAACACTTTTTTCAAGTCTTGGATCAAAGAAAAGTGAAGTAATCTCAGTTCAACATGCTCTGAACACACAAACTGTTGCTCATTGGTGCAGAGCAGCCCCAAGCTAACACATGACACAAGGAAGATGGAAGGAAATTTTCAAAGAATTCTTTAGATTTAAATACAAGACATTTTCCGATCATTCAGGGCTTGTTTGATGCAGTAAAGAGTGAGCCGCTTTAAACAGAAGCTCCTCTTACACCTGCAGGCTGTAAGTGTGAGTGAAGGGGGAGAAGCTCGGCAGCTGTAGCTGTAGCTGTATTGGTGAAAAGAGAACAAACCCTGAATGATCGGAAAATGTCTTGTATTTAAATCTAAAGAATTCTTTGAAAATTTCCTTCCATCTTCCTTGTGTCATGTGCTAGAGCAAACGGTTGATTTTCTGTAGATTTTCAAAAAGGACGTGTGAACAAACAAGATGTGGAAGGCAGTCCCCTTAACAGCGCACTCTCTTCCCCCGGTTCAAAGCATGTTGCCAGATGTGATACATTCAGGGACCGTCGGAAATTTGAAAATCTGACGAGAACACCACTTTTTCCATGTAGGACAAACGGTTTGTAAATGCTAGGCATTGGAAAATAAGTGCGTCTTTGAATGCCTCGCGTGTTTGGGATCTAGATTAACCTGTATTCATTTTTATAACGCGTTAATTTGCAGTGTCATCAATTAATCTAATTAACGCGTTAAAATGACAGCCCTAATATATATATATATATATATATATATATATATATATATATATATATATATATATATATATATATGTATATCAGTGGCGATTGCTCTAAGACTGCAAGGGAAGCTCAGCTTCCCCTAAAATGGCCCCCAAAAAGTGGTGCTATGTACTGCTGTGTGTACATTTCATTGACAAAATGAATTCCTTCATCTTTTATTCAGAATCAGCTACCTATCACAGGTAACTGGCTTGACCTCCTCCTCGTTCATCCCCGCAGCATCTCAGCGCTTAAACACAGTCAGACGCTGGGCGTCTTCTGACTTCACGGAGAAGCGGGTTGTTCCACTGTGGAAACCCCGACGGTTATTGGATAAACGCTGGGCTTTGTCTCGTCCTCGGACGCTAAGCGTCTCTGGGGGTCTATGAGACAGTGGGCTGGCCTGGACGCTGGGCTTCTGCATGATGATTGGTTGATCTGTCAGAGGCCGAATCCCTTTTTGATTGACAGTGAAATGAGCCAGTCAGCGATCTTGAAGTATAACCCTCCACCGGAGCATCTTCTCAGTTGTACATTCAGTTGTTCTGGACTGATTCTGTGGCTTTAACGATCCCAAGCGAGTTTACCTTTCTTAAAAACGACAAGCGTTGTGTTTAAAGATTCTCTCTCTTTTCACCAATACAGCTACAGCTAAAGCTGCCGAGCTTCTCCCCCGTCACTCACACTTACAGCCTGCAGGTGTAAGAGGAGCTTCTGTTTAAAGCGGCTCAAGTCTAACACCCACAACACAATGGGCCAAAACCCTTTTAGCAGTCTAGCTCTGCTGGCCATTGAGAGAACACTGGTAAAATCCCTGGAAAAAACACCTGGTTAATACTACACGGTCACAGATTATTTTCTTGAGAAGAATGGAGGGTAGAATTTACGTTTAAATATATAATCAAATTTATGATGAAGGCTGGAAAAAATGAGCTTCCCCTCCTTGACTTGACCAGAAATTGATTAATTTTACTGTAGAATAACGGAGATTTTCAAAGTAAAAATTTTAGATCCTAAAATAAAGGAGTAATAGCTGTGAAGTTTTGGTGGCTTTAAATTTTTATGTTAGCCATACGTTCTGACAATTCTTGGTCTGTATGTTCTCACTACTACTCTGACTTCTCACAAACAAGAAACCAAGCGATTAATGTGGAATAACAGAGATTTTTAATGTTAAAGTCTAGGATCCTCAAATAAAAGAGAAATATCTCTGATATTTTGGTGGCTTTCAATTTTTTTGTTATCCATTAGTTTGACTATTCTTGTTCTGTATGTTTTCGGTATCACTCTGACTTCTCACACACAAGATATCAAGCAATTAGTGTGGAAAAACAAAGATTTCAAATGTTGAAGTCTAGGATCCTCAAATAAAATAGTTATGTCTCTGATGTTGTGGTGGCTTTCATTTTTTTTTTTGTTATCCTTAAAGTTCCCACAAATTTTGTTCCGTATGTTTTTGGTACCAGTCTGACTACTTACAAAAAAATCCAAGAAATTTTATTTTAGAAAATAGAGATTTTCAATGTTTAAAGTCTTACACTATAGAATGAAGGAGTAATATATCTGATGATTTAGTGGCTTTCTTTTTTTTTCTTTTTTCTTTTTTTCTCCTTGTCCTGTTCAGCGTCACGACAACAGAATTATGGTCTGGCTGCCGTATTGTGCAGAACACATTTTCTTTTCCAAAGGGAGCCGTTAGTGTATAAGGCTCCCCTTGAGTATGTTAAAATTGTACTCTTTATTAGTGTTTTTTGATATATATTTTATACATAAATACACCTACATATATATATATATATATATATATATATATATATATATATATATATATATATATATATATATATATATATATATATATACATACACACACACGTATATATGCACATATATATATATATACATACGCATACATGTATCCATACAGTTTCCCTCCCGTATATTGCCAAGTTTGAAGAGTACTGCTTAACCAAAACAAGGTGATATCAGGAAAGAAACAGTGATAAAGGGAAAGAGTGTAGAGAAGAGACTAGACAGAGGGGGAGAGAGAGACAAAACAACAGTAGAGAGCAACCACAACAACTGAACAAATGACTACAGACAGGAGAAATAAACAACCAGCTACTGAGCCTGAAAAGAGGCAGTATCCTCAGGTCTTTGACATCATAATCACAAGAAGCACCTGTGGAGAAATGAACTGGAGAAATCATGAGTAGCAGTGAGCACAACAACGACAATTGTAAAAAGGTACATATACGTATATAGAAACATACACAGAAGCATATACTCACCTACACATATAGGGATACAGGTGGCAGTACAGAATATTGGGTTTGATTTAGGTCAGGTGATCATGCCAAGGTGTGATGGTGCAGATGTGGCCCCGCTGTCCCCAGAGGCCAAACACGCACTGAGACAGCCCTCATATCCGGGCATCTAGCAGCCACAACAGAGCACAGGGCCCAGACAGACCACCATGGAGACAGCAGCACGCCAACCCAGGAGGAGGCAAGGAGGGGGCGTCCCGGGAAGGCTAGAGGCAGGCCCCCGACACTGCGGAGGGAGGACCCCAGGGGGCCAGGGACTGAGGCCTACAGGCCCCGCTAGACGCAGGGCCCCCGATCGAGTGCAGGGGGTAGGACCCGGGGTCACCTGTGCCCAAGGGCCACTCACCCCCGAGGAGGGAGGGTTCGGCCAGGTACCCGGGAGGACGGACCCAGCCCAGGCCACCACCCATCACGAGTCGGTGCCAGCCCCCAGCGCACCCGGCCAGACACCGGAGACCACAGAAGTCCTCTCCCCAAAAACCCAGTGTCCCCCTTACATAACCCCCTGTCCCAACCCACCCCTATACCCCTCACATCTGTACCCCAGCTCACCAGCCCTCCACCGTGGACCCTGACACTCACACATAAACATTCTGTCCATCCATACCCATACGTTGACACAACAGCACAACGACACCACAGCACCACAAGACGACCACACAACAACATCACAACACGGCAGCACCATATCACAACACACTCGGAGCCTCCAGCCACTCAGGTGGTGAAATACCCCTCCTTTTCCTCCTCACTCACCAAAAAAAAAAAAAAAATACAAATAATTTTAAAAAAGGATTAAATAAATAAATAAATAAATAAATAAATAAATAAATAAATAAATAAATAAATAAATATAAAGCCATGAGCATCCCCGGGGCGCAGCAGGATCCCCGCTGTGCCACTTGCCCAGAACCCAAGGCAGCGGATCCCTGATCCCCAGGGGGCACTGTAGAAACAGGGGTGTGAGAAGAGCCCCCTACCCCACCTCTGATTTGGTGGCTTTCAATTTTTTTGTAATCCATAGTTCTGACAATTCTTGGTCTGTACGTTTTCAGTACCACTCTGACTTCTCATAGACTCAATCAATTTTACTGAAGAATAAAAAGTTTAATAAAGTTTAATAAAGTTTAAAGTCTTACATTTTAAAATAGAGTAATATCTCTGGTGTTTTGGTTGGCTTTTGATTTTTATTATTATTATTATTATTTTATTTATTTATTTTTTGTTATCCATAAGTTCCTACAATTCTTGGTCTGTATGTTTTCAGTGCCACTCTAAATTCTCACCATAGAATAGAACTTATTGTTATTGTAACAAGTACAACGAAATTGAAGTCGCAGCAGCAATCAAGAAAACAAAAGTAAGAAAGTGCAAAAAGGTCCATAAGAAAAAAGATGATGTCAGCTTGTCTATCATTCTCCAGTTCAGCCAGCCTCCACCTCCACACGGTCCGGACTGAGCTTCTTTCAGTCATGCTTCATCTCTGTCTTCTGTATCCTGTCTACTCAGGTGAAGCTCTTCCAACATGGCGTTGGTGTCTGATGTTAGCTTCGTTAGCCATGTCTGTGAATAGCATGATGCTACTCTGCCCTCTGGAATTCCCTCTATTGCTGGGTTAGCATGGATAGCTTGTCCATCTTATTGGAGATAGATCTTACGTATCCAATAACGATGGATCCAACAGGTCTAGGTCTCTAACAGGTCCATGTCGTCACTTCTTAGTTCACACCTGAGAACCATCACGTTGTCCTCACCTCCTACTCCTCACCTTGTAGGAAGACATCAGGCCTTACACCAGTTAGCGTTGACATGCTACAGGCTGCAAACAGCTGATTTCACATGTAAACAATGCAGCCATGGTTACATGTAGGATCTCCAGACAAACACAGGAGCAAAAGTAGTAAAAATATCACTAAGCCACAAAAAGTTTGGTGTCCATGACCAACAAATGAGCCACACAAAGTAATGATCCACTCCAAATACAAAGATTACAAAATAAGAGATGAAAAAAATTACTAGAAACGGACAGAAAGGAGAGAGCTGCTGCAAAGGCAGCCATAACCAACAGAGTGGCGCCTAGCAATATGTTGTACTTTGTTATCTATATTTATCTTATTTGTGTTAACTGAAACATATTCCTACCTATACAATAATATATTTCTTCATTGCTGCTCTGGGTGCTCCATAAAACCCTATTCAGTGCCACTACAAGCTTAATCTTTATGATTAGACTTTTAAGACTTTAATCTGACACGTGAACTGCAGGTATCTTGCCGCCCTGCTCTTTGCACTCCATGAACACTGCTCAAACAGGGTGTATATCAGCGTATCATGGCTGACGACAACACCTTCTACTGCAGATTTGAAAGGGACCACTTCACACCTGCCCCTCTCCTCTCTGCAGTCACTCTGCCACCACCCACTGACACTGAGCCCCTCATCTCAACTCCATCTCACCCCCGGGGCTCCAGCACACCCACCCCCCCAGACCCTCCAAGTGAGCGAGGAGGAAGTGACCCGGCTGCTGCAGGGACAAAAAAACAGGAAAGCTCCAGGCCCTGACGGGGTTTCCCCCTCCTGTCTGCGAGCCTGTGCAGACCAGCTAGCTCCTGTCTTCACCCAGCTCTTCAACCGGTCCCTGGAGCTGGGTGTGGTCCCCTCCTGCTTCAAGCGCTCCACCATCATCCCCATCCCCAAGAAACCCACCATCTCAGGACTAAATGACTACAGGCCTGTCGCGCTGACATCTGTGGTCATGAAGACCTTTGAGCGGCTGGTGTTGGCCCACCTGAAGACCCTCACAAAGGACCTGCTGGACCCCCTGCAGTTTGCCTACCGGGCAAACAGATCAGTGGAGGACGCTGTCAACTTGGGGCTGCATTACATCCTGCAGCACTTGGATCGTCCTGGGACCTATGCACGTGTCCTTTTTGTGGACTTCAGCTCGGCCTTCAACACTGTGGTCCCCCCCCTCCCTCTGCTCCAAACTGGCCCAGCTCACTGTGCACTCTGTCAGTGGATCTACAGCTTTCTGACTGACAGAAGTCAGCAGGTGAGGCTGGGGCAGGCCATTTCGGACATTCGGACCACCAGCACAGGGACTCCCCAAGGATGTGTCCTTTCTCCACTACTCTTCTCCGTCTACACCAATGACTGCACCTCCACAGACGCCTCTGTGAAGCTGCTGAAGTTCGCAGACGACACCACCATCATCGGTCTCATCCAGGACGGCGATGAGACTGCTTACAGACAGCCCCCCGCCCGGTCCCCCCTCACAGTCCTCAACAGCCCGATGTCCATTGTGGAGAACTTCAGATTCCTGGGCACGATCATCACGCAGGATCTGAAGTGGGAGCAGAACATCAGCTCCATCCTCAAGAAGGCTCAGCAGCGGATGTACTTCCTGCGCCTCCTGAGGAGACATGGACTGCCCCCTGAGCTGCTGCTGCAGTTCTACACCGCAGTCATCGAGTCCGTTCTGTGCTCCTCCATCACTGTGTGGTTTGGAGCTGCTACCAGGCAGGACCGATTCAGACTGCAGCGCACTGTGAGGACTGCTGAGCGCATCATTGGTGTCCCCCTGCCCTCCATCCAGGACCTCTACTGCTCTTAGGACTCAGAGGAGAGCAGGAAACATTGTGAGGGACTCCACTCACCCTGCTCACGGACTCTTTGAACTGCTCCCATCCGGCAAGCCGACACAGGAGTAGTTTCTATCCGTCTCCATATTAAATGATAAAAACTGTAACTAACACTGGCACCAGTTTACAGCTGCACTACGGACCGCATAGTTGCACTTTTCCACCTTCAATTGTAAATATCCCAGTATTCTGTAAATATTTCTGATGCCCTTTTTATTCCAGCCCTTTTCTACACCCACATCTTTTTATTCATCTATTTTTTATTGTCATGTTTATGTGTCATGTTTGTGTGTGTAGTTCTTGTGCTAGAGACAACAACTACCGGAGTCAAATTCCTTGTATGTGTTGCATACTTGGCAATAAAAACCGATTCTGATTCTGATTCTGATTCTGAATCAGTACAGCACGCTCAGTGCAACCTTTTCTCAGAACAGTACTCAATTTGTTAATTGATCAAGGGCGCCATCTAGCGACCATATTTAACTCATACACTTATCTAACAGCAAACACAGGATAATATACAAATCAGTGTCATCTTATCATGCGTTTTTAATATTTTGTCATACACAAGTTCGTTTCGCCCTAAAAATTATTTTGGTTCAAACAAACAACGTGATTCAGGTTAATTTGCAAAATCTAAAATTTGTTTTAATGTCATCACTATTAGGAGGATCACTGTGCAATAATTCAGATCACCTATCATTGTTCTCCTTCGCTTTTTCCTGCAGTAGCTGTCACACTTGACAACCAACACATGAAAAAACAGAAGCAACTGCATGAGAGCTAACGTTATGATTTTCCATTGTGATTTTAAATTATAGGTCATTTCTAGGTGTTTCCTGCTCTGCAAAGCATTTTGGTACATTACCAGGACTCTGCGATGCAGGTACAAGAGAACTGTGGAATCATTATGCGTCTATGAAATAATAACCTGTTCGGTGCTGTTTTGGCATCCAGCATGTTATTGTTGTGCTTTCTATGATCATTGCACCTTTCTGCATTCTCTGTCCTCTTTAGTTTTTTCCTGCAAAAGCTGTGATATCTGACCCCCAAGACGTGAGAAACTTTCAAATTTAAGGGGAAGACAATCGCGAATGAGTGTACCTGCAGTTTAAAGTTTGAATAAAATTACATGTCATAAATAGGTTTTTCTGGCTAAGGCAAAGCGTTTTGGTGCTTAACCAAGATTCTATGATGCAGGTGCATGGGAACTGTGCAAATCAATAGTGCTTTTGTGACACAATCACTACAATGAATAAATCCGAGTACACTTTGAGTGTTCTGAGCCTTTTCGGCTTTGTTTTTGAATGCAGCATGTTATTGTGTTTTTCGCGGTGTTTCTCGCACTACAGAGCGTTTGGGGTCATTATAATGACTCTTTGATGTAGGTAGAAGACCAACTGTGGAATCATTATGCTTTTGAGACACTACTGCTGAAATGAGCAAATCAGCGTATAAATACATGTACTTCCGTGTCCTGAGCCTTCTTCTGGCATTCAGCATGTTATCGATGATCAATTGATCCATTGTGTTTTCTCTGTCCTCTTAAGCTTTTTCCTGCAAATGCTGTGATATTTGACCCCGCAAACGTGAGAAACTTTCATATTCAAGGGAAGACATATGCGAATAAGAGTTTAAAGTTTCATTAAAACAATATGTCATTGTTATGTTTTTCTCGCTAAAGCAAAGCGCTTTTGGTGCTTAACCACGACTCTATGATGCAGGTACATGGGAACTGTAACACAATTGTGCTTTTGTCACACACTAACTGGAATGAGTAAATCAGAGTACTTTTCCTGTTTCCTGAGCCCTTTCGGTGTTGATTTGTCTCATTCAGCATGTTGTCTAGTCTTTTTGGTGTTTCTCGCCCCGCAAAGCGTTTTGGTTCATTACAGCGACTCTCTGATGCAGATTCAAGAAGGACCGAGGAATAATTATGCTTTTGTGACACTAATACTGAAATGAGCAAACAGAGTACAAATACATGTAATTTCGTGTCCTGAGCCTTTTCTGTGCTGTTTTTGCATCCAGCATGGTATTGTTATGTTTTCTTTGATCATTGCATCTTTCTGCATTCTCTGTCCTCTTTAGCTTTTTCCTGCAAAAGCTGTTCTATTTAACTCTCAAAACGCGAGAAACTTTCAAATTCAAGGGAAAACAATCGCGAATAAATGTTCTTCAAGCTTAAAGTATGATTTTGAATAACATGTCATTAAAAGGTTTTTCTCGCTAAGGCAAAGCGTTTTGGTGCTTAACCAGGATTCTATGATGCAGGTGCATGAGAACTGTGCAAATCAATAATGCTTTTGAGACACACTCACCGAAATGAGAAAATCAGAGTACACCTCCCGTGTCCCGAGCCTTTTCGGTGTTGTTTTGTCTTACAGTATGTTGTTGTGTTTTTTTGGTGTTTCTCGCTCTGCAAAGCGTTTTGGCTCATTACCACGACTCTGCGATGCAGGTAAAAGAGAACTGTGGAATTATTATGCTTTTGTGACACACTCACTGAAACGAGTAGTTTAGAGTACATTATCCGTGTCCTGAGCCTTTTCGCGGTTGTTTTGTCAAACAGCATGCTGTCCTGTCTTTTTGGTGTTTCTTGCTCCGCAACGCATGATGATGCTTTTATGACATAAGAACTGAAATGAGCAAATCAGAGTACAAATCCATGTAATTCCGTGTCATGAGCCTTTTATGTGCTTTTATGGCTAAAGCAAAGCGTTTTTGGTCCTTTACAACGACTCTATGATGCAGATTAATGGGAACTGTGACAAAATTAAGCTTTTGACACTACTACTGAAACGAGTAAACCAGAGTACACTTCCAGTGTCCTGAGCCTCTTCGTTGCTGTTTTGTCATACAGCATGGTGTTGTTGCGCTTTTGTCATTACACATCAATACCTCTGCTTTCTCTCTCCTTTTTAGCTTTTCATATTTGACATAGAACACATACGAGTTACATCAAAATGACTTCGGAAACAGTCCAACATGTTTTCATGAGAACTTAAAACACGATTTAAAATATTTTTTCATTTTCCTTTATCGCTCTGCAAACCTTTTTTCTTTCACTAAACAGGTCCATTGGTATTGCCGTCCTCACTACTTTGTCACTTAATCACTTCTGTGTGATCTGTGTTGTACAAAAATCCATCTTATTCACTGTTGTGCGTTTTCAGTGCTGTTTTGGCATCCGGCATAGTACTGTTGTGATTACTGTCATCATTTCATATTTCTGCTATCTCTGCCCTCCGTAGACTTTTCCTGTGTTGCATTCATATCCAGGAGAAAACAATCGGAAAAGGTGTGTTCAAGAGGGATCCACTCCTCACCTGTCTGACAGTCTGCACTCAGCAGCTCATTTTCTCACACTCAGGTCACTCCCTCCCCCCTCCTCACAACAACATCTGGTCACCCAAAAGCAGTCCTGTTAACCCCGCCCACTCACCTGCCCATTCCCACCTGCCCCCGCACCCCAGACAGTGAATCCTTTATCCCAGTCCACACCACCCCCTCACGTCCTCTCCCCCGTCCAGTCAGAAACTGTACCCCCTCCAACCTCATCCACATCCCCCTGCTCCCCCGGCTACCCCGCTCTGCTTTTAACAATAAACCTGTGAACTTTGGACTTTTAAACATCAGATCAATCAACAACAAAATCTTTTTATGCCATGATTTCATTTCTCAAAATAACCTGGATTTTCTTGTTTTAACCGAAACTTGGCTCACTCCAGACAATTACACCTGCCTTATTGAAGCCACCCCCCCTGACTTTACTCACCTCCATCAACCCCGGCTGTCTGGTAGGGGAGGGGGAGTGGCGGTCATTCAAAAGCAGGCTTTTAAATGTACCCCCATCACCTTCAGCACTTTTAATTCCTTTGAGCACCTTGCTTTTATTATTAAGTTGAAAGACCCTGTTTTAGTTTTAATAATCTATAGACCCCCCAAACACAGCACTGTTTTTATCCATGAGTTCTCTGAGTTGTTATCCCATTTTGTATGCAATTATGACAGTATTCTTATTTTAGGTGATTTTAACATACACGTCTGTTGTCCCTCTCAGCCCATGACTGTTGATTTTATTGAAATTCTTGACTCTTTTAACCTTACCCAGGCAATACAGGAACCAACCCATGCAAAAGGACATTGTCTAGACTTAGTAATATTTACTGGTCTTAGCCCTGGTGAGTTTTTAACTAAGGATATCTGTGTGTCAGATCACAAGCTGGTTTTATTTTCAGTTGTTTTATCCCAGCCCTCTTTCATTGACCATGCTCCTGTTCATCGAAGGGTTTTTAATTCAACGTCTGCTAGCAAGTTTACGGAGCTTTTTACTTCTGCATCTTTGACTGCCTTTAACCCAGATCTTAATCCAGTCGTTAACACAGAAGAGCTTGTCTCTCTTTTTAATCACACATGTCAGACCATCCTGGACTCTGTAGCTCCCTCAAAATTGAAAAGGTTAAAAAAAGACCCCCAGCCGTGGCTTACAGAGTCCACACAGGAACTGAAGCAAATTTGCAGAAGAAATGAACGTAAATGGAAAAAAACTGGGTTGGGGGTTTTTCATGGCATCTGGAAAGATTCCATGAAGAACTACCAAAAGGCAGTTAATGATGCAAGGGCAGCATTTTATTCTGATTTGATTTTAGCCAATCATTCCAACCCTAGAGTTCTATTTAAGGTTTTAGATTCCCTTACTAACCCTTCCCCCTCCCATTTTAGTAATGCTTCTCAAGACACCTGTGAGAAGTTTTTAAACCACTTTTTAAATAAGCTTAAGGACATCAGGCATCGAATCACTCCTTCTGAATATCCTGTGCTTTTAAGTAGGGAAGTCCTTTGTAATTTTAGCAGTTTTGAGCCGGTGTCCTTATCCTTTTTATCTGACATTTTAGTCCATATGAAACCAGCTACGTGCAGTCTTGATTTTATCCCCACCAGATTTCTCAAAGAGGTTTTTAAAACGGTTGGACCCAGCATTTTATCCATTATTAATAGTTCTTTGTTAGAGGGAGTATTTCCCTCTGCTTTCAAACACGCTGTGGTCCAGCCTCTTTTAAAGAAACCAAACCTTGACACCTCTGATTTTAATAATTTTAGACCAATTTCAAAACTTCCCTTTTTATCCAAACTCTTAGAGAAGGTGGTTTCGACACAGCTTTTAAGTTTTTTGTCTGATAATAACCTCTTTGAGAAATTTCAGTCTGGTTTTAGAGCAGGTCACAGCACTGAGACAGCCCTCCTCAGAGTGACCAATGATCTTCTTTTAGCAGCAGACAGAGGGGAGGGCTCAATTTTAATTCTTTTAGATTTCAGTGCAGCCTTTGATACTGTCGACCACACCATTTTAATTGAGCGTCTTAAAAATTGGGTGGGTATCAGGGACACTGCACTTAGCTGGTTTCAGTCTTATCTTTTAGAGCGAACCTTTGCGGTCACCATGGGCAGCCACAGCTCCTCTTCTGCTGCCGTTGCCTATGGTGTACTGCAGGGTTCAGTTTTAGGTCCAATTTTACTTTCCATTTACATGCTGCCCCTTGGCCAACTAATTCAGCGCCACCAAGTCTCCTACCATTGCTATGCAGACGACACACAGATATACCTTCCTCTGAGACCTGAGGACCCACAGGGCCAAGCTGCTGTCATGGACTGCCTCAGGGACATCAACAGTTGGATGGCAGAAAACTTTCTTCAGTTAAATAACTCTAAATCCGAAATAATCCTCTGTTCCATTCAAAACTCCCCCCTCATACAGTCTAGCCTTGGTCCACTATCAGTAAACATCACCCCCTCTGCCAGAAATTTAGGAGTCATTTTCGATTCGGACCTCACCTTCTCCACCCACATCAATAAAACCATCCAGTCCTGTTTCTTTCATTTACGATCCATTTCAAAAATAAAACAAATTCTCACCCCTCCAGACCTCCTAAAAGTCACCCATCCATTCATTTTCTCCAGGCTCGACTATTGCAACTCCCTCCTCCCCGGTATAAATAAAAAATCTCTCCATCGCCTCCAACTGGTCCAGAATGCAGCAGCTAGGCTTTTAACTGGTTTTAACAGACGGCATCTGGGCCCCAGTTATTTATCTGAGCTTTTAGTCCCCTATGTGCCAGCCCGCAGACTTAGATCCTCTGGTGAAGGCCTGCTGGTCGTTCCAAAGTCGTGACTCAAAACTAAGGGTGATCGAGCTTTCTCCATCCGAGCTCCTCGACTTTGGAACGACCTGCCGGAGGAGATAAGGCATGCGGAGTCTGTTGCTTCTTTTAAGTCCCTTTTAAAATCTCACTTTTACAGACTTGCTTTTATGTGATGCCGTCTATTACTGTCTTTTACCATCTTTTATTGTCTTTTATCTCTATCTTATTTATTTATTTTATTTTATTCATTCACCTATTTATTTATTTATTTCTTCTTCTTCTTCTTCTTCTTCTTCTTATTATTATTATGTATATATGTATGTATATGTGTGTATGTGTATGTGTGTATATATATATATATATATATATATATATATATATATATATATATATATATATATATATATTTTTTTTTTTTTTTTTTTCTTTACTCCTTTTGGTTAATTTATTAATACTATTATGTGTTTTTATTTATGTATTAACTTTTATTTATTTAATTGCGTTTCCTATTCTTGCTGATTTTATGTTTTTTATGTTTGGTCCTCATGGTCTCTCTTTTTAGACTGCATGGTTCTTGTATTGTCTGGGTTTCTACTAAGTATTTTAATTTATGGAAAGGACCGTTCCACCCTTTGTCCTTTTACACTGCTTTTTGATTGTATTTTATTGTGCTTATTGTTATTTTGTTTGTGCTGAATGCTTGAAAAGCACTTTGTAAACTCTGTTTTAAAAAGTGCTATACAAATAATAAAATTATTAATTATTATTAAATTTGTGCTGCCGTTCCAGAGTGAAGACTCTTTGATTGGTCAGTGACTATTTTTATCTCAATACAATTTTTATCTTATTTTTTAGAAATGTTGCCTTTTTTTACTTTTAAAACAAATGACTACAAGTTATCAGTTATATTCAACAAATACTCAACGAATACTTATCCTTCCTCTAGTTCTCCCAGACTGAGTAAATGTGTTCATGACTAAATAATAATCGTAGTTATCATTGACAAAAATTCTACTTCTGTATCCAAATTTATTGGCAGGTTATGCTTTCCTTTTAGGAGTGGACAGTGAAGAAGAAGAAGAAGAAGAAGAAGAAGAAGAAGAAGATTTGATTTTGATTTTTAACAAAACACTTTATTCACAATAAAATTGAACAAACAGCTACTTTATGTTTATCATCTACTCAGCACAGACAATTTTTCAGATTTAGTTTTCCATCCTGTACTTCACACAAAATGTTTTTAAAGCCCCACAACAGTAAAAATTCATCCACTTTTCCCATGGCCTTGTGGAATTGAAACTCAAGCCTCAGCCTGGCTTTAATGTTGCACTTCCACAAGGCCACAGGATCTAGCCCAGATCCACCTTGCAGCCTGTCTCTCTGAGTGAGGTAGATAGCCATTTTGGCTTCACCAATTAAAAAGTTTAAAATTTGGCACTTAAATTTATTCTTCCTGTTGTACTCAATGCAACAGACAAAACAGGGCCAGAGAATACGACATCAAAAAGATTAAAAACTCCAGTTAAAAAGGTAAAAAAAGGATGAAGTCTCCTGCAC
Source organism: Halichoeres trimaculatus (assembly GCF_033239565.1). NCBI lineage: Eukaryota > Metazoa > Chordata > Actinopteri > Labriformes > Labridae > Halichoeres > Halichoeres trimaculatus. The sequence continues at coordinate 704,479 of NW_027437190.1, read as the reverse complement.
TCAGTAAAAACATGAAAAACATTCTCAGACAGACCACAAAAAGGACACTTATTTAAAACAGTGGGGTTTATGACTGATAAAAAACTGTTGGTGGCGATCGCACCATGCAAAATCCTCCACTGGAGGTCACCAGTTCTTTTTTTTAATGGAGGCTTATACAAAACTCTCCAGTGAGGTGTGTGTCCTGCCAGTCTGTCTGTCCACACACACAAGGGTCTGTCATTCAGGTTTTTCTTATGGATAACTTTAACACAGTTCATGTACAGCACCTTTTTGTCTGTACTGTGGAGAGTCATCTTTTTCACTCCACTGACAGCCAGGAGGGGACCACTGAGGTCAGAGAAGTCGAGGCAGAAGGTAAGATCAGGGAAAGGGTCTGTGGGCTCAGGCTGGACCCGCCCCTCTCCGTACAGCTGGAGGAGGTGTCTCTCTTTTTTCGACAGTTTCTGTATCCAGAGCTCCAGGCTCCTCTTAATCAGTCTGGCGGAGTGCATCCTTATCATAGTACCCACAGCCTCCACGTCCAAAAGATCTGGTCCTGCAGCATCCACCAGCTGTTTCAAAGTTACCGTCTGGGAGCCGGTCAGTGCCCCCATCAGTCCTGGAAGAGAGCTGCAACACACATCCAGTCTGGCACCATGAATTAAAGGCTCCATCAACAACCAGTGCAGAGAGTCACATTTCTCATTTCTTTTAAACTTGAACAGGGTGCATGATTTAAAAACACCCTGATAAAATTTTGGTAACCCATTTAACTTTAAAAAATTAAGATCAGTTAAAAACAGCGCAGCATCCAGCCCCAGGTTACTCACACGCCTGAAGATGCAGCTGGCCACATCCCTCCACACTAAGTCTGGAGGTCCTGTGAGGTACCTCTGGACGAACTGTATTCTAAAAGTGGCTGTTCGACTGGCCAGGTGGACAAGGCCCTGGCCCCCCTCCTCTCTGGATAAAAACAGCACAGATTGTGGCACCCAATGAAACCCATCCCAAAAGAAATTCACAATTTTACTCTGGATTTGAGCTAAAAGGCCTGATGGTGGGTCCAAACAGGCCAGCCTGTGCCAGAGCAGTGAGGCCACCAGGTTATTTAAAACCAGCACCCTCCCCCTGTAAGACATCTGTGGGTGAAGCCATTTCCACTTGTTGAGCTTGTTCTCTATTTTTTCAATGATATTGTCCCAGTTTTTTCTCATTATGTTTTCTTGTCCTAAAAAAACACCCAAGTATCTGAAACCATCCCTTTTCCAACGTAAGTGTTGAGGGAGAAGTGGCAGACCTCTGTGCCATTCACCCACTGCAACAGCTTCACATTTTTCCCAATTTACTTTGGCAGCAGAGACTGCAGCGAAGCTTGCTGTGACATGAGCTAAAGTGTCAACGTCCTGCTGGTCTTTAATTAAAACAACTACATCATCAGCATAGGCAGACAAAGTAATGTTACTATTAAAACCAGGTAAAAACAGACCTTGAACACTCGAGCGTATTTTCTGGAGAAGGGGTTCCAGGGAGAGTGCATAGAGCATACCCGACAGCGCACAGCCCTGCCGAACACCTCTATGCACCCTAAAAGGGGCACACAAGCTGCCATTTACCTTCAGCACACTCTCAATGTCTTTGTACAGCACCTGGATCTTAGCAATGAGACCAGTGCTGAACCCAAACCTCCTCATTGTCTCCCAAAGGAAGCAGTGCTCAACACGGTCAAATGCCTTTTCTTGATCTAATGCGATCAAGCCAATATTTAAACCCAATGAACTGGAGACTTCCAAAACATCCCGAATTAGGTAGATATTATCTACCATGGACCTGCCGGGTACACAGTACGTCTGATCCCGATGGATGACCTGCTCCATAGCCTCTTTTAGCCGATAGGCTATAGCTTTGGAGAGGATCTTATAATCAGTGCAGAGGAGGGACACTGGGCGCCAGTTTTTTATCTCCTGTAGATTTCCCTTTTTTGGCAGGAGGGTGATGATGGCTCTCCTGCATGAGAGAGGCAGAGAACCAGCAGCCATACATTCATTAAAAACATCCAATAAGTCATTGGCAAAGATGTCCCAGTAGGCTTTATAAAACTCTACAGTCAGGCCATCGATGCCTGGGGCTTTGCAGCTCTGCATGCTCTGCAGGGCCACGTGCAGTTCCTGCACAGACAGAGGGCTCTCCAGCTTTGAGTTGGTCTCCTCAGAGACCTGAGGCAGTCCATTGCAGAACTCCTCCATGAGCTCCTCGTTCTCCTTGTACTCACTGGTATACAGAGCAGAGTAAAAACCCAGCGCTCTCTGCCTGATCTGGCCTGGCTCGCTCAGTTCCTGCCCTGTGTCCGACCGCAGTGAGTGGATCGCCTTCCTCTGACTGTTCTTCCTCTCCAAGCTGAAAAAAAAGCTAGAGGGAGCATCCATCTCCGTGATGGTCTGGACTCGGGACCTGACAAGTGCACCTTGTACTCTGGTGTCCAGCAGGTTGGCTAAAGCCATCTTTTTAGACTTGAGAATTTCAACATATCCTCGATTTCCTGTGGACTCACTCAACTGCTCTAGTTCCACTACATCAGTCTCCAGATCTCTGATCGATCTGGTGATGTCCTGTGTAACATTGAGAGTGTGCTGTTGACATAATAATTTAATCTGGATTTTTCCGTGGTCCCACCACTGTCTTAGACAGGTAAAATCATTTTTCTTCTGCCTAAAGTCAGTCCAAAAATAACTAAGTGCCCCTCTAAAACTATGATCCATAGTTAAAACTGAATTAAAATGCCAGTAGGCACTTTTAGGTAAAATGTTTTGAATAAAAACACTACATAAAAGCAAAGAGTGATCAGTAAAACCCATTGGTAAAATCTTACATGTTTTAAAAATATTAAAATGATGCTTCAAACAATAGAAACGGTCAATGCGTGCTAATGAAACCCTGTTTCCACTAATGTGGGACCACGTGAACTGCCTGGAGCTTGCGTGCATCCTTCTCCATACATCCACCAGGCCATGGGATGAGACCAGCCGTCTTAACGCCTGCTGGGATGCTGGATGAGGCTCTGTGTGATTGCGATCTAAAAGCTCATTTTCTGTACAATTAAAATCCCCGCCTAGAAAAACGTAATCAGCTGACCCACAATCCTTTAATTTCTCTGAGACACTTTCAAAGAAATGTTTCCTCTCTGCACCGTTGTTTGGAGAATAAATATTAATAAAAACTACATTAAAATGCTCAAAAACAGCTCGCACTAAAAGGCACCTTCCCTGGATGATATGTTGCACCTCTGTAGACTTTGGGGTAAAAGCTCTGGAGAACAGAAAGCCCACCCCCGCACTTTGTGTGGTGTGGTGACTTAAAAACACGTCTCCTCTCCACTCTCTGCGCCAGTCCACCTCATTGCTATCATCACTGTGTGTTTCTTGCACAAATAAAACATCCACTTTTTTCTGATTGACTGTCTCGTAAACAAATGCTCTCTTTCTTTCCTCTCTGGCCCCGTTCAGGTTTAAAGACCCGATTTTAAAAGTGTTCATAGTGGGTGAGAGGTTAAAAACTATACTGATAACAGCCAATACAAAAAGCATCAAATTTAAATTTGTCATTTAAAAAAAAATGTTTAACAAATTTCTTTTCTGACTTTGAACATTATTTTCTTCAGTCTAAATACTTCTTGGTCAGTGAAACCAGATTCAACTTTTGTCTTAATGTGGTGTCTGGCTGAATGATAAAAAACATTTTTGTCTGGGAAATAATGCTCTAGATTTACACCCTTCATACATTTTGTCTGTTGCAGGAAGGTTTTAAACATCTTGGCTGAGTACACCTGCTCCTGACTGGATAACTGTGTGTGTGTTGGTGGAATGTCACTGCAATCAGAGATCCAGCCCTCGCTGTCACTGATGTCAGACTGCACCTCCAAACCAGTCATCTGTTTACTGGCCTGTTTGCTGGCTTTAGCCGCTGCCACCACATTCTTCCTCTTACTGCGCCTTTTTTGAGGGGCAGCAGAGACCTCACCCTCCATCGGCTCTGTAGCCTCACCTGTCTCGCCTGTTACACTAACCTCACCCTTACCTGAAACTCTTGCCTGACTGCAGCTCACCACCTTACCAATTTCACCCAACTGTTCTTTAGTCACCTCATTTTCCTCTCCTCCCTTTGCTCCACACACCTCCCTCACCTCACCTGCCTCACACACCTTGCCTGTCTCACTTGCCTCTCTCACCTCACTTGCCTCACATGCTTGACCTGTCTCACCTGCTTCTTTCGCCTCACCTGTCTCACCAAACTTACCTGTATCACCTACTTCTCTCACTTTACCTGTCTCACCCACCTTGTTTAACTCACACTCTGTCTCACCTTCCCTCACTACGCACAGCTCTCTTCTCTGTGCTCCACTCCCTTCACCTGTCTCTCCTATGACACTCTCCCCCTCTCCACTCACATCATCTCCTGCCTGTTTGTCACTGCCTGGTTCAGAGGCTGCTGCAGCAGGACTGCTGACAGCTGCCTCCTGCAGCTCTGCAGCAGGACGCTGCCCCCCGGCGCCGGCCTTCCCGGCTGAAGCGGACCGGGTCCCTGCGCGCTCAGGCTGGGCAGCGGAGCGCAGCTCCGCTGCGCCAGGGGGAGTCAGGCCGGCTCGCTGAGGGCATGCTTTGATCGCATGTCCTTCCTCACCACAACCAAAACATTTCATGTTGGACGATGTAGCAAAAAGCACATAATCAAAATCATCCATTCTCACACGAAACCGAATATTGAACTCCTCATTCCTGTTGTTCAAAATCATAAACAGTTGTCTCCGGTGGGAGACAACATGTTTTAGGAGAGGAGACTTACAGCCTGACAGCACCTTTTTTATGGGGGAAACCACTTTCCCATGCCGTGATAATTCTCTGCACAAGAAGTCATCACTGATGAACGGGGGTACGTTTGAGAGTGTGATCTTCGTCGCTGGCAGAGTCAGTGGGAGCAACTGGACGAGCAGTCCATTCACAGAAATGCCAGCCTCGACCAGCGAACGAGCCTGCTCAACCTTCTCCACAAACAAAACCACTGCACCGTTCATCCGAGCAGCAGATTTAACTGCCCCATGCCCGATCACCTCACCAACGGCCAGAGCCACTTCCTCCACGGTGCACGGAGAGCCCGCAGCGACTTTAACGCCGTGCTCCCGTGTCAGCTGAGAGAAGCCTCCGCCGCTCACCACCATGACCACGCCGACCTGCCAGTCAACACCTGGCCAGGTAAAAGCACACAAATCCCCCAAAAAGTGAAATAAACCCGACAAATAAAGACTCAAAAGACAAACACAACTACATGACTGAACACACAGAAAAAAAAAAACAGAAAAAGATAGAAAAAACAAAGCTCAAACTTTCCTCGCTCTTCCGCTCTCCTTTCACACTCCTCCCACACGAAGAAGAAGAAGAAGAAGAAGAAGAAGAAGGAGAAGAAGAAGAAGAAGAAGAATTTCAGTCAAATGTTCATGTTTTGTATTATTTTGTTTGAATAAATTGTTGAAACATCTGTAGTAGATGATTTATCAGTCTGTGGTGGCAAGTGTGTTGTTTTATGCTGCAGTCTGTTGGGGAGGCTGCATCATACACAAAGATGCAAGGCAGCTGGGTAAACTACTTGGTGGTGGAGACATGTACACAGAAGGTGTGAGAGGCCGTTCAGAACAACCACCGGGATCATCCACTTCATAACATCTTGATGGATTAAAACAAACAAAAAAAAAACGCCAGTGGTGGACGTCTTCCCTTCTTAACTGCAGGATGAAAAGATAATAATTGTACATTTTTTGCAGGGATATGGCTTGGTCTGCTTGGAGGCTGCACCCATAGTATCATGTTTAGCCTGACCTGCTATTGCTTCCATAATTTGATCAGAAGAGTCTGTTCATTGTTGATAAATAATAGAACAGCTTTTCCTTTAGTTTCCATTATTTGCTATCACTAACACTTGTTCACACATTCTGATATTAGGTCAGATATAATAAAAATGAAATAGTACAAAAGATGGTGGTGTACTGGATGCCCTCTATAGAAATGTAATTGTATAATACGCATCATATATGGACTCCCTTTCTTGATTATGCGGGACCGAGGATGTGTAAGGTATTCTGGCAGATGCATCCTAGACTGAAGGGGGTTCGCTAAAAGAGAAGGAGAGGTTCTGTTGTCTGTATCAGTTCATTCCCCGTATTTATCTATGTTTATTGTGTGTAAGTTTTGTCATGTTCATCTGTGCTTTACCTGTATACAAGTTGGGGGGATTGTGTTGATTGGGTGGGAGAGAATAGAACAGAAAAGAATAGAATAGAACTTTATTGTCATTGTAACAAGTACAACAAAATTGAAATCACGGCAGCAATCAAGAAAACAAAAGTAAGAAAGTGCAAAAAAGTCCATAAGAAAATAGATGATGGCAGCTTGTCCATCATTTTCCAGTTCAACCAGCCTCCACCTCCACAGGGTCCAGGACTGAGCTTCTTCAGTCATGCTCCATCTCTGTCTCCTGTATCCTGTCTGCTCACAGCAGATGAAGCTCTTCCAACATGGCGTTGGTGTCTGATGTTAGCTTTGTTAGCCATGTTTGTGAATAGCATGATGCTACTCTGCCCTCTGGTTTTCCCTCTGTTGCTGTGTTAGCACAGCTAGCTCGTCCATCTTATTGGAGATAGATCTTACGTTCCCAATAACAAAAGATGGAAGGTGTAACAGTTGAGGTTGTGTGATGTACCTTTGAGAAAGACTGTACAACGCTACCAGAGGGCGTGGTTGTCATCTTTGTTTTCAGTCTGAGTGGCACTCTTGTTATGGACGCATCCCTGACTCCGAGCGCCCATACTCCTATTCTACCACTGGAAACACAAGTGATGTATGGATTTGTACTCGCTATTTTGTTTGCATGATGAAATAATAGCCGTATAACCGGGCTTGGTAAGGTTATGTCTGCCTTTTTGTTAATAAACAAGAGCACTGTGAAGACCCCAGACCTGTGTGGCTGTGCACTTTTGGCTACGTCTACTAACTTCCAATGCTCTCAAAACCTCACTAAATATGGAAGTATGTATCCAGAACCATCACAAAGGACAGGTCCATGTCGTCACTTCTTAGCTCACACCTGAGAACCTGCATGTCGTCCTCACCTCCTTCTCCTCACCTTGTGGGAAGACATCAGGCCTTACACCAGTTAGCATTGACATGCTACAGACTGCTAACAGCTGAGTTCACATGTAAACAATGTGGCCATGGTTACATGTAGGATCTCCAGACAAACACAGGAGCAAAAATAGTGGAAATATCATTGAAGCCACAAAAAGTTTGGTGTCCATGACCAACAAATGATCCATACAAAGAAATGATACACTCCAAATACAAAAATTACGAAAAAGAGACAAAAAAATGACAAGAAATAGACAAAAAAGAGAGAGCTGCTGCAAAAAGCAGCCATAGCCAACAGGGCGGCGCCTAGCTCTGTGTGTTCCTGACTGTATGATGATCCATAATAGGAATACTTGAGTCCAGAACAATGTGAGAGGATGACAAATGCCCATATAAAAGTTATGTGGGTGATTTAATCAGTTATTATGCGAGTAAAGCAGGGTCACATTATCTGATGGCTACGCTGTTGTCTCCTTACAGCATGTTCTTTAAATAGTTGTTTTTTTTAATTATAGCCACAACACTCATTTTAAATTTTTACTTATTTATTGAACATGTTTAGAGGGATTACATTATATAACGACCGTGAAGATAAGTTTAGATAAACTAAAACGTAAATTTAAAAGGATTTGTACATGTATCTCATGAGAGCAGGCACAGCGAACTACATATTTGAAACAGTTCATATAGACTTTTACATAAAATGTAGCTCTTAGCAAACGTAGATTATAGTATATATTTCCTTTAAAAGTCGCCTGATCTAATGTAGGGTTTTCAGTTCCTGGGTTATGTAGCTGTATATACGATGGTTTCTCCTTTATCAGTAGGAGGCCATCACAAGCGGTGCTTACTCGTGGGTAGCAGATAAAGCAACATCAATCGACTGCTTTGTATAAATTACACACAATTTCTACAGATTTTGCAAACATTTACCCCAGATGTATCTTTGAGTACGCCATTTACGTAACTCAACTTCTCCTCCTCTTTTTTGGACAATGCACACATAGTCAATGCCCGCCATCGCCCCCTGCGCTCACTTATTCTGATGGTCACAGATTTCAGAGCAACCCCGTTCAGCCATCTAGCTGCATGTAGTTGTTTATTTCGTCCACTAGATGTCACAGTTGTGCCGTATAGCACCGCTGAAGGAACAGAGGTACAAGGGAAATTTTAGAAGACAATTCATGTGTTTTACTGTCCTCTTACACTGAATAAATACTGGAGGAATTGTGAATATGTCAGCTCCCTCCATGTGCCAATCATCGCATGTTTCACAGACCTTCAAAACATTTTATTGCTCCATTCATCCCTTGTGGCAAGTGTTTGCAAGTTTAAATGAAGGTAAACTACCGGGATAGATTACAGATAAACTGCAGTGCTCATGTTTCGTTTCGACATGAAGTTGTCCTCTTTTTGCTCCTTTTAAGTTCTAGAGTTAATTTGATGAAAGAAAAAGAAGCATGGAGCTATTTTTTTCTGGGAGGAACTAAAACCGGGAATTTATTCAGAGGCTTCTAATCAAACTTTCTCAAGTCACACAAAAATTGCCCCTAGATGTGGACTATTTCCAGTTTGTTGTCAACCAGGAGATGCAACTTTTTAGAACATTTTCCAGCCAGGTTGAGATGCCGGAGATTATCACCCATGCTTTTACTGAGCTGTTAGCGCTGCACAAAGTCTGATCAGTGAGACCAAGGAGTTGAAAATGCTGACATAGCACGGTGCATGTTCACTTTCAGGGGGTGTGGCAGGGGCAGTTTCCTGCCAGGAAAGAGTGTGCACAATCAATGGTATTTATGCATTTATATATAATTTTCAGTTAAAAAAAAAAAAAAATCATCTATGGTAAAAAACAAAAAACAAAAAAACAAATGCACTGTGAGAATTTGAAGAAAATTGTACTTTTTCTCTAATAGAATATAACGTCTGTGGCGAGACGCAAGGATGGCTCTAACAAATGTGCACTATGAGACTCTTCACAGCCTTGAAGATGAAGGTCTTCTAGATCCCTCTGATGGCATCCACCTCTTCTGTGTCCAGCATGTGTTCTTTCCGCATCTGCAAAGGGACCTTGATGTCTCCAGGGTGGGTTGGGATAATCACTCCCTAAGAACAGAACAACAACTGTGGACAGTGGGACTCCTCCAGAATCCCACAGATACACTGAACTTGGCACTGGTGCTAAGTAAGTACAATTTCCAGGAGCACCTTGTACTGTGTGTTGTAGTTCTGAGTAGCATTGCTCCAGGTATATCTTGAAAAAAGAGAAGATCATGAAAAAGTTAGATTGTTTGGTCACTCATTTCTAAATTGTCAATCTATTTATGGCACATAGAGTGACATTTTTGAAGCATTTATTTTTAAAAAAACAGTTGATTATTATGGCTCACAGATAATGAAAACCCCAAATTCAGTGTCACATAGGTTAGAATATCATGGAAAAAGTTGATTATTGTAAAGTTATGATGTCACACCCAAATCAGCCAATAAACTCCAAACTCCTGCAAAGGTTTGCCGAGCCTGTAAATGGTCTTTCAGTCTGGGCCACAACCACGGTAAAGACTGCAAACTTGACAATGTCCATAAGACAGTTAATGGCACCCTCTAATTTGTATGTACATTTTGTGCATGCAGAAAAAATTACATACCCAACAATGGACTCCCTGTTGGGGATAGACTCCAGTATATCCACAGTTAAGGATTTCATCAGCTAGATCAGGCAGTTCAAAGCTCAACCTGAAAATAAAATGACCATGGCAAAAAAAAAAAAAAAAAAAATTAACAGTATTTTCTGACACAGTTTGCTCTATATCCTCTTATAGCTAATCATTTCTAGCACATCAGGGTTATACCTGGTCAATTAACCCTCCAAACTGGTCATCTGCTACTGCATCACTGTTGAGAATTATTGGATTTATACAGCCACTACCGAGGTAACTGTAGGTCCAAGGGCTGAAAAAGGCTGCGGTTGGGGCACCTTGAGCCAAACTTGCAGCTAAAATCTCTCCTACGGTCCTATTCACAAAATAATTGCACAGTTGTATCACTTAAGTTAGAATACCTTACAAAAATGACCAGAATGAAAATATAAACACACCTGGAGAGACCACAATCAAAATCAGTCAGAGAATATTGTGGGCTTTTGTGACGTCCAGGTCCCTCAAAGAATCAACCTTCAATTCCAGTCACCATTTCAACATAAAAACAAAACTAAACTAAACTAAACTAAACTAAACTAAACTAAACTAAACTAAACTAAACTAAACTAAACTAAACTAAATTAAACTAAACTAAACTAAACTAAATTATACTAAAAAAAGCATTGACTGTGGTGCGCAAACAAAATAATTAGCATGTTTTTATTATTCTTCTAATTTTTAACAGCAGGACAGGAAAAGACAGGAAGAGAAGAGAAACAAAGTTTGCAGCATAACATACTTCTCAAGAATAGAAATCCCTCAGTAAGTGTATTTCTTTTTTAACGGATAAAAGTTTAACATAGGATGGCCTTTTTTTTTTTTTTTTTCAAACTCTCATTCAGTAGCTTAAAGGTCATGTTTCAGCTTGGGGCTGCTCTGCACCAATCAGCAACAGTTTGTGTGTTCAGAGCTTGTAGATATTAAACAACTTGTTTTTTCTTTGATCCAAGACTTGAATGAAGTGTTCCGTACACAAGTATTCACAGTTTTCATTGATTTAAAGTAAACATTCTGAAAACTTCAATGTCCGCTTTTCTTTATTGAACAGTTTCTTGCATTCTGGTTATGCCATATTAATGAGAGGTTGTTGAGTTACATCTGGCTTTGGCCCTGGGTCTTCTGACCTCATACAAGTGTATAAATTATTATTGCAGTGAAAAATGAGTCCACAGTGAGTAAAAATGTGACAGAAGCAAAAACGGCCTAAAAATTCCAATCAACTTATCTTAGGTCTCAGAATTTGTAGATTCTGTAAGGGTAGAGCCACACCACTTTTTCCTGTGTTCTTTATGCCTGAGGAAACCTAAAAGTGTGTTGTGTATACTCCTAACTTATTACTAGAATTTTTTAAAATCAGAAAAAATCAATTTTCGTTTCTTGCTTGGGATCCTAAGGGTTAAATACTGCCCCTCATCCTCCACAACGCAGGCATCTCAAAAGGTCATAGAGTAATTAACTTTAAGTACTGTAACTCTTCAACTAATGTCTCTGTGTCATGCTGCAGAGGAGGGGCTGTCATCTGCAGGAACCATCTGGACCTCACTTTGACATGTCTATAATGTGACCCACAAATATCTGTGTTACAACAAAACTGACGGACAGTTAGAATATAAAATTAGTGTCACATTCACAAAGCAAAATCATGTATACCAGAGCTACATTTACCACATTATCTTCTGCTGCAGATTGAGACTCCATGCACTCCTGAACACGAAGAGCCAAAATCTGCAAAGGAAGACTTACTTTGCACAATGGGCATTCCGCTATTGGCATGCTTTGAAATTCAATTGCATCTGGTGGTAGTGGAGTAAGGTCAAACTCATGTTGAACGCACAATAAAGAGTGTTCTTCCCTGACACTGTAACACTTTAGATTAGGTCCCAGTACATCCACTTGTCACAGAGTGGATCAGAGACTCAAATGCAGGACAACAGAGAGACACAGCAGACCAGAAAATTTGCAGTAAAGAGTTTATTAAACAACCAAAGTCAAGTCAAGTCAAGTCAAACTTTATTTATATAGCACGTTTTAAAACAAGCCCAGTTGGCCAAAGTGCTGTAAAAGCTTAAAATCAAGATCAATAAAAACACAATGGATAAAAACACAATGGTTAACAAGAATAATTTAAAACAGCGGGAAGGTAAAAGACACAATAAATAGTAGAGAGAAAAAAAGAACACACGCTAAACAAACACTGGCTGGAGAAGAATACTAACTAAAGAAGTCAGGCAAAACAAGGAGCTACACAGGAGGCTACAAAACTAAGGCTATGCTGAAATTAACTCAAGATAAACAGAAAACACCATCTCAGACTAAATGAGGCTGAGCTAGGAAACACACAACCTGCATGACAAAGGACACAACTTAAAGGGACTAAAAAACTAAACAGACCCAACCACACTACAGAGCTCGCACTAGAGAGTTAGCTGACCCAGAGAGAGAGGGGAAACCTTGGTAGACAGCAGAAGAGAGGGGAGAGCTTTAAGGAAGGCAGGCTGAGGAGGTGTGCAGCGAGCCAGGGGAGGCTTCAGAGTTGGAGAATCAAGAAAATACAGCTGAGTCAGGCAGAGTGGGTCCAGGATCTGAGGTACAGGAAACAGGGTGTTAAAATCCAGAGCGTAATATGCAAGAAAAGACTGAGTTTAAGCTTACTACTGACTGTGGTATGTAAAGATCCAGCTCACAGTAGCGGCTGCAGCCTGGTTTTATGGTCGAGGAAGGTGACTGCTGGTGAACCAGTCTGGTGATTACCATTTGCCTGCACCTGCCTGCACTCCACACACCTCACTCATGCTCACCAGGGAAAAGATAAGATAAGATAAGATAAACTTTATTGTCCCCGGAGGGAAATTTGTCATGGACAAAGTGCAGTGCTGCTCACATCTGATGCACATTCGCTCATACGTACATTCATACTGACAACAGAATACAATTAAAACACAAAACCATGCCTGTTGTAAAGAAATAAGTAACTGAGTAAAAGCTGTGTTTGCTGTGGCATGTGCCAATGACACAACATGTGAATAAACACAAACAAACCGGAACAGTGTTAAAATCAGTCCCAATAAAAGGAGATTTAAAAGAGATTGGTGGGAGAAAGAATAAGAACCCCTTCCTGCTCATGCACTAGACTATTGTGCTATGTCACCGCTGATTGTTTATTAAGTAAAGTTATGGAAAGGAAAAGAGGGAAGGAGGGGGGAAGGGAGAGGCTGCTACTAAGCAGAGCTGGAGGCCCTGGGTGCATCTCAAAGTGATAAAGTTCCATCCTCCCTTCCTCCACTTGCGTCATTTGCAAGTGGAGAGTGTCACATGAAGCAACGTGTTTCATTGATGACGGCATCAGCTGATCACCTCTGGATCATCTGTCAGTCAGCTCTAACAAGCTCTAACAGCTGTTTGTGTGTCTGCACATGTGCGCTGTAACAACTCTGATAAAACATAAACAGTAACAGAGCTTTGTCTGTTCCTCGAACCAGTTTAAGAAACACGTTGCCACGAAAAAAAAAACCTGCACTCTGTTTATTCTGTGTGCAGTTAAGAAGCTCGAGGATCACTTTACTGGTAAAATGTGTAATTGTTAGATTACTTATGAATAATTTAGCCTTTATCTACATCGTAAACTCTGAAACTTATTAATTTGACCTAGTTTATTGTGTTTCAGAAAGATATTATTTATTAGATTTCAGTAAAAATCCTCCATTACATTGATTTGATGATGGTTGTGTTCAGTGTTTTGTGCTCTAAACTCACAACAAACACTTTATTACCCGATTTATGATCAGTTTCTGCACAATTCTCTGTACCTGTCCTCAGCTCGCCTTTTCTCTCTCATCAAACTCTGTTGTGTTTGTGAAGTTTCATGTAGAGAAGTCTGAGCAGCTGCAGCGTCCAATCAGAGAGTGATATTCCATATGGGGGCGTGTCAGTCAGTGAAAAGACCTCCACAAAGCCAGCTCTCGTGTTTCCTCGATTATAGCTCCTCCGATCAGTCTCCTCCATCCTCTCTCCTCTCTCCCCCAAGTACAATTACTGCTTTGGGACAGTTTTCAAAATGGTGACTAAGAAAGTATTTCCGGTGCTGCGGAGGAGATAGGATGGAGGGGGCATAAAAATTAGCGCATTGAGACGCACCCCCTGACACCACGAGAATCGTGATTGGTCTTCTTTCCCACTGACCACCTGGAAATATGACATATATTGTATGATTAAAGGAGCGGTTGTTTCCAACATTTTTATCCAATTGCTGTTGCATTACTTGCAGACTTGCAGAGTAGCCATCCACTTGTAAGCCCCTTTATCTTGTGATGTTTGGTAAAACATGCGCTTTTATTTTGAAATGCCTGACAGCGGTAACTGGAAGTGCAGTATGGATGTTTGAAACTTGGCACAAGTGGGTGTAGGTGAATCTGAGAGTGGCAATAATACAGTTGGCTGGTGGCTTCCAACTCCTGAATCACTGTGTGGGCCTGGATTCATTCATTAGACAAGCAGTCACAACACATCTTAGGATAGTCATCTTGCAGTAGCACACATAACTGACAAAAAGTTCCAGATTGGCCATATTTTTATGCCTAAAGAAGCTCAGGTTTGGTTAAATGGCATTAGGGATACACAATTATATTGGATGATATCAATATTGGATGCTTATGTCAGTATTTACAACTGATATGTTGTCGAGAAAAATCTGCATCGATGAGCTGCATATTTTGGTCATATAAGCAAAAAAGTAAATATAGTTGTAGGGTGGACCAACAGACTTATGTTGTAATTCTTTGCACATTAGGTCTGTTTTAAAAACAGAAATTTGCATATTTCTTCATCATAAAATCTTAAAGGACCTCTTTCACAATACATGTAATTTTGCCCACAGCCCAATTTTTTTGTTTATTGTGTGGTATTTGTAGTACACCCAGACACTCCCAAGAATATACCTTTAGAAAATCCAAAAGTCATCCAGGGCCTGTACTATGACCTATTTTATGATCATTGCCATAGGTGTGAGCCAGGGTGCACACTTTACCCCAAAACTTACTCAAACACAAATAATCAATCATCAAATTGGGTCAAATCACCTTCACTGAAGTCTGGTGCATCTTTTGAAATCAAATGTAAAGATAAGTATTACAAATGAAAGAAGTTATTGAATTTTTACTGGGAAAAAAAGTTTCTTTTTCATGATTTCTTTCAAAAAATTCAATTCTTTAGAGATGTGTCTGACCAACTTACAGTTGGTGTACACCTAAAATACTTACAAATTATTCGGCCACATATAAATTCTCAAAGTGGGAAAAAAAATCATCAAATTCTGAGAGCGGTAAAGTTGTTCAATTAACAGGTTGGGTTACTGTGGTAGAATCAGGATACATATCTTTGTATATCAGGGAACCTTTAAAGATTTGTTCCAAATTCATCCTTTAAGTATGATTTCTTTTAGAATTTGGATGCTAGATTCAAAACAAACATTTCACATGAAATGTTATTCATTTTAATATTGAACATTATGATATGCCTTTGTGATGAGATAATAATGAGCCATTCATACAAATAAAAACTGATGCATTTTTAGATTGTTGTAATTGGATTGTATATATCTACAATGACAGCAATGCATAAACATTACTTCTTTCAATTTCTGTTTCTAGTAATTATATATATATATATATATATATATATATATATATATATATATATATATATATATATATATATACATATATATATATATATATATATATATATATATATATATATATATATACATGTAATCTGTTTAATGGCCTGCATGTCTTTTTGCATAGCAATGGCTTGGACAATTTTAATTTGTAGACTGGAACTATAGTAAGGGAAAGGGGATCTGAGAAATCCATAAGATGATTGATTGACTGGTTATTTCATATTTGGGTTTTGAGATTTGGGTTTACCAGCATGACGCTGATCTCATAAGGGGGCAGATTCATTCTTGTCACAGATCTCAAATAAAATGCAATGTTTGGATTCAATTTGACAAGAATGCATCAGATGATCCTGTGAAGGCAAATTATTGTCTCTGTCCTGCTGGAAAGAGAACCTCTGGAATGTGTGCACATGTTGCATCTGTAATCTATTATTTGGGATATTATAAATATTTTCAAAATCAGAAACCCCTCCAACCATACACAAGAAAATTCAAAGACTCCATTCTGTGAAATAACCAAATAACCCAAAGACAAAGTTGTCCTTTCAAATCAGTCAAAACATGACATTAACTTTTGGGCGTTTGTTGACCTGATGGCCAGTCAGAGGGTTGTATGAAATGCTAGATTATTAGCTAATGTTTCAGGATAACAATTAGTGACTTGGTCACGTGACAGGGTGAAATCCAAGCTTTGATTTGATATCAAACTTTTATTTTATTTTATTTGTTTATTTGACAGGGACGATACATACCACATTGCCACAATGGGAAAATGTGAACATATATAAGACATCTAGCTAATTTGCAGTCCTTGTCCCTGGTCAGGATTTACAGAACAATGAGTTATAAAGATACAATTTTACAAATCTAGTAACACAGTGAATTCAGTCAATAAATACCTTAAATAAATAGACACAGTTGAAGTGAATTAGAGCTAAAACACAGGTTACATTTAACATCAAAAATTATTAAAATAGTTCACTGTTAGTTGCTTGTGAGAAATTAGTGTTCGCATTTCTGCTGCTGTTTAAGCCACTGTTCAACTTCTACACTGAACTTTTTAAGTTCTGTTTGAGATTTAATTTCAGACGGTAAGGAATTCCACATGTGTATGCCTTGCACTGAGAGCGATGACTGCCCAAATGTTGTCCTGCATCTTTGGATTTTACAGTTTTGTTGTGTTCTGTTCCTTGTAATTGTCCTACAGCTGTCTATCTTTGTGAAGTTCTGGGACATCACTTGTGGAGCCAGACCATTTAGGCACTTGAAAACAACTGTCAGAAAAGAACATTTTCTAAAGTTAGAAAAGGTCAACAAATTATATTTCTCAATAACTTTGCAGTGGTGCCATTTTTATGGCTTCTGATCTAAGATTTTCAAAGCTTGTTCATAAAGTGAAAATAAAGGTTTTGTAGTTGAATCTGTGGCCTGGCCCCAGGCAGTGATGCAATAGGACAAATGTGAAAGGACCATGACATGCAGATATAAATGAGCTGCCTTAAAGGAGAGACATGACCTAATAAGTCTAAAGCAGTTCAGACTGGTTTTCACAGTTTTAGATAACTTCTTTATATGTAAATCAAACTTAAGTTGAGAATCTAAAGTTACTACTAAATATTCAAAGTCATTTACCACATCTATTTCTTTCGCATCAACAGTGATGTGAAATTTATCTAGAACTTTCTTTCTTATTGAAAAGCACATTGATACTGTTTTTTTTGTAATTAAGTGTTAGGTGGTTCCTTTGTAACCATTCTGAAACACTAACCATCTGCCTGCTTAAGATCTCTGAAGCTTGATGGGGGTTCTTTGCTGAGACATAAAACACTGAATCATCAGCGTACATTTGGCATTCAGTGTCTGTACAAATAGTGGGTAAATCATTTATATATAAACAAAAAAGGATAGGACATAGGACTGATCCCTGTGGATAGCTAAGGAAAGACCCGCTTTTGACGCCTTAATTCAATTTGGGCTACCTGCATTACACTGACTCCCCCCAGATGGCGTTTGCCTATTTCGAGCTCCAATTTGGGAACCTAATTTTCTATTCGGGCTACCTCCTCCAGACACGTCCCAAGGAACCCCTTACTTCCGTTTGGGGCCACTCTCTTCGCTTTGGGGGAACTTTTACTCCGAAATTCACCCACAGGTCCTGACCATTTCCATTGGGGGACTACCATTTTGCATTGGGGGACCTCCGTTTCACTTTGGGGGACCTTTTACAGGAAATTTCTCCCCATTGCTGGGGTGACTCCCGGCAGTGCCCGAGTCAATTTGGGGGACTTTTTTAACTTCTAGGGACCTTTTACGGGAAATTTCTCCCCATTGCTGGGATGACTCCCGGGCCACACAGTCACAACAAAGAATTTGTCACAAGACCTTTTTGATTTGTGCAATTAACTAATTTATATTAGGCATCTTCTCCCATTCAAAAGTCACCTAACGTAATTCAACTGTTGACATTATACAACAATGTGCTGTTTGAAGTTAATTAAGTCATTTTGGGCTACTTTTCCTATTCAAAAAGTAGCCCAAAATTAATAAATGACTAAGTCATTTAGGGCTCATTTTTGAATAGGAAAAGTAGCTCAAAATGACTCCATTCAAAAAGTAGCCCAAAATGACTTTTCCAATTGAAAAGGTAGCCCAAAATGAATCAATGAGTGATTTCTTGATTTTTAAAAAGTAACCCAAATTGGCTTCATTTTGGGCTACTTTTCCCATTCAAAAAGTAGCCCAAAATGAATCAAGCATTGATGTACACCTTTGTGGTGTTTGAGGTTGACAAAGTCATTTTGGGATTTTAAGTCATTTTGGGAGACTTTTTGAATGGGAAAATACACCCACACTGAATCAACCAGTGACTTGCATCTATGTGATGTTTCAGTCATTTTTCCAAGTCATTTTTGTTGACTTTCGGAAAACTGTACAAAAGTGACTTAGTCAATTTGGAGCAAAAGACCTTACTTCTATGAATAAGGACATGAGAGTATTTTCAATCAAAAAATTATATTTGTATTTTTTTTTTTTCAAAAATTGAAATCAAAATTTACAGAAAATATTCAAAAGTTCAATACACACATTTTAATTTTTTAATAAACTTTTTACAATACATTTTTTTTTTTTTTTAAGGCGAACCTTGAAATATATATTTCAGGAGGACCCTGGGCGCCAGGCGGCCCAGGGTTCCTGGAGGTGTGGGCCTGCCTTTTTTTTGGTGACAGGCCCACCTTTCTTTTCACCTGCTGGGCCAGGACCTGGGCCCTCGATATGCATTGCCTCTTTGTTGGCGTCTGTTGGGAAACACAGAAAGAAGAGGTTGAGATTCGGCTCAGTGAATGCAAACTGGGACATTCTATCAACTAGGAGGTTTCAACTTACTGGGACCTCCTCCTCCTCCACCTCCTCCTCCAGAGAGGTTGCCGGAGAAGGTGGAGCTCTCTTAGCTGGTTGATGTGGAGCAGGTGCCTCTGCCGGAGAAGCTGGAGCTGGAGCTGGGTCCGGGTGGAGGACGGCTGTGGGGCCCGGAGATGCGGCAGATGTCTGCTCTCTGTATGGATAAACAGACAAACATCTGCCGCATGGCTTTAGCCCTCCCGAGGGTTTTATGGAGGGCATAAAACCTCTCCTGGGTCCCCACATCGTGGCACATGAATGTGGCCAACGACTCCCTTACGGTGGGGTCGTTGGTCTCGAAGTTCTGAAAAAAGAAAATGGGCCTTGGGTTAGTATGACTTGGCTTTACCCAGTTGGAAAGAACTTTCCAAAGATTTGGTACTTACGTATGTTGCCATGGCCGTCCTCACATCAAGGAGGCTTGGGAATCCTGGGAGGCCCATCTCAGACCAGGCCTGGCCTGGTCTGAGATGGGCCTGGAAATACCTGACCACGTCCCGGACGGGGCCCCGGCTGAGGGTGCTAAAAAACAGTCCATTGAGGGGTATCGTCCGGTTCTCCAGCCGGAGCCACCGATGGAACCACCCGAATTCGGAGGGCTCCAGATATATCTGGGCCACTCCGAATTTTTGGGTGCTCTTGTGTTCCAGGACCTGAGGAAAAAAAAAATAGAGAAAAAATGTCAAGCAAAATGTCCAGAAAATTCACACTAACAGTCTCTACTCGATTGCAGTTAAATTTATGTTGATCAGGTACCCCGCCTGGTCATCCCCCAAAGCCTCCTTAACCTCCTGGACCCGCAGGGACGTAAGGACCCCCCTCCTGTGTCCATATATGGACATGAGGTACGCCGTAAGGTACTCTCGATATCATCTGAAAGGAAGAGAGAGAGAGGGAGAGAGAGAAGGTCAGCCATTTCCATCAGACAGTGATGGATGAACGTGGGATTGTCACCAAACACAGACTTACCCAGGGGGGAGGGGATCTTCTCTCCAACAAAATCAACCATGATGGACCTCCCCTGCACGTCAGCTCCCTGAGCCTCCTCCAGCATTTTCTCTGCTTCAGCCTCAGATTTAAACTCAATGTAGGCCATTCCTCTGTTTGAACCATTCTGGCCTTGAGGTAACCTGACATCAACGGCATCTTCAAAGATTTCTTTAAGGTCATTAGCGGTTGCAGAGAAGGGTAGGTTTTTTTTTTTTTCAAACTCCAAAAAGGCCAGCGCGTGCCCGAGGTATAGGCTGATGGTGGGTGGGCTCCACCCAAATGCCCTGAGGACTGCTGGGAATCAGTGAAAAACAAAACAAAAAAAAAGAAACAGAGGGGTTAGGATTCAGTCTCCGTCATGGTGTCCAGTCACTGGTTACAAAGTTCAACACTTACGCCTTCAGGTGGGGGAGGTTGTTTAAAAAGTCCCATGTCCAGTACATGGGAACTTCCCACCCAACCATCATATATTTCACGAATGCCTTGGCACGGCTGGCCTTGCTCAAAGCATTCTCCTGCATCCTGATGCTGCCTTCGGGGCAGAAGACAAAGGCGGAGTACTCCTCCATATAATTAGCTGTGAAGACACCACAAAGATGGGACAGACGGAGACTTAGCGTGACAGCGTTCCACACACCCGCACACGTGTGCACACTGTGTTTTTCCTTACTGATCAAGGTGGGGAACCAAATGTTCCGCATCCAGGAGGCCTTGCTCCTCCCTCCAAAAATTTTGACAAGAACCTTGGGGAGGTTCTTGGAGGGAGGAGACTTCCCCTTGGCTGGGCTCTGGTCCTTCAGGGAAAAGAAATCCAGACAGATTTGTGTTGAGTTGTTTTTGTATTATCAAAAATTGCACATCATAGCTTTAAAACTTCCTGTCACTCACTACTCACTACTTCCAGCCTCTGGGATTCCAGGATGCTCTGGATGGCCTCCCCGATACCCATCGCACTCTGGTCCCCCTCCTGAAAGACAGAAACATGTCAACATTGTAACTATGAAGTATGCTCAAAAGTCTTTTCTTTTCTCCACAGGGTTCTCCTCTCAGTAAGTATGGTTACCATCGGCCTCCCACTGAGCATCTTGCTCACCTCGTCGCTGGAGGTCTCTGACTCCGCCTTTGTTTTCTGCCCCTCCAATGTAGAGGCCCCCCGCCTTGATCTTTTGGGGGCGGCCTCCTCCCTGCTTGGCTGGAAAATGAGTGAGATACTTTGTGTGATATAATGTATACTTTTCTACTCTCATCTTTGTTACTCTGTTTTATCCTATTACGTTCACTTCTACTGTCTCCTTACCTCCAGGTGCTTTGTTTTTCGTAATTTTTTTGCCAGCAGGGGCTCCACCCTCCCCTGGCTGCAGCTGGTCTTTTGGTTGCGGCAGGGGTGGCAGCAGCTGCGGCGGAGAAGGCAGGGGCGCCTGCAGCGGCTGCGGCGGAGGAGGCAGCGGCGCCTGCGGTGGAGGAGGCGGCGACGGCAGAGCTGTTCTCCTCCGAGGAGCTCTCCTCCCCACTGCCCTCCACCAAGGGCTGCGGTAGCTGGGGTATCTGTGGCTGCTGGGCTGGCCGTGGCAGCTGGGGTGGCTGCGGCGGCTGGGCAGGCTGCGGCGGCTGGGCAGGCTGCGGCGGCTGGGCAGGCTGCGGCGGCTGGGCAGGCTGCGGCGGCTGGGCAGGCTGCATGGGTCTCCGCCTCCTCCGCCTTGCCGCCCCTTGCTGGTTTTGCAGCTGTGGAGAAAGGGAGAAAGACATTTCTAATTGAGCTCCCAATGAGAGTGAATGAGAAGAAACTTTGATGTGGGTTCTTTGATCCACTCACCCTGAGGACCTCCTCTGTCAACTCCCGGATGCGGTCAGCCCTGTCCCGGATGTGCTTCCGTAGATTAGCCCTTCCTCCAGGTCCAGCCTGCTGACCAGCGGAGGGGCTGGGTTGGAGGCCCTCAGGGCTGCCAGCTGGGCCAGCCCAGCCTCCCGTTTCAGCCTCCCCAACTCGGCACTTTTGCGCCGCTGGGTGACATCATCATGTGCCTTAACATGCTTTTCTAGGTGTACAACATAAGTGTTGCACCGCACAATAGGGCACATTCCGCCACCCAAGCGGAAGCGGCCGGTCGCCAGGTTGTTTAAAATTTTCCGCTCTTTGGGGTTTTTGATTTCATGGAGCAGCTTTAGATGCTTTGCCACACCATAAAGCTTTTTAAAGCAGAGGGGGCACTCCCCCATCGCCTTCATTTGTGTCATTCTCTGAAAGGAAAAAAGAGAAAAACAATAAATAAAATCACCAGGGCACACAGATGCAGCATGTGATCAACAGAGCCTAAAACTTTCCATTTCAGCATTAAAGGAAACAATAATAATAAAAATTATTTTCTGTAAATTTTAATTGTCTTTAAAATGTTAAAAATGTCGAGATTTTGCAGAATAAACACCGTTTTATGGCCTGTTTTTCATGAAAATCGCCGAAGGCGCACGGCTGCAGCACCTCATCAACAGAGCATTACATGACACATTTGAGCTTTTTTTTAAAACAAAACACCACAGATTCCATCATAAAAATAGTATCCTCATTAAAAAAGGTTATTCTTGTTAAAAATGTCGAGTTTTAGCAGTTTAAACACCGTTTAATGGAGTTGGAAACTTAATTAAACCAATCCAGAGCGCACGTGCCCAACGCATGATCGACGATCGCATGTCACATTTGAGCTTTTATAAAAATAAAACACGACAAATTTGTTCATAAAAATAGTATCCTTATTTAAAAAGGTTAAACTTGTTAAAAATGTCGAGATTTAGCAGTTTAAACACCATTTTATGGGGTTGGAAATGAACCTACCTAGAGCGCACGTGCCCAACGCATGATCGACGACCGCATGTCACATTTGAGCTTTTATAAAAAATAAAACACGACAAATTCCGTCATTTAAAAATATTATCCCTATTAAAAAAAGTTAAACTTGTTAAAAATGTTGAGATTTAGCAGATTAAACACTGTTTTATGGCCTGTTTTTCATGCGTAAAATCACCAAAGGCGCACGGCTGCAGCACGAAGCTTTAACCAGTGAAAGGCGTCGAGATTTGGCAGATTAAACACGTTTAAATAATTACAATTATGTAGAAGAATTCTTACTCACGTCTCAAATCCAATCCAGGTGAAAATCCGTCTGATCCCGCTCGTCCTCTCAGCCAGAATAAGCAAATGGACTAACGGCTCCTTTCTCATCCGTTCGCTGACTCCGCCCCTTGTACAGATAATCAATTAAGCAATTGAGCAAAAAGTCATTCAAATTGGGTGACTTTCTGCTCAATAAAAGTAACCTAAATTTAAATAAGGATTTTCTAGGCAAAGAGAAAGCTGCTAAACTTTCCAGACCAGTTACACACTCATCAAAAATCACTGCTTTTACCTAGGAGGCTGAAATTACAGTATGTTCATCGTGAGTATATGTAGAATAATTGTGCAAAAGATTGTAGCTGTGCAGCATTTCTAAAGGTCAAAGGTCAGGGACAGGCACATCTGAGGCCTTCATTTGATCCCTTTAAATTCATTAAAAATCAATGCTTTGACCTAGGAGGCTGAAATTACAGTATCTTCATCGTGAAAACATGGAGAAAAATTGTGCAAAAGATGGTTTAGCTGCTACCTTCCTAAGTGGAAAAGGTCACCAATCTGTGTCAAAGGTCAAGTCATTAAAATATACCTTTAAATTCATTAAAAATCACTGCTTTGACCTAGGAGGCTGAAATTACAGTATGTTCATCGTGAGTATATGTAGAATAATTGTGCAAAAGATTGTAGCCGTGCAGCATTTCTAAAGGTCAAAGGTCAGGGACAAGCACATCTGAGGCCTTCATTTGATCCCTTTAAATTCATTAAAATTCACTGCTTGGACCTAGGGGGCTGAAATTAGAGTATGTTTACCCTGACTTGGTGTGGAACAAATGGGTATCTTTGCATATCTTTAACATAAAGACTCCCAAAATAACCTTAAGTCAATTTGGGCTACCAAGTCCTAAGAGTTTGGCTTTGACTCCCCCTAGTGGAGTTCCAGTGGTGTTACGAGCAAGGTCCCCCAAATTTACCTGAGTTCCCCCAAATTGAAGTCAATTTGGGTGTAATTTCGAAAAAGTAGCCCAAATTTACGTAATAAAGGGGGCCCAAATTCATTTGGGGTCACCTTTGACGCAAAGTATACCCAAGATGACTTATTAAGTATACCCAAATTTACCGGTTCCCTAAGGGCTATTTGGGACCAGGACCTCAGTATCACAATCTCCGACAAACAATGGAACCGCATACTTAACCTTGCTCATACTTCTTCTATATGCGCCAGACACCAGCTTCTACAATGTAAGATTTTACCCAGGAGACACTTCACTAATGTGAGACTAGCCAAAATCTATCCAGATAGAGACGACTCCTGTAACAGGTGTAAACTGTCTCCAGCTTACCACATGCATATGTTTTGGTCATGCACTAAACTGACTGATTTTTGGGGCACCATTTTTGATACGTTAGGGAAAGTCCTTGGCTGCACTGTGAACGCCGACCCTCTTATTGCTCTTTTTGGACTGCTTCCATCCTCTGGCTGGTCAAACTGTTCACATCGTATTTTTGACTTTTCTACCTTGCTAGCAAGTAGGCTCATTCTTCTTAAATGGACTCATTTATCCCCACCTACACATAACAGATGTATTCAAGAAATTTTACATTGCATGAGACTTGAGAAAATCAGATTCTCCCTGAAAGGTTCCCTTAAGACCTCCCATGAAATCTGGCAACCCTTTTTACTTCATATAGATACCCTGTCATTGAGGCTGAAAACTTATGAACTTCTGACTTGCTGATTTTGTTTTTTATGCATTTATTTATTTTCTTATTTCATTATTTGAATATTGTTACATACTTAAATGCATATTTCTCCTTTCCTCTTTTTCTTTCTTTTTCTCTTGTCTTTCCCTTCCCCTTCATTTCTGCGATACCACTTGTCCACTTGTTGATACCCCATGTCGATTGAGTGTGTTGTCTTGTCTCTTAGTTCTTGTAGTGTGAATAAGTGTGAATGAATGTGTTTTTGTTCCAAAGTTTTTCTGCTTTGTGTACCTAAAATGTCTTTTTCTTTCCTGTACACACATCAATAACAGAAAATCTAATGAAAATATTTCACAAAAAAAACACACACTATGGCTCTGTGATAGGTTACAGGTCTAGATAAAAGTGTCAGAGTAAAATCCTAAAAACAAACCTGCA
This sequence comes from Halichoeres trimaculatus, assembly GCF_033239565.1. NCBI lineage: Eukaryota > Metazoa > Chordata > Actinopteri > Labriformes > Labridae > Halichoeres > Halichoeres trimaculatus. The sequence continues at coordinate 679,321 of NW_027437190.1, read as the reverse complement.
TAAAAGAATAGCTCCCTAAAGGATCTTAAACCCCTTAAAACACTTAAAATCCACAAAGAGAAAAGAATAAAACTGGTGTTTAGTGTTTAAAAAGCTTCTTGACCCAATTATAACCGTGTCCAAGGTTCAATATAAAAAGGTCCTGTGAGGGTACTTAACTCAGAGAGGGGTGCATCCAACGTTGCTTCTCCTCAAAGCTAATGCCAGTGCCTCACAGCAACAGTCCCCTTGGCAACTCCACGGTGACTCCCTGTTACGTGCCCTGTGGTGGTTTGTTCCCCCCCCCTTCTCCTTTGCAGGTTCCTCCTGTGCATGTGGAGCTGCAGCAGGTGTTGCAGCTCAGACTTAACGAGTAGGTGCCTACATGAGAGGGAGCTGAGTGGTGTCTCTCTCTCCATCTCTCTCATTCCTCCTCTTTTCCCAGACCAGTGTGGATCGGTGTGGTGTGGTGTGAAGCCTGCAGTGAAGCCTGCAGTGCTTGTGCCCGTTGTTTGTTGAGGTTTTTACTCTTCCTTTGCTCAGTGTAGCAGCATCAAAAAACAGCGCCGGAGTTTGACTGGTGCTTAAAGTTCATCTTTATTTAGGACACCATGAAACTACAAAATACAAAATATCAAAAATCAATATTGAGCACAATAAATACAACATCAGTGCAAACATCAACAATACAATTTAGTTCATTTAATAAGTTAAATACAAACATTGAAAGCGCTAGAAAAAAATAGATTTCAATAGAGGTATGTGTTTAGAAAAACATATTCTTTACCTCGAATCGCCTGCCAAAGGGTGCAGAAGAATGCAGACAACAAAAAAAACCCTGCTTGTCATCAGTGCTGCTGATAAACACCATAATACAATTAAAAGCATGAACAACAAACCAAAAACAAACAAACAAAAGTTTACATAATAAATGCAGCTACATACCGTTCACATTTGTTTGCACGCGCACACACGAGGGCTCCGGGCAACAAACAAATCTGGTGTGTGATGACACCTCCCTGACCTTTATAGCATTTCCGGAGCACCGAGCATAGGTGCTCCCAAACAGCAGGGGGCAACTTACACTCTGGCCACTTACACTCCCACCAAATCATGTTTGAATTTAAATTGCGTGGTCAGCAAATGTAAATTTAACAGGATTTAACAATAAATCAATAAAAGCACAACAGATACATCAAACAAATGACTAACTGATGTCTGGTATGAGGAAGATAAATTTCCATATTCAGCACAGAATAATACTAATTACCTTCTAGAAGCAGCACTAATTTTTGAATTGGCCGTTCAATAATTGTTGGTTTGAAAGGCTGCTCCCTTTTTGATGCAATCTTTCACTCTCCAAGCTGCACTTTGACTTGATGCACTAACCCATCACAACCTGCTGGAGCTTCAACCACTCTCCCCAAACGCCACTCATTTCTAGGAAGCACGTCTTCTTTAATGAGAACAATGTCATTTGCTTTCAAGTTGGGCTTAGGAACCAACCACTTCTGTCTCAAAGAAATGTTTAGGTGGTACTCTGTCCTCCATCTGCTCCAGAACTGTTCTGTCAAGTACTGAACTCTGCGCCACCTTTTTACTGCATACAGATCCTCCTTAAGAAAATGACCAAGAGGTGGCAGCGCGATCTTGGATTTCATCAAAATGAAATGATTTGGAGTCAAAGGCTCCCAAGATGCTGGATCATTAAGAGTATTCACGCTCAAAGGGCGGCTGTTAACAATAGCCATTGCGTCATAGGAAGGAGTTCTGAGAGAAGAGTCATCTATACCTCTTGAACACTGAGAAATTGTTACATTGAGAACATTGCAAATAGTGCGGATCTGTCGTTCCCAAACACCACCAGTGTGACTTGCTGAGGGTGCATTGAAAACAAACTTGCACTGCTTTTCAGCCAGAAATGCCTCAATTGCTCCAACCTCAGATTGCTTCAGTCCCTCCTTGAACTCATTAGCTGCGTTTCCACCAAGCGGTATGGGTAGGTTCAGTACGGTTTGGGACGGTTTGGGACAGTTAAGTCTCATCCCGTTTGCTTTTCCACAGCAAACTGTGCCCTCTCGTGGTGGGCGGCGTGTAAGCCGCATGCCGGAAGCCACAGCTGGTAAACAATAGCGCGACGCCTTAGCAGCTTACCCCGCGATTAAATCCAACAAAGAAGAAAACGCGACACAGTAAACAAAGAGCACGGATGGAAGACATGCAGCATTTCGTCCTCTCTGTAATTTTCATGTAACTCTCTGTTACAAAGTGCAATCAAGCTTCGTTTCAGAGAAGTCTGTGAGCCGCCAGGAGAAATGCAGCCGCTGTCGGGGTGAGTGACGATTCTTTTGACCAATCAACCGTCTGCAGTGTGTTGCTCCACCTCCCGAGAGCGGATCGGTTCAGTCTGGCACCCATACGAAAGGGTCCCAAAAAAGTGGGACGGCTCGTCTCGGTTTTTAGGGATCCGTCCCAGGATGAGTCTGTGGAAACGCCGCTAAAAGCGCACCGTACCGAGACGAACCGACCTGGACTGCTTGGTGGAAACGCGGCTATTGTTTGCTCCAATGAAGTTTGTTCCTTGATCATCATGCAGTTGGGACACTGCTCCTGTGAGACAAATGAAACATCTTAAAGCATTAATGAACGCACTTGAAGACAAATCATCCAACATTTCAATATGTACAGCCCTAGAAGCAAGGCATGTAAAAATTAATCCATATCGTTTGATCTCTTTGCGACCATTTCTGACAACAAATGGACCAAAACAGTCCATTCCACAGAATTCAAAGGGGGCTGAAGCTTCACAGCGTTCATGAGGGAGTTCAGACATTTTTTTCTTCTCACCTGGTCTTTTCAGCCTGCGACATTGCACACAACTGTGTATCAATTTTGCAACTGTTTTGCTTCCATTACCCAAAACCCATTTGTCCTGAGCTCCATCAATGTTTGATTTCTGCCTTGATGGTGAATCTGATTATGGTAATAAGACAAAATCAAATTAGTGATGTGGCTATGTTTTGGCAGAATAACTGGATGCTTCTGTTCCTGAGTAAGGGTTGACCCTGTAAGTCTCCCACCAACACTAAGAAGCCCATCATGCAGAACAGGATTGAGGTTAAAAAGCTGGCTGGATTTTTGAATGTTACAGACTGTTACCTTTTGAAGAGCTCTGAGCTCCTCAGGAAAAGCTTGCTGCTGGACGAGCTGTAAGAGTATTTTTGCAGCTTCCTTGCGTTCTTCTACTTTAACTAACTCAACCTGTTTTAACCGTGAGCCTAGTCTTTTTATTCTAGCAATCACTTTGACGAGTGTGATCCAAAAAGAAAACCTCTCCAGATGCTGCAGAATGTCTGCTTGTGGGCTAACCTTTGTCGCAGACACATGAACTGATTTCAGCTTTGGGTCACCAACGAGAAGCGCGAGGGTTTGTGAGGTGGAAGCACCTCTCTCTCCCAAATGAAGTTTGGCCCTGATAACCAGTTGCTTGTTGAGATGCTTGCAGCGCTAAGACCTCCTGAGGCGTGGTCAGCAGGATTTTGTAGCGTTTCCATGTGATGCCAATTCTTTTGATCTGTGAGCTCTCTGATTAACTGCACTCTGACACAAACACATGAAATCTTCTGGCTTCATTGTTAATGTAAGCCGACACAACCTGTGAGTCAGTCCAAAAATACTCCCTGTCAATCTTCATCTTTAACTCTGACTTTAACATTGCACTTATTTTAGCTGATGTCACTGCTGCTGAAAGTTCCAACCTTGGAATGCTTGTGACCTTTGTGGGAGCTACCCTTGCTTTGGCCATGACGAGACTGCCGTGGATTTCATCCTTGTCATTTTTGTATCTGAGATATGAGCACGAACCATAGCCTGTGTTACTGGCATCACAGAAATGCTGCAACTCTACAGTTAGTATTTTGCCAAGATTTGGGGGGGTAGTAACATCTGGGGATTTTTATTTCCTTCAATACCTGGAGGTCATTAATCCACTCCTCCCACTGCAAACGCAAGTGTTCTCATATCTGGTCATCCCAGCCAGTACCCTTTTGACACAACTCCTGCAAAATTTTTCATCCACTCAGGGAAAAGGGGGCCAAGAACCCAAGTGAGTCGTACAGGGAAGCAACAGCTGACAAAATACTGCGCCGAGTTGGAAAACGGTCCTGGGTGCCAACATCAAAGCTAAAGGAGTTATTAAGCATTGACCACTGAATCCCAAGTGTGTAATCTGGTGTTACCTCTGGGTTCAGCTTGAGAGGGTCTGTTGTTGATGCCCTTTCTGATGCCGCGACACATGAAAGCACTTCTTTACTGTTAGAATTAAACTTGTGTAGTCTTAGACCAGCACGCTTACACAGTTCTTGAGCTTCAACAATCAAATCTTTTGCCTCTTTGACGGTTGCAACACTGGTTAAACCATCATCCACGTAAAAATTACTCTCCACAAAATCTGCAGCAACAGGGTGCTCAGCCTTGTGCTGCTGGGCAAGGTACTTCAACCCAAAGTTTGCATCACCAGGTGATGAGGCAGCACCGAACAGATGTACTGTCATTCTATGCTCTTTTGGCTCAGAGTCTAAATTTCCCCCCTCCCACCAAAGGAACCTTCAGTAGTCCCGAGACTCTGGCGTAACATGGAACTGATGGACCATTTTCTCAATGTCACAAATCACAGCAACCTGTTCTTTTCTGAAACGACACAAAACTCCCACCAGAGAATTAATCAAGTCAGGACCTGTGAGAAGGGTGTCATTTAGAGAGATGCCACTGAAGTTTGCGGAGCAATCAAAAACTACTCTTAATTTTTCAGGCTCCCTCGGGTGGTGCACCCCATGATGAGGAATACACCAAATGGTTTCACCCTCTGAAGCTACAGGGGCTAGCTCTGCATCACCTTTGCTGATGACTTCCTCCATGAAAGCACTGTACTGGTCATGGTATTGTTTATTAGCATTAAGCTTTCATTTTAGGTGTTGCAGTCTAACAGTAGCAAGTCTCTTGTTGTTTGGTAAAGAGGGCGGATTTTCATCTTTAAAAGGAAGTGGCATTTGATAGTGTCCATCTTTATTCTGACATATATTGCTGCTGAGAAACTGTATGAAGCGGACATCATCCTGCAACACATACTTATCCTCATAGCTCCTCTCATTAAAATCTGATTCTAATATCAATCAATCAATCAATCTTTATTTATATTGTGCCAAATCATAACAAATGTTATTTCAAGACACTTTACAAAAACATTTACAGGTCTAGACCCGTAAATGTGAATAAAATTTTATTAGCAGAAACCCAACATCAAGACAAGATAAGGAGTCTTATCTTATCTTAATCCACCATGAGTACAGGACTTTGCAGCATTTAGCTAGTTACAATGGCAAGGAAAAACTTCCCTTTAACGGGCAGAAACCTCGGACAGAACCAGACTCATGTTAGACAGACATCTGTCTCGACTGTGTTGGGGTTAGAGAGAGACAGATAGAGGAGAGAGAGTGGGAGAGAGAATAGGGGGGGGGATACACACACACGCATTTACACACACACACAACTACACACACACACACACACACACACACACACACACACACACACACACACACACACAGAAAGGGAGAGACAGAGAAACAGACGCAGTCTGAAGTTTGGCGCTGTAGCGACAGTTAAGGAGAAACCAGCAGGCCGTTCCCGGCAACAAAATCCCCTCAAAATATCTGTGACAGGAGGTACTGCGATTTCTTTTACAGCTACCTGATGTACAAAGCTGTGGCTGCCTTTCCGACCTAAGTGAGGGTTCGCTGACCCTAAATTACTCCACTCAACAGCAGTTCACTGTGCGAAAGGCTCATTATCATGCCCTGTTACTACCTGTAGGGGAGCCAAAGCCAAAGGACAGTCATAGCCTATGAGAAGTCCCACTTCACAGTCCTGAAGTGGTGTCAGCTCTGAGGCCAAATGGTGAAGATGTGGCCACTTAAGTGCAGTATTTCTGGAGTATGTGGGACTTATCTACAGGAATGAAGTCAAGAGAATAAGCTTCCTGTATCGTAATAAATCTTTCAGAATTAAGACCCCTTACCTGCAGACCGCTAGCAGTTTTTCTTTCTATGACTGTATTAATAGCAGTCATCGTACTTAGCTTAAGTTGAACTGGCCGAGCGTTAACATTTAAATCTGAGACTAAATCCTCCAAAACAAAGGTGGAATCACTTTGAGTGTCCAGAAGAGCATAAGTGAGAATTTCCCTCTGAGGCTCAGCTACTGAAGATACAAGTACAGGAACTATGCTGGAGGTCGACAAAGTATGTTGTGTCAGCGCATGGGACATAACATTATGGACCTCACTCACTGCAGAACCACCAGAGGCACCAGAGCTATTGCTCGGCATCTGTATAGACTCTCTCTCAAAATGGAGGCAAGTTGGAGGCTTTCTATTGCCGATGCTGCAAGCATGTCTCTTTTTGCACTCCTTACTGCTATGACCCTTTCTTGAGCATCCAAAACACAAACGATGCTCATGGATAAAAGCATTCTTTTCATCCATGTGCTTTGATGCATTTGAGGGACATTTAACTAAACTATGAGTTGCATTATTGCAAAACAGACAGGGGGACTTTGGTTTTGGGCTTTCAGACATGTTGAAGCTAGACCTTTTTACCTGAACACTTGTGCTAAATGTTTTTGCTCCTTTTGGAGTCCTCTTTACAGCTGGTTTTGTCATTAGAGAGGAGGTGACAGGATTACAAGCGATTTTAGCTTCTTTTTGCACAAACTCTGTAAATTTAATAACGTTTGAATAATCATCACAATTGTCCAATTCTTCAACAACTATTCGGCTCCATCTACGAATCATCCACTCTGGAAGTTTTTTAAGTAATTTATGATTTTCTTCACTGTCATTTAGGATGGAAAGACCTCTAACATGTGGCATCGCTTCAACACAACCTAAAAGAAAGTCTGCAAACTGTCTCAGTGCTTTGGAATCATTAACAGCTATTCTTGGCCATTTCATTAATCTGTCTCTAAAGGCACACTGAATGATGAGAGGACTGCCATATCGATCCTCCAAAACTGCCCAGGCACCATTATAAGCCTCCTCTGAATTTCAATATAAGAATCCCTCCACTGCTTTTCAAGCTTCACCTGCTAGATAACCCTTTAAATAAAGCATTTTCTCACTGATCGGGAGGGGCTTGTTATCTAATAGGCTGTGAAAGACACCTTCCAGTCAACAAATGTCAAAGGATCACCATTAAACAAGGCTGGTTCTGGCACAGGTAATCGACTCAGAGCAAAAGTATTTGCAATAGCTTCTGTCAAACTAGCTTCTGGAGTGGGTTTAAATGGAGCAGGTCAAGGTTCAAAAGGGGTTACTTGAGGGTCCAACAAAGGTTGGTATAAGTTACATTCAGATTCATACAATTTTGAGTAATAATTTTGAAATGCCAGATTTATTTCATGAATTGTATGATGAATTGTATGAATCTGAATGTAACTACAATCCTAATTTGATTGATGACTTTCTCAAAACGGCACCACTTGCGCACCTGAATAGAATAGAATAGAATAGAAAATACTTTATTTATCCCCGAGGGGAAATTCAGGAGTCACCGCAGCATTTAAGAAAACAAAAGTAAGAAAGAGCATAGAAAGTGCAAAAATGTCCATAAGAAATTAGATGACGACATCCCGTCCACCACTCGTCCACCACTCTCCAGCCCAGCCAGTCTTCACCTCCACAGGGTCCAGGACTGAGCCTCCCCAGCAGTCTGTTCAGTCTCTGTCTCCTGGATCCTGTCTGCTCACAGCAGGCGAAGCTCCTCCGATGTGTCGTGGCGTCTGATGTCAGCTCCGTCAGCCACGTCCGTGAACAGCACGATGCCGCTGGGTTAGCATGGCTAGCTCATCCATCCCCCGGAGCGAGATCCCACGTTCCCAACAACGATGGATGGAAGGACAGGCCCACGTCGTCACCTCCCAGCTCACATCCGAGAACCAGCACGTCGTCCTCACCTCCTCCTCCTCAGCTCGAGGGAAATCATCAACCCCCACACTAGTTAGCATTGACATGCTACAGGCTGCTAACAGCTAATTTCGCATGTAAACAATGCAGCCATGGTTACATGTAGGATCTCAAGACAAACACAGGAGAAAAGTAGTAAAAAAATACCGCCGAAGCCACAAAAAGTTTGGTGTCCATGACCAACAATGAACCATACAAAGTGATGATCCACTCCAAATACAAAGATTACGAAAAAGAGACAAAGAAATTACAAGAAACGGACAAAGACGAGAGAGCTGCTGCAACAGGCAGCTACTTGGGTAGCGCCTAGCAACCGAAAAAGAAGATGACCGGGCATATTTGGAGACAGATGTCCAGGAATTGGAGATCAAAGCAGCTATCAGAGCTCTCACTGCTGGTAAAGCACCAGGTCAGGATTTCTTTAAATGTTTCCAGGAAGTCTTATCTCCATTTTTGGAGATAAGAGAATGTTCATATTTTTACAAGCAGACTCAAGACCCACTTTTTTCACTTAGCTTTTAACTAATATTTTATTGTATTTATTCATTTAGATATCAATTTGGTTGTTTATTTAGTCTATTGCATTTTACTGTTTAATAGATTTATTTATTCATTTTATCTATTTATTTATTGAATTATTGAATTGTATTTTTAGCACTTTTTATAACTTTATTTTCTTAGTAAATATGTTTTTTACATCTTATCTTATAGTGTTATGTTTTGTTTTGATGTTTTTATCTCCAATCTTCAGTGTTTCTTCAGCAGGGGGCCCTCTGCACTGGGTGCTGTGATTGGCTCTGGCTGGGATACTTCTGTTTAGTGGTGACCATCGACTTGGTCAGGTGGGGGGTTTGCAGCAGTGCTTTGCTGCTGTGGGCCCCTCACGGACCTGTAGCTCGGTGGGTGCCTGGGTGGAGGTGTCCTGGCCTTTGAGCTGTTGGCAGTGCCCGGTGCAGATGACCCCCTGGGTGCGTTTCCTGACCTGGCTCCTCTGCTCTCAGCCACATATTTCTAAAATATATTAACCTTGTGTGTGTGTGTGTGTGTGAGTGTGTGTGAGTGTGTGTGTGTGTGTGTGTGTGTGTGTGTGTGTGTGTGTGTGTGTTTGTGGGTTTGGGGCCTGGGTGGGTTGGGGGGTGAGAATGGGCAAGGGCTGCTCTTTTAATCATGTAAAGCACTTTGTGCTACATTTTTAATGTATGAAAAGTGCGTTATAAAAAAATTTGATTGATCGATTGATTGATTTTGACGTTGCTTGACCAGGACATCATTGACAATCAATCCATGCCTTTTACTATGAATGTAGCTGTAATCTCTCTGCTCCCTAAGGCAGGAAAAGACAATTCAGAAATGGGCAATTTCCGCCCCCTCAGTCTGCTCAATAGCGATTATAAAATCTTTGCTAAAATTCTTGCTATGCGTCTTGAGAAAGTCATCTCCTCATTGATTCATCTTGACCAAGTGGGTTTTATTGCTGGGCGTCATTCTGCTTACAATATGCGCAGACTTTTCCATGTCATGTCAGAGGCTGCATCTCTTCAGCATCCCGCGGTTGCAATCTCTCTTGATGCTGAAAAAGCATTTGACCGAGTAGTGGTCGTACCTGTTTCACATATTGGCTAAGTATGGTTTCGGACCAACATGTATAAAATGGATTGAGGCCCTCTATCATAATCCAGTTGCTTGTGTCAAAACCAATGGATTAATATCTCCAACTTTTCAGCTTTTTAGATCTACTAGACAAGGTTGCCCAGCCTCTCCAGCTATCTTTACTTTAGCACTTCAGCCGCTTGCCTGTGCTATTAGGAAAAATCAGAGTATAATGGGTATTACGCTGTTTGATCATGAATTTAAAACCAATCTTAACGCAGATGACATTTCATTGACATTGTCTAGACCGGCACACTCTGTACCTTATCTTCTGAAAACTATAAGTGACTTTGGCAGCCTATCTGGATACAAGATTAACTGGTCCGAGAGCAAAGTCATACCCTTAAATCATCTCACACGCTCTGAACATCTGAGCTTTACTCCCATTGTATGGAAGTCAGAAGGTATGCAATATCTTGGTATTAACATCGTATCTCCAATTGACAGAGTTTTTCAGTTGAATGGACCAAAACTATTAAAAACTGTGCGGGATGATTTGAATAGATGGACAAACTTACCATTATCATTATGGGGAGGGCGGAGATACTTAAAATGAATGTGCTCCCAAGATTAGCTTTTCTTTTTTCTGCTATCCCCTTAGAATTCCCTCAGACATTGGTTCAAAGAGATGAATAAATTGTTTTCTTTGTTCTTATGGAAAGATAAAAAAACAAGAATTAGCCTAAAAAGATTCTCTGTCCCTAGGAGGGAGGGTGGACTAGGGGTACCAGATGTGTACTCATATTATTTAGCATATAATGGTGTTTACCCGATATCCTGGGCATATAAGAAAGAAGAAGCAGAGGTTGGTAGCTGGAGATGGCTGGAACAGAATAGAATAGAATAGAATAGAATAGAATAGAATAGAATAGAATAGAATAGAAAAATACTTTATTTATCCCCGAGGGGAAATTCAGGAGTCACATCAGCAATCAATAAAACAAAAGTAAGAAAGTGTATTGAAAGTGCAAAAAGGTCCATAAGAAATTAGATGACGACAGCCCGTCCACCACTCTCCAGCCCAGCCAGTCTCCACCTCCACAGGGTCCAGGACTGAGCCTCCCCAGCAGTCTGTTCAGTCTCTGTCTCCTGGATCCTGTCTGCTCACAGCAGGCGAAGCTCCTCCAATGTGGGGCCGGGGTCCGATGTCAGCTCCGTCAGCCACATCCATGAACAGCAAGATGCCACTGGGCTAGCACAGCTAGCTCGTCCATCCCACCAGAGATAGAGCCCATGTTCCCAGCAACAATGGATGGAAGGACAGGTCCATGTCGTCACCTCCCAGCTCACATCCGAGAACCAGCAGGTCGTCCTCACCTCCTCCTCCTCAGCTCGAGGGAAATCATCAACCCCCACACTAGTTAGCATTGACATGCTACAGGCTGCTAACAGCTAATTTTGCATGTAAACAATGCAGCCTTGGTTACATGAAGGATCTCCAGACAAACACAGGAGAAAAGTGGTCAAAATATCACTGAAGCCACAAAAAGTTTGGTGTCCATGACCAACAATGAACCATACAAAGTGATGATCCACTCCAAATACACAGATTACGAAAAGAGACGAAAAAAATTACAAGAAAAGGACAAAAACGAGAGAGCTACTGCAACAGGCAGCTTGCAAAGAGCATGAGCAGCGCCTAGCAACGGAATAGGATTATATCTGAGGATTATATCTGAAAACTGTGATAAATTTTCTCTTGCTTCTTTTTGGTATCACCTTAAATCTGATAAGCGCATAAAAAAACCCATTATCTTATTTTCATGTAGAATTGCTAAAGCAATACATAAACAACTTAAAATCAACGGTTTATCCTTGCCCTCTTGTCCTATATGGAAGAATTCATTATTTATGGCTGGCGGGAAACCGATCAATAATGATATATGGCTGGACAAAAGTGTTTTTGACCTCGGCCACATACTTAGTAGCAATGGAAAGATGTATAATTTTCATGACCTTCAGGTGAAATTTGGATTAAACAATTCAGATATCTTTCAGTATTTGTAACTGAAGTCTATCATGCACAGTCATATAAGTAAAAATAATATGCTAGCTAATAATGAAGCCATTGATGTGAAGCTAAAAGATGTAGTCTCTGGCAGAGGTTTCGTTTCTAAGATCTATGGATTATTATGTTCTACCTTTTTTCAATGTAGTGTATTTATAAAAGCACAGTGGGGGAAGGATTTGGGCCTACATCTAACAGCAGACCAGTGGAAAGCTATCCTGAGTTCGAATTATCTCTCTAAATGTGTAAGGTATAAAATTATACAAATAAAAATTCTGAACAGATCCTACATTACTCCTCACAAACTTAGTAAAATGAACTGTAATATTTCAGATAAGTGTTGGCATGGGTGTGGGATGGCAGGTACTCTTATGCATTTACTGTGGCACTGCTCAGAGACACAGTCATTTTGGTTAAGTGTCAGAGAATTTTTATGCACATTATTTGATATCAATTTCCCACTATGTCCAGCAGTATGTCTACTTGGGAAAAGCATAGAAGGAGTAACCTCAAAAGGACTTCAGTATTTGTTAGATTTAGCCTTTCTTTCAGTTAAACGCATAATACTAATTAATTGGAAGGTGAGGAAACCACGCTGTTTTAATATGGACTGCTGGCTAAGAGATTATTTGGAGTTGATATCCATGGAAAAAGCAGCTTCTGTTCTGCAAGATCTGGGGAGTGATCATGGAAATTTATTGAGTTTGATTATGTCTCTGTGACGCCACTATTGTGTTGTCACAATGGTGATATTTCTGTAACATTTTCCATGCGATGCTAAAAGAGTTTTGATGTGTTGATTATACACAAATTGTTTTGAAGTTTTATCTTTCACATCTGTATTATCTGATCAGACAGTAGATTTCCATCATTCGCCAGTAGGAGGCAGTGTTACCCTGTGCAGTACCTGTGGGACTGTCTTTGCAGCAGTCGCTTTATGGCTTTTCACGTCGGCATACTTCATTCTGTCGAGCACGGCTGATATGAAGAGATGCTAAAGCGGTGCCTGTGACTATTTTCTCCTTAACAGGTATGTGAAGTATGAAAATAAGCCGTTTAATCTGGTGTCTTGTAGATGAATGTGTGAGTAATGAGCCAGAGAATTTTGGATGAATCTGTGAGATGTATGTAAGTGTGGCAAGTGGGAGATGAAAACACTAATTTTTACTGGGAACCAACAACGCCACCTGGGGAATTTCACCCCAGGAAATAATTTAGTTTAATCAGGACACACAGGCTCGAAATTACCACAGGGCAAGAGACAGGTTATAGAAAAATATAACAAATCTTTATTTCAATCATGAATAAAAACATCAGCTGCAGATCATGCTTTTCCTTTCACCTGAAGGTGGCACTAAAGGGCAACCGAGCTGGGGCTTACCGTGGCGGCCCAAACTCAAACTCATGGAGGGAGGAAGAAACCTAAAACACCCGTGACACCACACACACGCAGATCTGTGAGCAAAAAAAAACCCACCACCAGGATTGGGTCACCACCTTGGGCCCACAGCACCTGTCCACAGAAGAAAAAAACACTTAAAACAGGCCACAATGCTTCGTACAGCTGTCTAAAAAAGGAAACACCCACACACGCACGCACACAACTAAATTATAAGGAAATAAACAGAATAAACAGTATTAACAGAACACAATTATAACGTATTGCACCAAAAGAATATTAAACAAAACAAAAAATACAAAAAAAGACGTTAATCAGAACTACTTAGACCTAAAGCTAAAGAAAATAATAACAATGGGTGGGCTCGAACCAGGAAACAATCAAGACGAAGCCCAATTTACAGAAGAAGGCAGAGCCAAAACAGCAGCGCAGTTCAGGAGCTGTTGCGTGGAGATAATATGACTTGAGCCACCACCAGCGCAGCACCACAGAGCCAATGGACAAAGGCTGCAGCAGAAAGCACCACAGTCAGCCAGGAGCGCAAAATAAACAAGGAAGGAATAAGGCGGACATCGCTGACTTACCTATGGGAAACACGACCACTTTCAGAAAGGCCCCCAGCAGGGCAACCTGACCCCACGGAACCGACAGCCCTCACTGAATCGAGAGGGAGATCGTGTCACCATTATGTAATTTTTAGCACCTTAACGAGTAACGAGAGAGAGCCTCGCGGCATGTTACCTGTGCGCTGCAGGGAAGGGAGTTTATGCCTCAATGCCAGCCACGCCAGCAGACAGCCAGCCACACACAAAATTCCAGCCGATAAGCCTGATCCCACACCACCAACAGTCCCACGCTGGACAAGGAAAGAAGCCCACTATGTCATTGACAATACATTTTGCACACTAAAGGAACGGAAAAAAACGGTGCGCACTTTACCTATTGCCAAGACGCACACCTCGCTGGTAAAACACGCCGATGGCACTATCGCCCAACCACACAACCAGCTCATCCACCTCAACACACGCCACGCCACGCCACGAGGAGCCGCGGATCCAGAGGGAGAGAAAGAGGGAGGGCAGCCGAGATCCAGCCCCACTATATAGCCGCGCAGTGCCGCCCATCAATCAGTGCAGGTAAAAAACAGGTGCTGTGCCCACAGTGGGAGGGTGCTCACAGCCCTTCTGCCACATAAGTATAAAACGGATCTTTCAGATATCAGAAGTACCGCGATTATTGGAAAATGGCGCGGCAGTTTACTTTCTCCAAAGTCACTCTCTATAGTTCAGGTTTGGGCTCCAGTACGTTATAGTTAGCATTGTGATTATTGTATAATGTGTAAATACCATGATTTGTATTTTTCTGAGGTTGGAAAAACAAGTGATTGTTAAAAGTATGTTTGTATAAAATGTGAACAGCACTTAACGTTAAAAACAGTTCATGGTTTACAAAAGAGTTAAAAACACTATAAAAATGTCAAAAGAAAGAATATTAAAGCCAGAAGCTCATGTATTAAGAAAAGAAACGCTAAGATGCAGCTACTTTGAGAAGAAAGAGAACTCGAGAATATGATTTCATGATTTAAGTGGAATTTATATGTGAATCTGATTTTATAACAAATTTGATTTGCTTATTTCACTGTGAACATGATATTTTTCACTGACAAGCATGTGTTTTATTTGATCAAACAGAATAAATTCTGTTGAGCACGGCTGATATGAAGAGATGCTAAAGCGGTGTCTGTGACTACTTTCTCCTTAACAGAATCAAATGATCTGTTTACTTGGTGCCAGCCCGGTACCTGTAACATCTCCACTGAGTAAGAAACGATCAGAGGGGGAGATACTATGACACATATTTATAATGAACTGTTGTCAACTGTTGATTTCACTTGCATTCATATATATGTCTATTATCTCTCTTAGTTGAATTGTAAGTGTCAGAAGCCTGTCCCTGGGTCATAATGAGTTATTTAGTATTTGTAATGATCAAATTGTGAAATTATTAATATCACTACAAGTTATGTGCTGCTAGTTGAACTGGTGCTCCTATCAGATCTCGGTGTGTGTAGCTGTCTTCTCCAAACCAAAGATACTCGTTTTTCAGTTTTGTAACATTCACGTGTGAACATGTTGTATATATGTATTCTGCACTCTCTGTCTTTTGCTTGGTACTGATGGGTTGGGACTGGGCCCCTGGCCTGCTTGGCATAGAGCTGGACTGGGGCTTACTGCCTGTCTCATGGTACCGGCTTACCCTAGTTTATGTGGTGTGTATGTTTGTGTGTATAAGTGTGTATATATTTGTGAGACGTGTAATTTTCTGTTGTATTGTACAAGAAAAATAAAAAAATATATATGTATAAAAAAAAACAAAAAAAAAGGTTGGGATAAGGAGTTTGGGCTATCAAAAAGAATTTTGACATCTTCACTTTGACCATCTGAAACATCAGAATTGTTATAAGCCCTTACACGAGCAGCTGCTACTGCCACCTCACTATCCGCTTTAAGCTGCTGCAACTTTATTTTTTCTTCCTCAAGCTTTAATTTTACTTTAGCCTGCCTTTGCTGTATTTCTTTCAGCATCTGAGTTTCCTCCACTTTCCACTCGTTTTCTAGTTTGTCAAGCCTAGCCTGTTGAACGTTTAGCCTTAGTGTGGCATTTGCTTGCTCTAATTTAGCTGCAAGATCTGCTTCCGCATCAGCTCATTTGCTGGAAGCTTTAGAAGTAGCATGGGATAGTTTGCCAACAGAACCCAGTGACTTATTTAACTCTGAGGCTACAGTTTCTGTATTTGTTTTACCAAAAACAGATCCATACCCATCCTTGCTAAGTTGTATCCTTACCCTTTCCTTTTCAAGATATTCTTTGAAAGTATCTACATTTTTCTTTCGCTTTTTCAAAAGGTCACAAATTTCAGAGGACAATGAGCTGCAAGCATCTATTTTCTTTGCATTGAGATCTTGTCTCTTTAGTGCTTAGCTTCCAAGCTTCATAGGATTTATAAAAACCCATTTCATTTTTCATCATTTCCTGCTTGTGCATCTCTTGGCCCTTTTCAGTTTATGTTCTAGAGCGAGTGCTGGACCTTAGAACGCTTGAGGGATTCTGGCCCTCTTCCACAGGTCAGTGGCGTCATTAGGCCTATTTTAGGGGGTCTGAAGCCCCCCTAAAATATCATTTAGCCCCCCTAAATAATGTGAGCCATTTCTATTCAACATACGACTTGCACCCGCTGTGGTTTCCGCGGGAGATGTGAAACCGCAAGAGATGGGACTTTCTCGAACGAATTGAGTCTTTTGAACACCTTTTTCAAATTAACGGTGAGAACCCATTCACTCGGTTATGAGTGAGCTGTTCGTTCTGAAATGTGCAGGCAATGTGTATTCAGTAATGGCCTGCAAACAAAGGGCTGACACAGAACGGCGAATCTGTTCTTTTTGTTCACTGAAAAGCGCTGTTCAAAAGAGTCGACTCGTTAGAGAACATCCCATCTCTCGCGAAAACCATCGCGGTACAAGGACAACGAAAGTTACAAAACAAAGCCTCTTTTTTGTAGTGGAAGGAGATAACACTTTGATAGCTGAAGCCAGTAGCTAAACTAACGAGGTACAAGAAGTCTTTATTTAAGCCATAAATAAAGAATGGACATCAGGAAGTTTTTCCAAAAAGTAAGTATTTATCACTGATGATAGTTAACTATTAACTCCAGCCCCCCGCTAACAGTAGTTTATGATTATTATTATTATATTATTATGATGAATATAATGATAATAATACATTAACAATAGTCACTTCACCATCCCTACTGATCTGTAGGAGTCAGGGCAGAGGAGCACAGAGAATGAGAGGGTAGAAACCTCCACTGGAAAGGTGAGTCTAAAGATAGCGTAATTTGTGATCAATCAATCAAACTTTATTTGTAAAGCCCTTTTTATACACTGTTTGTAGAACAAAATAGCAATAAATTAAATAAAGAACTAGAAAATGGCATACAATAAGAAATAATTTACCTTTTTTCTGACAGAAAAAACAGTATTGGAGGATTGAGGAAACACTATCTTGATTAAAAATGAGGAAAACAAAGGAGCTTAGACTAAGATGATTATAAAGTCATGATAAGAATTAAATAAATAATACTGTGGGCCACAGAAAATAAATAAAATAAAATTTGAATAAGTAATATGGTAAAATGAGATAGCCTAACACTCGATTGGTAATAAAAACAGAGCAGAGCAGGTCATAAAATTAAAAGTGATAGATCTGGCCTGAAAAGGAGAAATAAAACACATTAAGATGGTTTAAATAAATAAATAAGATGATAACAATAAGTTATACTAAATACAATCAGCTAAAAGTCAGACTAAAAAGGTAGGTCTTGAGTTTACTTTTAAAAATATGAACAGTAGGAGCTACCCTCAGGTCTTAAAGGTAGGCTGTTCCACAGACAGGGGCCAAAATAATAAAAGCAGACTTCCCCATATGTTTTAGTTCTAACTTTAGGTACCATTAAAGTCGACTACCTGATGACCTGAGAGCCCTACTTGGCTCAAATGATAAAGGCAAATCTGATAAATATAAAGGAGCAAGGCCATTAAGAGATTTTTAGTCTAATAAGAACCTTAAATTCTATTCTAAATCTTTTCTAGTTACTTATGTGCCAAAATTATATCAGTCTGACTTCAAAATACAAAACTATTATTGTGTTGTCATGGCATTAGCCTCTATGTTGAGCAATTATTAATTCTATTTGTTGTGTTTTGTTTTATCTAATGGCCAGGCAGGGGAACATGCCGAGGGAGAAAGGGATCAACAGGCAAAGTCGAGTCAAGAAGGGGAAAGGGGGCCAGAGATGGATCAGGAGACAGAGGAAGATCATCAAGTTATTACAGAGACAGAAGGAGAGCTAACAGACCAAGAGAGGGAAAATGATAAAGCAGCTGCAGCAACTAAGCTCATTACAGGGTTTGATTTAGGTGACAAAGATACAGGGCCCCGACAGGTAAATCTAGGGAGCTACCCACAAGATAGTTTTGGTGCACAAAAGCGAGCATTTCACCATAGCTGGTTTGAAAAACACAACTGGTTAGAGTATTCTGTCGATCAAAATACGGCCTTCTGCTTCCCATGTAGAGTTTTTGGCAAAAACATCAAACATGATAGTTTGGTCAGTAGTGGTTGCAGGAACTGGAAGAAAGCTTTAATAATCTTTGGCAAGCATGAAATGGCACAAACGCATAAGGACAGTGTTGTTGCATGGAAAAGCTACCAGGCAACTACTAAACAGGGAAGCGTTGCACAGATGATGGCATCTGCAAATGTGAGTGAGATAGTTGAGAGAAGAGAGTATCTCAGGCGAGTTGTTGCAGTCGCTTCTATGTTAGGGAGCCAGAGACTCCCTTTCCGTGGCCATGATGAAGGTAGAGACAGCACTAGCAGAGGGAATTTTCTTGCGTGCATGGAGCTTTTGAAAGAATTTGATCCGTTTCTCCAAAAGCACAACCCCCCATCAAATGCTCATTATACCTCACCAGCATCCCAGAATGAGATAATTGACTGTTGTACCCAGGAAGTTACGAGTGTCATTGTTTCTGAAATGACAAAGTCCAAAATATATGCCATCATGGCAGATGAGGCAAGGGATGACAAGTTAGAGCAGTCAGCTGTTTGTGTCAGGTATGTGTCAGAGGAGGCAGTGAAAGAGCGTTTCCTAGCACTTGAGGAGATAAAATCATTTGATGCCCAGTCAATTGCAAATGAGCTGCAACAGCAGATTCAAAAGAATAGTCTTGGAGAGCTCAAGTGTGTAGCACAAACATATGATGGTGCAGCCGTCACGAGTGGGTCCACTGGAGGTGTACAAGCACATTTCAGACAGTTCCATCCTGAGGCTATCTATGTGCATTGTTATGCTCATGAACTTAACCTGGTCCTATGTCATACTTGCAGGGCCATCCCAGAGGCTGTGGAGCTTTTCAGCTTCTTAGAGTGTGTGTACACTTTCTTCAGCAGCTCTCTTGTGAATCATCACAAGTTCATGGACACTCAGACAAGGCTTGGTTTGACAACAATTGAGCTTGTACAACTTTCAAACATGCGCTGGGCATGCCAGTTGCGATCAATCAGTGCAGTTCTTGAGACAATGTCTGCCATTTTACAGTGCCTTTCTGTCATTGGATCTCCCATAGCTATTGGTCGAAGAGCAAAGCTCTCTAAGTTCTCAACAGTCTATGCACTGCTGATGTTCCAGTCACTTCTGTCTGTAACTGAAGGACTCCACAAGCTCCTTCAGAAAAAGAGTTTAGATCTGGCCGAAGCTTTGATCTACAAACAAGCAGTGTGTGACACACTTAGGGGGGAAAGTACAGATGCATATGCCACAGAGCTGTATGAAAAAACCAAAGCCCACTGCCACACCCACAGCACCCTGAACCAGGTGCCAAGACAAGAAATAAGCAGAGAAAAATGGAGGATTTTGTGCTGGAGGCAACTGCAGGTTCACGCACAGAATTGAACAGCTCAGACACATTAAAGACACAATTACTCTTCCCTTGTGTGGATAGGATGGTTGGTGAGCTTGAGCAAAGGTTTTGCAGTGTAGATGCAGGGCTACTAAAAGGCATCCAAGCATGCAGTCCTAAATCTGAGAACTTCTTCAGTGAATCAGATTTGAATGAACTGGCAAAACACTATAGCATCGAACTGAAAACAGAGGAGGTTGTGGTGGCCAGAAACTTTCTTGCTCGGAAAGCAGAGCCTGGATGTTCACCCAAAGATATGTTGTCTGTGCACAATCTCCTTGATTCAGACATGTTTCCCTCTCTGAAAGCAACCATCCGAGTTGCCCTAACAGTACCCGTAAGCAGCTGCTCATGTGAAAGGTCCTTTAGTGCACTGCGGCGGTTGCACTCCTGGCGACGCCAAACAATGGGTCAGAAAAGACTTCACAGTCTTGCAGTCATGTCCATTGAAAAAGAGGAGCTTCAGCACCTGAGTCACAACAGAGTGATAGACCGATTTGCAACCTATAAAAACAGACGGCATTCTTTGATGCCTCCCCCAGACAAGTGACTCTCAATTGTGGTCATGTGATTAAAAATGATGTACATAGTTTATTTGTGTTTATAAGCTATTAATGCTGTGAACATGCTCTTACTGTTAATCTATGTTGTTGTTTAAAAAAACAGACTGAAAAAGTAATAATAAATAATTTTTGAGTCTTTGTTAGCGATTTGTGAAATTTTGTGGTCATGCGCTACATTGGTTTATTTGCAGCTCCTGGGGCTGAAGCCCCCCCTGTCACCAAATCCTAGTGACGCCCCTGCCACAGGTTCTAACATTTTGTGATTTCATGCACCTTTCAACAAATTGTGCGGTTAGTGGTAGCCTAAGGCAAATTTAATAGTGGTTTTAAGTCAAATCAGGCAATTACCTCTCATACCAGACATCAACACCTTTTTAAAACACAATTTAATACCACAAATGTTTAATACGGCACAATCAATCTTCAAAATTTATAATTTAAAAAGGTTAAAATTATTTAATTTAAAATTTATTTAAATGAGGTAATTTCATCTGCTGCCCTGACCCATATTTAAATCATTTTATAGAGCTCATAATTCAGGAGTTTTCAAATCATGTTGAACTCAGACATGGCATGTAGCAATTCAAAATTAACAACAAAAAAAACCTTTAAAATATACAATTTCAACAACGAGGGGGTAGGTGGGTTTTTTCCATTTATTACAGTGGAGTCCTTCTGAGAAGACTTTATTGACCGCTTTAAGCGTCTCTTACTGTTTAAAGTCCGCTGAAGCTGCTGATGACGACCTCCGAGCTGCCGATGATTCTGATGCAGGCTCTGCTTTGTGCAAGACGACACCCGTTGAGGAGATACATCGGCGAGGAGTGACGCTGTATGTGGTCGGCAGCTGGGTTCACTTCACCAGGCTGCAGCAGCAGGTCCAATTCCGAGGTGGGACTTCAGCGTCGAGTTTCACTGTAGCAGCCCCTCGGCATCAAAAAACAGCGCCGGAGTTCAACTGGTGCTTAAAGTTCATCTTTATTTAGGACACCGTGAAACTACAAAATACAAAATATCAAAAATCAATATTGAGCACAATAAATACAACATCAGTGCAAACATCAACAATACAATTTAGTTCATTTAATAAGTTAAATACAAACATTGAAAGCGCTAGAAAAAAATAGACTTCAATAGAGGTATGTGTTTAGAAAAACATATTCTTTACCTCGAATCGCCTGCCAAAGGGTGCAGAAGAATGCAGACAACAAAAAAAACCCTGCTTGTCATCATTGCTGCTGATAAACACCATAATACAATTAAAAGCATGAACAACAAACCAAAAACAAACAAACAAAAGTTTACATAATAAATGCAGCTACATACCGTTCACATTTGTTTGCACGCGCACACACGAGGGCTCCGGGCAACAAACAAATCTGGCGTGTGATGACACCTCCCTGACCTTTATAGCATTTCCGGAGCACCGAGCATAGGTGCTCCCAAACAGCAGGGGGCAACTTACACTCTGGCCACTTACACTCAGGTTGATTCAGAGTGATTTTTGCAGCCATCAGTCTCACCATCCTCCATGGCTTCTTTTGCTGCCTTGCAGTCGTCCTCACTGTCAAAGTCCACAAAGCCAAAGCCTTTAGATGAACCAGTTTCTCTATCCGTTACTATTCTAGCTGCCGAGGCGCCCTCAAACGCTTCCTTAAGAGTATGATCTGTTGTGTCCTCGGAGAGACCTTTGACAAAGAGGGTTTTTGTTGGACCTGAGTTTCCTCTGCCTCCGTCTCTGCCACCACTGTTCTGGCAGTACTAGTGTCGGAGTGACCTTCCCTCAATCTCAGTGTTGTTGAGGTTCTCCAATGCCTCTTTAGCGTCATCTGTGCTCTCAAACTCTAAGAAAGCAAAACCTTTGGGCCTGCCATCTCTCTGTGGGATCCTGATAGAAACGGCCTTTTCAAATGTTGATTGTAAGACTTCTTCTGAGGCACTGAAGGCCAGGTTATTCACTGCCAGTGTTTTACACGCTGCTCCAACACTTGGAACTGCAGTCTTTGCTCCTTTCTGGCTCTTCTCTCCAACAAAGTCAACCATGATGGACCTCCCCTGCACGTCAGCTCCCTGAGCCTCCTCCAGCATCTTCTCTGCTTCAGCCTCAGATTTAAACTCAATGTAGGCCATTCCTCTGTTTGAACCGTTCTGGCCTTGAGGTAACCTGACATCAACGGCATCTTCAAAGATTTCTTTAAGGTCATCAGCGGTTGCAGAGAAGGGCAGGTTTTTTTTTTTTTTTCAAACGTATTTTTATTGAACTTTTATAGTGCAAAGCGAAAGTGAAAAAAATTAACTACATCTTGCAGTAGTATTTTTACAGTAAACTGATATAAGGACAGATACAGCAGATATACAGTTAAAATCAAAATAAAAACAAAACAAATCAATGCATAACAGACAGACAAAAAATAAATAAATCAAATATAAAATGAATCAAAAAATAATAATAATGATGATAATAACAACAATGATCTGGGAGTCTTTGATGTCTATATCAGATATTAGTTCACCAGTTAGGAAAAGAGAGAGGGCAACAAGACAGTATTGTAACAACACCTCTCCTCAGGCTGAGAATCTCAGTCACTTTCTCCAAGCCATGTCAATAAGTCCCACTCTCATCCTTTGAGATCTTGTGGATCCAAGATAGTCGAGGAAAGGGTCCCAAGTCCGATAAAATAGAAAGGGTTTGTCTTTAAGGGCTGTAGAAAAGGCTTCCTGTGGGATAATGCTTGTCACCGCATTTATCCACTGATTAACCGTAGGAGCATTATCCATAATCCACATTGCTAGAATGCATTTTTGCGCAGAATGTAACAGAATATGCAAAAGATTTCTGTTATGAAAATTCAATGGGTAACTCATCATTTAGTCCCAGAAGTCAAGTCCTAGCACCTAACAGGAGAGGGCGTTTGAAAAATTTTTCAAGTTGATGAACAATTTTGATCCAGTATTGTTGTGTACAAGGGCAACTCCATAGACAATGAAACAGTGAACCAACAGAAGCTTGGCATTTGGTACATAGGTCTGACATATTTGGATTCATTTTGTGTCTGGCTTCAGGTGTGACATACAGTCTGTGTATAATCTTGAATTGTCTCTCCCATGCAGAATTAGATGCCATGATACCCTGGGGCCTTTTGAACGGGGTATTCCAGGCCTCTGGATCTATTACAGTTCCCAAATCAGATTCCCATTTGCCTCTCACCCTGTCAGAACTTTCCACCCTATGGCAGCAAAGAGTGTTGTACAGTGGTTTAGTGGTAAGCTTAACAATTGCATTTTCTATCAATAAGGGCTCTATTGTCGAAGTTGCAAATGAAGAATGTGAGGATTGATTCTCCCTGAACCAAGTTGCCTATAACTTTAATACCACGGTGTCTCCAATCTAGAAAACCCGCCTGAAGGCCAGGGTGAAAATCTGGGTTTTCATGGAGGGGAATTAAAAAGGACAGCTTTCTGTTATTCCCCTCAAGGTTCTTAATTTGTCGCCAGATATTTACCATGTTCTTAAGGATAATGTTGTCTTTTATTAAAGGAGACAAGTTTCCAAAGGAGATATAGAGCAAATTACGCAGGGGAATCTCATCTAAAAGAGCAGATTCACAACTAAGCCAGGTGGAATTAAAGTCCTCTTTGAACCATTCCATGAGGAATTTAAATTGTGCAGTCAGTTGGTAAAGGGTAATTGAGGGTGCTGCTAAGCCACCCTGTTAAGTGGGTAGACAAAGAAAACTATGGTAAATGGTAAATGGACTTGAGCTTATATAGCGCTTTTCTAGTCATGGACCACTCAAAGCTGCTGTACACCACAGGTCACACTTACCCATCCACACCCATTCACTCTCACAGTCACACGCTGATGGATCCAATCTTTACTATGACAGCTATCAATCAGTACATCTAACACAGTCACGCCCTTTCATACCCATTCACACACCACTGACGCAGCAGTGGGAGCAACTTGGGGACACATCGCCATGTGTCGCCCAGAGCTGGGCTTGAACCTGCAACCTTCCGATCACCGACCAAGTGCATTCTCCAACTGCGCCACTGATGCATCGCAACCTTGGTCTTTTTTTTCCCCAAAATAAATTTAATTTTGGAGCTGTTAATCTGTGCAATGATTTTCTTTGATAACATAATAGGAAGCATTTGGAACAGATATAGGAGACACGGAAAGATGTTCATTTTAATTAAGTGAATCAGACCAAGAAGGGAAGGAAATAGGTCTATATGACAGGCAATCATCTGCCAGTTTACCCTTTTTATGCACTAAAGAAATATTTGCTTCCATTAGTGAGGGAGGAAGAGACCCAAATTCAAACGAATAACACAGCATTTCAAATAATGGCTCTGCTAATATGTCATTAAATTTTTCATAGAATTTTGCGCTTAGGCCGTCTGGGCCTGGAGATTTGTTGTTCGGAAGTGACTGAATACAACTCTTGATCTCACTTAAAGTAAGGGGTCTGCACAGGCGCTCCCTCTGTTGCTCCGAAATCCGTGGCAGCTCTATTTTGGAGAAAAATTCTATCATTTCTTGCTCTGATTGGGGGTTAAATTGGGAGGTGTAAATTTGCTGGTAGAACATTTTAAAACTGTTATTGATGTCTTTATTTTTGTAACTAAGTGTTCCATGTGGATCCCTAACGCATGAGATATTCTGACTGAAGGCCTTATTTCGGAGAAGATTTGCCAAATAACGGTTAGGTTTATTGGCAAATTCATACAACCTTTGCCTCGCAAAAAATATGGACTTTTCAGCTTTTTTAGTCAAGAGGGCATCTAAAGCAATCTTTACTGTGTGTAACTCATCTCTGTTTTTTTCAGGGGGGCAGGAAGTATATTTTTTCTCAAGCTCATGAAGCTGAAGCTCTAAATGTCTTTGTTCCATTTTGCTATTTTTTTTAAGCCTGGCTGTATATGAAATAATTAAACCACGTGTGTAGGCCTTTGCAGTATCCCAGATTAAACCCGGAGAGACACCAGGGGTCTTGTTTTCCTTAAAAAATAGTCTAGTTGTTCCTTTAGATACTTTTCAAAATTAGGGTCATGATTTAGAAATGAATTATACCTTCATGGTCTGCTCCTAGACTCCAAATTCAAGTTCCTCAAACCTATAAAGATAGGAGCGTGGTCTGAAATTATAATATCCCCTACACTGCAAAATTCTATATTGCTTATTGAGGTTTTAGGAATAAAAAACATCAATTCTGCTGTTTGTTTTATGTACAGTAGAATAGTACCTGAACTCTTTATCATTGGGATGCAATAGCCGCCAAGCATCAACCAGGCCAATTTCACTGCAAGTATCAAAAACAGCTTTAGCTCTTTTTGTCGGGGGTTTTCGTATTGATGGGGATCTATCCATAACTGATGAAAAGTAACAGTTCAGGTCTCCAGCTAGTATAGTATTATCACATACCCAATCTGCAAATATAGAAAATACATGGGAGACAAAGTCATTTGTTTGAACGGGAGGGAAGTATATATTCAAAAATGAAACCTCCTGACCATAAAGATATCCCTTTAACATAACATACCTACCACATTTATCAGAGACAGTATGTATATCAGTCAACGGCAAATGCTTGTTAATTAAGATAGCGACTCTACTTTTACTAGTGAATGATGAGCTGAACACCTGTCCCACCCAGTCCTGCTTTAGCTTAGAGTGGTCATTGACAGATAGGTGAGTTTCTTGGAGAAAAGCAATATAAATATGTTCCTTTTTTAAGAAGCTCAGTATTTTTTTCCTCGTGATTGGACTATGTATCCCCCTCACATTCCAGCTGCAAATTTTTAATATAGGTTTATCACCAGGCATTTTTCAAAGTTATAGATTATGTTGGTTCCACTTAGATGTAAACTGAACAGCATCCAACACTCCCAGAAACTAAACTTAGACACATAAAATACACCAAAAAAAAAAAAAAAACAGAAAAAAACAGAAAACATTGCTTTGCCTATTTTACAAACAGAACTATATACAACAACTATCAAAAAAAGAAAAAAAATGCAGAATAAAGAAGGGGTCAGACTAGGGCCTAATACACCCTTAAGGGGCATAAGCTAACTTCCCTGAACAATAAGGAAGATGCTGTTCCTGTATAACTCTTTAAAACCTTAACAGGTAATGAATTACTCGTAACATCCTATTACTGCTGGCCCCACAGCTCTATGAACAAAACAGACATAACTTGGTCAATATTATCTGAGTAACTTCAAGAGATCTCTTCTGACTTATGCTTGCATTAATTTTCTAAGGGAAGAGAAAGAATGGAAAAAAGGCATTCTTGCACAGAGGACAAAAAGACGTCCACATATTTCCGTTCAAAATAACTATAAACTGCATGTTACAGCGTGCTTTTTTTTGAACCAGTTAAATTATGAAAAAAAGTCTTCCAGTGGAGAAGGACAAATATAAGTGGGAAGAGAAAGACGGGCTGCTGTCTAAAGCGTAATGTCAACACCGCAGCTTTATGCTCACCTGCTCCTTATAATGGCTCTGAACAGTCCAGCGGATCATCAAAAGATCGTCCCAGATATTTGCGCCGAGTTACCCTCAGTCTCCAGTCGGTAGGGACCCGTTGGTGGGCTCCTCCGGCCGTGAGATTTTTCCCAGGTAAGCTGCAGCTTCTCTGGGGTGCTTAAAGAACTTCTCCTGTCCGCTGTGTCTGATCCTGAGGATGGCACAGCATGGCAAATTCAACTCCACTCTCTCTGAGCTGCTGCTTCACCTGGTTAAACTCCTGTCGCTTCCTCACTACGGCCGCAGAAAAATCCTCAAACAGCATGATCTTGGCTCCCTTGTATTCCAGCGTCTGAGCTCTCCTCGTAGCCTGCATGATGCAAACTTTGTCCTGGAAATTGTGAAACCGGACGATGACAGCACGGGGTCGCTGGCCAGGCGGGGGTCGGCGTGTGAGGGCTCGGTGGCAGCGGTCTAACTTGACCGAGCCTCCTTTGAAGCTAGTTTGAAGTAGCTCTGGCAGCCAGGTTTTGAAGAAGGACAGTGGGTTGGAGCCCTCACTTCCTTCGGGTAGCCCGATGATGCGTATATTACGCCGTCACCCCCTGTTCTCCATATCATCGATCTTGTCCAGTGCAGCTTCCAGCTTACCCTCAACATCAGCGAGTTTGGCAACGTGGCTGGCTACGGGTATCTTCCGAATCGGAAATGCAGCTCTCTGCTTCAGTAACCCGTTTATCCAGCATGACGATTTTTGACGCACACTCTTCTAGTTTCTAAAGAACCGGGTCCACCTTTTTGTTGAGGGAAGCTTTCCACACCTTTAAGCACTTCAGTTGTAATCTTTTTAACTAAGCTGTCTTCTTCCCGGCCGAAGAACGAGGACTGCATGGCTCTCAAGCTAGCTTGACTGGCAGTAGGAGACCTAGCCTCTCCCGATGCAGCAGACCTTGCAGATAACGTGATCTTTTTCCGAGTATTTGGCATGTTTCTTCTTTGATTATTGTCCTAAAAAATACAATTCCACTCCTCCCTAGTGTTATATGTCGTAGATAAATACTATAAAGCAGTTGTGAGCTGCGGGAGCACAAGCGACGAGCTGCTTCTCCGCCATTTGCATCACGTAACCCCAGAAGGGCAAGTTTTTAACAAACAGTGTCCGTGCATCTCTCTCTTTCTTGTTCTCCTGTGAGCTGTCCTTGCTGCGAGCTTTGTCTAACTTTACCTCGTGACCCATGATCTTCTTGCCGTTGAGCTCCAGGGCTTTCTGCAAGTCCTCCTCAGATGCAAAGTCCACATAACCAAACTTCTTGGATCCACCCAGCCAAACATCAATGACTTCAAGGTCGTTCTTGGTGAAGAATTTTCGTAGAGATCCCTTGATCTCTTCAAAATCTTTATTGGAGTTCAAATTTCCAATGTACAAACAGAACCCTTCCCCTTCTGATTTTGCCTTCTTGGCAGGAGACGTGTCCTTTTTGGTCTCTGCCTTCCTCTTTCCAGGAGGAGTCACTGGGGCTTCTTCCTCCTCGTCATCATCATCGTCTTCATCATCATCATCATCGTCATCATCATTCTCCTCTTCAGCTTTGGCAGGGGTTGCCTTGGCTTAGACTTTAGCAGGTGTTGCTTTAACAGGGGTTTTTTTAGGTGATGGGGCTTCCTCTTCAGACTCCTCCCCAGAATCTCTAGGTGGGGGGGTACTTACCAGAGCTCAGGCCAGTAAGCAGGCCGAGGATGTTGATTTGGCTGACACTCTGTTTGCTTCTGCGGTGACAGGGGAAAAGACACCTTCGACAGGTGCATCAAAGAACTGCATCTCAGAAGAGGAAATGGTAACAGAGTCTGGTATTTCATCAGTTCCTCTCCCCTTAACCTGAGAGGCCCTCATTGCTGCTCAGCAGAATGACCTGTCCCTAGCTAAATGTGTTAGCGCAGCTTCCCAAAGCTCTAGTGAGTGTAAAAAGGGGCAGTCTTTCTTTTATGACAAAGGGTTGTTGATGCGCAGGTGGGTATCTCAGCTAGTCAGTGCTGGAGACAGTTCAGGTGAGGATTGGGCCACGTCGTATCAGATAGTTGTGCCAGTTGATTGTCGGCAACATGTGCTTGAACTTGCACATGAGCACCTGTGGTCTGGACATCTGGGAATAACAAAGATGTACAACCGTGTCCTGAAACATTTCTTCTGGCCTGGACTGAAAGGTGATGTGGTTAACTTCTGTAACAGCTGTAGTGTCTGCCAGGTTGTGGGGAAGCTTAATCAGGTGGTACCTCCAGCCCCTCTGCAGCCTGTTCCTACCTTTGGTGAACCCTTTGAGCATGTAATTGTTGATTGTGTTGGTCCTTTGGCCAGACAAAGTCTGGAAGCCAGTTTCTGCTCACAGTGATGTGTGTTGCTACCCGTTTCCCTGAAGCTATTCCTCTGCGCAAGATTACTGCCCTAGCAGTTAGCAAGGCACTAAGTTTTTCACCACCTTTGGTCTCCCCAAAGTGGTTCAAACAGATCAAGATAGTAACTTCCTGTCCAAAACCTTTAAGCAGACGTTACAGTCTCTGGGTATCTCTCACTCTGTGTCTAGTGCTTATCATCCACAATCACAAGGTGCGCTTGAGTGCTGGCATCAGACACAGACATGCTCAGCAAGTTCTGCCATGAGACGGGTAAAGACTGGGATGATGGTGTTCCTTTTGTTCTGTTTGCCATTCGGGATGCCAAACAGGAGTCTTTAGGGTTCAGCCCAGCTGAGCTTGTGTTCGGCCACAATGTGCGTGGCCCCTTGAAAGTTTTAAAGGAGAAATTTGTGCAAAGTGTGTCTCCCAAACTTAATGTTTATGATTTTGTCTCCCAGTGCAGAGAGCGCCTGCAGCGTGCTGCCTCGCTGGTGAAAGAAGCTCTCTCTTCCTCTCAGGCTGGTATGAAAAAGAGGTTTGATAAAAAAGCTGTTGAGCAACAGTTCCAGCCTGGTGATAAGCAGTGGCGGCCCGTGATAAAAATTACCGAGGAAGCCAGCTTGGACAACGAATTTAATTCAGTGTTAAGAGCGGACTTTTCCATCGGCTCTACCCTTCGTTAAGGGATAAGTTTGGTTTACACAGCTTTTACATTGTTTATAGAATGAAGCAGAACAAAATACTCACCCAGAAGGTTTTCCTGATCCAAGCAGTGCTTCGGGAGATATTTAGATCCAAAATCGTGCAGCGGACGTCCGTAAAATGGGATCCATCGGGGCATAGACAGCGCCGCTCCTAAAACTGCATTAATGGTCCAAAAACTCATGTTTTTCACCAATATTCCATCATGGTTCGCTCTGAGATAGTCCTCTGTTGCAGTCTGTGTCACTCCAGACAGCGCTGTGCGGCTGTACTGACCTCTGAACTCACGAAGACTTTGTTTACGTTTGCCCCTCAAAGGAGTCAGCGCTTCAGAAAGTACTGCACATGTTCAGTCGGCTCTCCAGAGAGTACTGCGCATGCGCAGTCGGCTCTTGACTCCTTTCTTTCTTTCTTGTGGCTGGAAGCCAGATTCAATGTGGCCTCCCTCACATTTTTTCTAATGAAGCATCAACCAGTAAGCAATGAGCCTTGCTTCAACCTGATTGGCTAATACGGGCTGTTTTTTTTTCTAAGGGAGGCAAAGTGAAGCGGGCCTCCAAGCTGACTGACAGGGCAGAGGGCATGAGACACGTAGTGTAATACACAATATGAGCTTGACAGGAGGGCGCTGTTTGCTTCTCACGCTCAGCCAAAGCAGAAGTGCGCCAATGTAGTGTTTTGACAAGGAAATAACATTATAAAATACATTGTGGTTAAGCGTGTTTATAGGCTATTCTTTTTTCTTTCTTGCAATATTTTTTGGGGAAGCCAGGCTTCCCTTGGCCTCTGTGAAAAACCGCCACTGGTGATAAGGTTCTTGTGTTGTTGCCTACACCTGGTTCTGCTCTCACTGCCCGATTCTCCGGTCCCTATGTGGTGGAGAGTAAAGTGTCAGACACAGACTACATCATCCAAACACCTGAGCGTAGGACAAAGACAAAGACTGAAAAAAGTAAATAGTTGAACCAACTTAATTGAATGATTTCAATTGGTAACACCTAAATGAATTAAGCTCATTGAAATTAATTTAATAAGTTTAAATAACACAACAGACTAATTCACATGAACTTAATATTTCAATTTTCTCACTTTCAAAACATGAAATTTTCAGTTTTTCCAACTTAATATTTGCATTATTCAGAAGTAAAATACTGCTACTTTCCAACCTAATATTATTTATTCAAGTTAATTATTTTTGTTGTAACCTTAGCATGGAATTTTAATTTGTTTGAAACTACTAAAATTAGTCGTAAAAGTTGGCTAAAAATATGAAGAAAACCCTCAAAATCATTTGTTTTTATTTTAAAACTTTATTTTTGAAGTGGAAAAACATTAAACTTTATTCCAACACAACTCTTTCCCCATCACGTTATAGTTGAATGGATCACACAGCCCCCACCATCCTGTGCACAGTCTTCACTAGTCAGTTTTCCACACCCACGGGCTGGGCAGCACCACTCCCACTCACCAATGCCGTGCTGTTCAACCGCTGAATGAGGAAATAGATAAATGAGCCTGTCCAGAGAGTCCAGGTTGGCTCAGTGAAGGAGAAGAGTCGTGTGCGTTGAAGCGTCGGGCCAGTCCGCGTCTCATGCTCTGTCAGGAGGTTTATGCAGTCCGCGTCTCATGCTCTGTCGGGAGGTCTATGCGTCGATCAACGGGGCATCCGCCAAAGAGGGATTATGCCTGGGGCATTGATTCGGGGTGGATTATTGAGAGGAGCGCCTCGTTGCTGCTGGGTCCGGAGTCCAACAGGTGGAAGGAGAGACCTCTGACTTACTGACCGACCTTACGAAGGTTCCGTGAGTGATACCTGTGTGTGTGTGTATGTGTGCAGATTAAAGAGTGAAGCGTAAAGACGCTCTCGTATTATTTTCTGTTTCGGGCGAGACGGTCCGTGGTAAAACCCGGACTGGATTTCAATTCCAGGGTAATTTTCAGTTGTTCTTTTTTTTTTTTTTTACTGGACTTAACTGTGGGGGTAATTTATGTTGAAGACCGAAATGGACTTTGCATTCGTTCTAAACTGAACTGAACTGAACTTAAACTGAGTTTACCTGGCTCACACCGCTGGTTTTGTTTGTTTTGAGGTTGTTTCATCTTGCATGCTGCATTGAATATAATTTGAAAAATCTACTTTGCTCCATTTGTTTTTCATTTCTGGTTGATGTGCACATAATTTCTGGTTTTTGCTCTATTTTTTTTTATTTTGTGCGGGTATATAAAGATTTTCTTTATTGAATTGTCAGATGTGACTCTGACTGGCACCCCAGACTAACCCGTTACAAGTTAAATAGATTTAGTTTTCTTTCTTTTATCTCAGACATGAAGATTTTTCTGTACCTTGACATACTTCAGAGTATGTCAAGGTACAGAAAAATCTACATGTCTGAGATATAAGAAAGAAAACTAAATCTACATTACATTACACATGTCTCCTTCTAAAACACATGCACAAAATACATATGCAGCTAACTGTTGGTAGGACTACTTTTGGCAATTAAATGCAAAACAGTGCAACAAAGTATTAAGCAAACATGCCTACCAATCTTAACAGAGTTATAAAAATAAGATATCAGATATACAAATAAAAATAAAAAATCTTGACTTACTCCAAGTATAAGTGGTTGCATTGTTTGAAAATTGAAATTTGAAAACGGGAATATATTTTGACTACATACAGGCAAAACTTAAATCTACTGTTGTAGGAAAAAAAAGGATTTTATTTAAGGCAACATTACCCAGCCCTACCAAAATTACACAGAAACCTCTCTAACCAGTTATACCAAATGATTTAACATATACCTATACATATGGACAGAGCAACTGGGAAAAATAATGACAAAATAAAAACATCTTTCAGGTTTTTAAATCACAGTTACACATTGTCAAAACTGTTTGCTGTGTAATGAACATATCAAAAAAAAAAAAAATACACTTTTTGGAGAAACAAGCCTCTAAGAACCCCATCACAAAAAACTGCAACAGAACAATGGCAGTAGGCCATTTGCCCCACAGGAGGACCACACTGTCTCATGTCCTTACTGCAAACTTTGAAGGTGGCTATGCAGTTTGTGGACTTTGGGGGACATCTTGTGCTGATCAAGCTGCATGATCATTTTTTGGAGCACTTCAAAAGTGGAGCAAAGCGGTTTCGGGTAAGCTAGATTGAGTGCATAAATCAAACCTAGAAGCAGGGCACATGCTGAGGCAACCGAAGTGAGTCCATGCAACACTTCCACACCCTCGATGACGATGCCAATGTCTTCAGGTGGCTCCTTCCCCCTCCTTCAAAATGACAAATACTGCCATGGTGAGCTGCTCCAGGTCCCTCTGAACATCATCTGCTCCAGAGTCCTACAGATGAGTACAGGTCACAAAGACAAATCGTCAGTGGCCTCACCTCTTACTTTGATGAAGTTTTTAGATGATGTACCAGTGTATTGTCTTGACTGGGTGTCATCACACACCACAACCAGCAGAGAGAGGTGTACTAAGCTAACCATCTAAATGTTATCAAGAAAAACAAGATTTCCCAAAATTTCAAACAATTTCTTTAAACTTGTATAATAAACAGAGTCAGCCAAATCCCTTTAACTTAAAAAAAATATTCAATCCAATATGTACAGTGTTGTTGAGCATCAAAGCAATATATCCATGGTTTCTGTGTTATGTTTGTTGTAACAGTTGAGAAAATCACTTTTATAGTACATACTACATCTAGGATATTTTGTGTCTTTCTATGATAAGATTGGTTGAAATTTACAAGATATTCTTTGATTAGGTCATCTGAATCTTCTCCCAGGAAGATGATGAGGGCTTTGAGCACACATGCGCTCCGTAGATTAATGTCCACAGTCTAGAACAACAAATGACAGACATCCTTGGTGTTATAGTTTCACTGTTGGACTTATTTACAAAAAAAAAGTCATTTACAAGCCCAGAGATTAAGAATAAAAAAAACAAATGAGTACAGTACAGATTTACCTGATCCAAAGTACCCATGATATCAACAGTCTTCTGGCGTGTCGCTCCTCCTTTGCCATGGATGATATTGACTCGAGTGCTTGTCTAACTGGGCCATGAACTTCTCCTCAAGAGGCACGGCCATGAGCCTCTGGAACTCTGCATTAATCTAAAATCAAAACACAAATAGCAGTACATACTGTATTATGGGAAAAAAATGCAAGCTGTCTCATCAAGTATACAAAATCAGAGCATATAAAGTTGGGGTGTGTGATATGACGACATAAAATCGATTACAACTTGGGGATGATCTCATAAAGCAGGTCTTCATAAAGTAAAACCCAAATGCCCACATGTACATTGCAGTGATCATTTTATCAACTGATTATTTTTGTCATAGTTTCCATCAACAACTTTTTCCCCTGAAAAAAAACTACACTATAGCTGAAAAAAGTGGAACTTGATTAAAACTAAATGAACTGGCTTTTTCATAAAAAGAAATAAAAACTTGACTGAAATGTTTGACAAAGACTTAATTTCATCATGTATGAAATTGGAATGTATATATATATATATATATATATTTTTAACCATTTATTTTCATTGTCATTTTAATTTACAGAAAATAACAACAAAAAGAGAAAATAACAACAATAATTTAAATAATACATTATTATATTAATAACAATAATAATAAATAAACACTTAATTATTATCTATATGGATTTATTTATTATTATTATTATTATTATTATTATTATTATTATTATTATTATTACACATCACTAACTACACTTGTAAGATAAAGTTAAAATTCTGGGCCTTTAGCGTAATAGATTTTTCTATAATTTTAGACACTTGTCCTCCATTCTACAAAGACTGAGTTGTTCTGTCTGTACCAGTGTGTGTAAGATCACCTGCATTTCACCTTCAATGTTACTGTTGAAATTATAATTTATCTCACTGTAACATAGAAATAAAACATCACATCATGCACTAGGTGTGTAATGGACATTTGAGCCTGGTCTTTACCTCTATATTCTATGCAAGGAATGTAACTTACCATATTTGATCCAAATGAGTTGTCTGGGCCACAATTAACCACTTGTCATGAAAAAAATAAGAAAATAAGAAATCTGTTAATCATTTAAATTCCAGTGTTATCTTTGACTTGTATATACTGCTCATTACCCCACCTGATAACATATCTAGACTGAGACTGCAGTAGCAAACGCAAACTGACGCAGGTGCTTCTTGGCACACTGGTACAACAACACTGAGCTGGGAAACCCCTCATGCTGCAAACATTTATCCCCACTACCTCGTTATAATATCCAGCGCTCATACGATGGCAGCCATGCCGCCGAGACACCGCACACCATCCACTGCAGCCCCCACTGACAATCCGTGCATCCGCTGACAGACATGGATCAGGCAGACACACACTCAGGCGGGCGCCTTTAAAAAGCTCTTTAACGCACAACAATAAAGTGCTAACACGCATAACACAAAAAAAAAACGTATCACCACTGCCTCTATGATATTCAGCGTAATTATGAAAGCAGCCCTGCCACAGAGGTACCGCGCACATCATCTTCTGTCCCCCCCAGCCGATCCGTGCGTTCTGCACTGTCCTCTCCCCATCCTCTAAACGTTAAACACATTGAATTTAATTCGGCAATAAATTAACATTACCACAATTTGTATATAATAAACCTTACCCCCAACATCCGCGTGAACTTAAAGACCATCCAAAAAGTGTGGCCGCGTGAACTTCGCGCACTGACAAGAATGCAAGTCAATGAGGGCGCCCGACGGAAACCGCGGCCCAGCTTGCGGCAATAACATGCTAATGCTAAGGCCACACCAACATATTAAAATGAAATACAGAGAGTCCCGTCCGATAACTACTAACCTACCTGTCAAGCGCAAACTACAAACTACCAACTAGTCCGATTTTTAACAACTAACTTTGGGTGAGGTTTGTTCTTACTCCAAGCCCACCAGCAAAATTGCTAATGTTAGCAGGACAGAATATAACAGCTCGTTTGTTCATTCAGTTTACTAAAAACTTAACAAAGTTAAAAATATATATATATTGGACTATTTTACAACACATCAAAGTGTTTTTTATTTCTTTGACTTACCTTTAAGTAAGATTGAATGTCTTGGTGACCACGCTCTACGTCCAAGCACATGAAATGGCGGTCCAAGTGCACATAGAAATTTCTCAAGAAGGCGGAGACGTCATGACGTCAGACGCACAGCACCATGTGAAACCTAATTGAAGAAGGTTCTCTCAAGTGAAAATAGCAGGTTATATGTGGGCTGAGAGACCAACATGCAATTCAAAGTTGAAATACTCCACAAATGTAGACTGCCTTCACCAAAGCAGAAATTTGAATGAAACTCACTCAGAACTTTACATTATTTCAACTACGACTGAAATACACTTTTTAGAGTGCACGTCTATGCCATGTTAACATGCTCAATCTGTTCCATTGCAGAGCAACTGGCCGGGAGGAGCCTAAAGCTGCTGTCCCTGCAGTGGTCACCCCGTCGTTGGTTGTGTGACAGCTGAGTCTGAAGGGTTGGTGGGCCCAGCTGATGGCAACCGTGGTGGTAGGTTACCAAAGTCAGAGTTATTTGCTAACATACACAGTCACTTGTCATACCTCCCTGTAGGCCAGCAACAGGACACAATTGATTTGATTGGTTCCTACCCCACCCTGTTTGGTGATGTGCCGTCACGCACCAGTGTACTGGAGCATGACATTGAGGTAGGTAATGCAAAGCCCATTAAACAGCATGCTTATCGTTGTTCGGTGGAGAAAAGAGAGAGCATGAGAAAAGAGGTCAATTACCTGGTAGAGAACGGTCTGGCTAAGCCCAGCAGTAGTCCCTGGAGCTCTCCATGTTTGTTTGCACCAAAGTCTGATGGCTCCCCTCGTTTCTGCACTGACTTCAGGGAAGTTAATGCAGTTACTGTGCCCGAATCCTTCCCTTTGCCATGAATGGAAGACTGTATTGACAGTATCGGTCCCTCCAAATTCATCACCAAGCTAGCCTTACTCAAGGCTTACTGGCAGGTTCCCTTAACCCCACGTGCATTCAACATCTCAGCATTTGTTACTCCTGATGCCTTCTTGCAGTATACAGTTATGGCCTTCGGCATGAGAAATGCACCTGCTACCTTTCAGCGCCTCATGCATCTTGTGTTGGGTGATGTGCAGAACTGTAACGTATACTTGGATGATGTTGTGGTGTACTCAAGTAGTTGGGCACGCCATGTTGCTACTCTGGCTGCAGTTTTCCAGCGACTTGGCAACGCATCTTTGACACTAAACCTTGCAAAGTGTGAGTTTGGTAAGGCTAGTGTTACCTACTTGGGGAAGCAGGTTGGGCATGGGCGGGTCCATCCAGTGGATGCCAAAGTGGAGGCTGTCGTTTGTCGTTTCCGGTTCCTACTTCAAGGCGTGAGCTCCGGTGGTTTCTGGGGATGGTAGGTTATTACTGGTGTTTCTGCAAGAACTTTTCTGTTGTGGTTGCTCCTTTGACTCGGTTGTGTAGTCCGGTGGTTCCTTTTGTGTGGACAGAGGAATGTGATTGTGCATTCAGTGCTGCCAAGTCTCTCCTGTGTAGTGCTCCTGTGTTGGCAGCACCAAAGGTGTGCAGATACTGCAACAATGTGCTGAGGCTGAAGAGCTCGATGTTTTAGATGCCAGGTGAGTTTTTAATAGCCAGAAGCTGCAGTGCTCCCCTCCCCCCAGTACTTGTGAAAGCCCCTGGTCTTCTTAATTGTGTCCCTTGCATACTGTATTCAGTGCTCCCCTCCCCCCAGTACTTGTGAAAGCCCCTGGTCTTCTTAATTGTGTCCCTTGCATACTGTATTCAGTACTCCCCTCCCCCCAGTACTTGTGAAAGCCCCTGGTCTTCTTAATTGTGTTATTTGCATGCTGTCCTACAACACTTACTTATTGTTTCACAACAACAACATAGTCTTGTACTATTCACCCGCTGTCCCGTTCTGTTTGCTCGCTGTCATAGTCCCATTTCATAGGACTGTCATGGAACATTATAACGATTGGTGCAGGACAGTTGGCAAGCAACTTCCACTACAAACAGTGTAGCACAGCTTTTGTTCAGGGAATGAATTTTTTTGATTTTGTATTTATACTGTCTGCTTGCAGTTTATACACTTTACCTATATTCTGTTGTCTTTGCAGTGTTCATTCTCTGTCAATTGTGGAGGAAGAAGATCCACATGACTCCCCAGACGAGGATGCAGTCAATGATCCAAGGAACAGCATGCAAGTATTTCTAATGAATTGTACTACATTTTGTGCTGTCATTATGTTTTTCCAGCTTACTGATATGTGTGTTTATGTGCAGTATTGAAATGGATAACAATTGGACAGACCCAAGATTCTGTGAGGATGGGGACAGCTCAGATGAGGAATATGCTCCGTTTCTGCAACTACGGTATGCTGAATTTATCACATTTATCTTCTTGTATTAGAACTACTGGTACTAGGATTGTTATCTTCAGTAGCATTGTTTTTAGTAGTAGAGGAATCTGTGATAAATATTTAGGACTTGGTTTTAATTTTACATTCTTTTTTTGCTTTTGTATGCAGTGTTGGTGGTGTATCATCAAAGGCTGTGAACATTGAGCAGCTTCAAGAAATTAGTATGGACGAGACTGTACTAGATGTCACAGTCCCCGACCCTGTGGACAGTGAAGTGACAGATTTGCCTGACTACTTGAAAGTTGTCGAAGAAGATGACCTCATTGAGAAGAGGGCCTTTATTTGCTACCTTGACAACCTGAAGATACTGACCTCTAATCTTCGCTTTCCTTTGAAAGTGTGTGGCTACACAGACAGCATAACTGGTGTGAAATGCCAAGGAAAACCACCATTTGAGGTTAAAATGAGTGCCCGGGGAACTGGAGCTGTTTTGGAATGGGTAAGGATATTTTGCATACGTGTGTGTGTGTAGTTCAGGTGATTATACTTTGATACTTTATTAGTATTTATTTATACTTTGTATGTCAACACTATAGTAGTATTTGGAATAGAAACTATATAACATTTCTTTTGATTCTTTTTTTCTTGTAGCTATGCCCCTTTGGTCACATCCTCTGGAGGTGGAATTCCCAACCACTTTTGAAGTATGGGATGCAAGGGGGTGACTTTATGCTCTCCACAAACATTTTGTTGTCAGGAAACAACTACAGGAAAGTGGCTTTTCTGTTCAACTGTATGCAAATGGGGATGGTGGCAGAGTCAACGTATTTCAAAATCCAGGATACCTACTGTATCGAACCAGTTGATGAATTCTGGCAGACCATCAGAGCAAGTGTTCTGACCCGTTTACGTGACAAGGACAAGATTGTTGTTCTTGGTGAGTCCTACTTTCTGTCACTTTGTCATCTGTGATCAGGTGACACAGCTTTTTATTTAATCCAATTGACATTTTACTTTTTTTCTCTAACTAATCAAGACCTTGTTGTGTTACCTTTGTAATTGTTTGTTTTTGTTTCTTTTGTTTTCTCATAAGGTGATGGCAGGATGGACTCTCCAGGTATGTGTGTTTCAGAGGCAGAGAGAGAGATTTTGATATGCAGAGTTCACATCTTGACAACCACTTTTTTATATTCTGCAGGCCATTGTGCTCAGTATTGTACATATACAACCATAGAGCAGGAGTCTAGAGACATCGTGCACATCGTCTCCCTGGACAAGCGAGAAACTAACCGAAACTCTGTGATCATGGAGAAGGAGTGCTTCATACGCACAATGGACGCACTTCTGCCAGAGATACACATAACAGAAGTGGTCACAGATGCCCATGCACAAATTTCAGCTTTGCTGAGTAAGTGAAATGGTTCTACGCTTTTGATTCAGTATTTTTAGATGGATGTTTTTGAGATTGCAAAGTCTTATTTTTTTCACAGATGCAGACCATGGAAAGTACAAAAAATGGGGGCTCCAACATTCACTCGACATTTGGCATGCAGCGAAGAATTTAGGAAAGAAGCTGAGACGGGTATACTATTTCATTGTATTATGAGGGATGTGTTGGTGATTGCATTTCTACACTTTCATAAAGTGCTGCAATAAAGCAGCATTTTTTGTGACTGTCTAACACTGGTCTTTTCTATTCTCAGGCTGGTACAGTGAGGGACCAGTCTGAACTGTTGCCTTGGATCCGGGACATTGTGAACCACTTCTGGTATTGTGCGAAGCAAGCATCATCTGTGGAGGATTTCAAGGTATGTTTGTGGAAAGTGAATTGAGGCCGTACAAAAACATGGATTACAGTAGGTTACAGATGTATTGTCTGACTCAAGTTCATACATGGTTTTTAATTTTGCAGATGAGGTGGCACACTGTCATTCATCATGTTCGGAACCAACACACATGGGCAACTGGAGCCTGTGAGCATGAACCACTGGATGATGAAGCTCAGGAAAAACCTTGGATAAAACAAGGTAATTCCAACATATTTTATGAGAGGTGTATGTTGCTTTGAATGGATTTTTGTCCATCTCATACTGAGATATGTCATTACAGGTTCAGCAGCTCATCAAGCCCTTATAGCAGTTGTGTTGGACAAGCGATGGTTGAAGGATGTTAAGAAGTTCATCACCTTCAGGTATACACTTTTGTCAATGCTAATGTCAGTGTGTCTTACAAAAGTTATTATCCTAATAGTGCTACAGCTGGTGCAAGTGTAGCTAAAGTCTCACATTACAATATCGATCTAAAAGATTTACTCACTCTATGTTTATTGAGACATGTATACACTGATGGTAGAAGCAACAAGAAATTATGATAAAGTAAAATATAAGCATGCTCATTTATAAGGTCAGTAATTACCATAATGTAATAACATTTGTGTCTTTGTTCTCACACTATCCAGGACTACATCAGATCTGGAAAATTTCCAGAACCATATACTGATGTATGCAGGGAAGCAATTCTCATACACTCCAGCAGTCTATCGCACACGGACTCTGCTCGCTGCAATAGACTACAACTGTCACAATGGCCGCCTCCCTGCACGAAACAAGGATGGACACAAGATGTAAGTTTATGCACATTTGCAGAGACACTCCCTGTTGTAATCTTTGATAATTGTTTGATATATTTAGTTACAGGCGATACTACAATAAAAGGTCTAAGTCTTGGAGTGTCTACACACTGAAGGAGAAGAAAGAGTACTCCTACATTCCAGCACTGCAGAGAGCCGTTCTCAGGAAGAGACTACAAAGTGGAGGAGGCCTTCCCAGAAAACAGACCCTTAGGCCAGATGACCCCCGGCGTTTAGGGCTGCTGGCTCCAGTACCACCCCCCTCAACAGCAGAGCTAGTTCGGACACATGTGACGCGTGGAGAGGGTGTATTTCAGAGTAAACGCTGAGGATCATCCCTCATGTGTTTTGTTGAATGGACATGTTGACCTGCAATCTGACTTCATACACACAGCCACAGCTTTACCTGTACCCATACTCATATTGTCTGCTTACCAGTTTATTATTTTACTTTTCTACTGCATTTACACTTCTACATACATCACTCTCTTTACTTTATGCACAGTAACTTACTGTCCATCCTACATATTATTTATGATAATGTGTGGGATTTCTGCCGGAGTTGTTGTTGTTTTTGTAAATAATGTAAATAAAAGTTTGTTATGCTTTGCAAAAAATGTCTTTATTTTACAAACACACAAAAACAAGTGCACACAAAGAAGTAGAAAACAACAAAAACTAAAGCTCTGTTCTAAAGTAGTCGCCGAACCCTGAAACCTGTGTACTGTCCCATTGGGTCTGGAAAAGTGGCTCTTATTTTCCAGACACAGCAGCTTGGTATGACCACTCTGACGCCCACCCCGAGGCGACCATGCTGCCAGAGCACAAACTGGCGATACGCTGCGTGTCTGTACTGTCTTTGCTCCTCCCCAGGCTCCTGGTGATCCTCCACAGCAAAGATGTCATTCCAAGCTGCCCGGGCCAGACGCAACACCACCTCATCCAGGATGTATAAGCGCATGTGGGCCATGTTACTTATACAGGTCTCTGGTGTTTGCCGACAGCACAGTCTTTCCTGGTCAGTGTTCATTTCCCGGCAGTTAGAACAGGCGCACCAATGGAGGGCCCCTCCACCTGAGTCCCTCTGCTGTTCAGGATCCCTCAGCAAAGCCAGTGCATCAAACATGAGGCCAGGAAGTCTTGTCAAGACCATTTGGAGCAACTGGTCTCTCTGCTCAGGGTCTAAAGCCTGGATAGTGGCCTGCATCTCAGCATTTCGCTGTTCCTGCAGAGCCTGAATCCTCTGCTGGCTCTCGGGATCCAGGTCTTCAGGTGTCCTTCTCCCCCTTCCTCTCCCCCTCCCCCTACCTCTCCCTCTACCTACTCCCCTCCCCCCTCTACCTCTTCCTCTTCCCCTTCCCCTCCCAGTTGTTCTCTGTGGGGGTTCAAACTCTGATGAGGCAGAGGTTGAGGTGTTCTCAGGAACAGCAAATTCCTGATGAAACAAAGAAACAGAGTAGGTATGATGTAAATGCACAGTTCTATGTTCAATAAGAATCAGTATTAGACTGAACTATAAAGCCAAGGGAATTTTCACATACAGGGCATTTGTTTTGGGTTTACATAATTCTAAAATGATTGAATGTATCAGCAACAGAATCATTGAATAATAATAGTAATAATAAAACTGTAATTCGTAATGAGGAAGCTTTATTACGGAAATGTATGACTGCCACCCAATAACAACCATGTTATAACATGAAGCGTTTCACGTTCTTTCAATAAAGTTTAGCTCGTTATAACGTGAAAATATATTGTTCCAACAAAAACATAACACGTTATAACGTTACTGATCAATCATTATTTATATAGGATGACAGTAATACGCTGTCGTACTTATAACACAATTGTAAAGAATTATGAAAATAGAGGAAAGAATGCAATGTAAAGAAAACGTATTGGGCATTTGTAGTATTTTTCCTGAGAAAAATTAAAGTTTGTCAGGCTAATCTGCTAAATAAGAAGAATGGGCATTTTATTCACGAGTTATAATGTATTTTGGGCGACCAATTTATGAGAAAGTTGCTCTAAAAACTTGACAGGAAATAGTACAGCACAACAAATCCAGAACGTACCAGTATGTAGTTTTGTTTAGACCAGCTATTTCAAGAGTGTGATATCACCAGCTCGTGGTTGTCTTTACTTTTATTCACTTTATCGCTTCAACAGGACGAGGGCGACTTCACGGTAATAAAACCAAGTTGAACTTAGCAATTTTCAACATCGTCATTTAGTCAAAAATAAATACATTACCTCGTTGCTATCCATCCTGCAAACAACCGCTGAAGACAGAAGAATACTTTGGAGCGAAGTCCTGGCTTCTGTGTTTCGTTTTGAAAACAAATGCACGAGACCGGCGGATCCA
The DNA here is from genome assembly GCF_033239565.1 of Halichoeres trimaculatus. Taxonomy (NCBI): domain Eukaryota; kingdom Metazoa; phylum Chordata; class Actinopteri; order Labriformes; family Labridae; genus Halichoeres; species Halichoeres trimaculatus. The sequence goes on along the minus strand of NW_027437190.1, from coordinate 636,184 downwards.
TATATTTACGACAGTACTCGCGCGCAAGGCCTCTTGGGTAGTTGAGTTCTTATAGCGGTCAGGCGGAGATCTTCCGTTGTCCTGCTTTAAGTCTTCGGAAATATAAACATTTATCTGGACCTAACTAACTGGTCATGTGTCCTTCTGCGCAGCGCTAGTGCGCTCCGTCCCCCCTCCTCTTTTCAGCTGCAGGGAATGTAAACAAGCTATGCTTCGGGCTCCGGTTTTAGCCTCGTGTAAGTTTGATCAAGTATAGTAATTCTTTTGTTTGTACTCTAAGGATTGTGAGGCAGCGTAGGAAATTCAAAATGAGTGACCATGACAGCGACGATGAAGTTTCATTCACTTTGAAACCAAAAGGATACCTGTATGAACCAGAGTAGCTACACAGAGCTTCTTCAGTTGCCGACTGAAAGGAATACAGAGGAAACATCCGCAGACACTGGACATCAAGATAGAGTTGGAAATACTCAGTGGTGTAAATGTCCTTTTGCCCACGGATGCTGAGTGTTACTGCTGTCACGAGTGGAACTTGGTTACAGACACTCTTCAGGATTTGTCTGAGTTAGAGGACACTGCTGGCTCTCAAGCCGTCTGTATAACTCAACACACAGATTTCCCTGCTCTTCTAAATTCTAGAGTGTCCTGTAACAGCAACAACAACAACAGTCGTGGCAGCAGTAACACTCAGCATCTCGATGTCCAGTGTCCATGGATGTCTCCTCTGTATTCCTTTCAGTCTCCATCTGTAGCAGCTCGTCTTCTGTGTAGCTACTCTGGTTCATACAGGTATCCTTTTGGTTCCAAAGTGAATGAAACTTCTTCGTCGCTGTCATAGTCACTCATTTTGAATTTCCTAAGCTGCCTCACAATCCTTAGAGTGCAAACAAAAGAATTACGATACTTGATCAAACTTACACGAGGCTAAAACCGGCGCCCGAAGCATAGCTTGTTTACATTCCCTGCAGCTGAAAGGAGGAGGGGGGACGGAGCGCACTAGCGCTGCGCGGAAGGACACATGACCAGTTAGTTAGGTCCGGATAAATGTTTATATTTCCGAAGACTTAATGCACTTAAAAAATATTTTATGTAGCGCACTCTTAAACCGTGGTATTACTTTTTGATTTTAGTTCTTGTAGGCAGAGAAAATAGCCTCTGAATTTGGTACCGTCTGTCCCTGTTAGCGTCTATTTCCTCGTCACCATCGAAAATATGGCCAATCTGGAACTTTTTGTCAGTTATGTGTGCTACTGCAAGATGACTATCCTAAGATGTGTTGTGACTGCTTGTCTAATGAATGAATCCAGGCCCACGCAGTGATTCAGGAGTTGGAAGCCACCAGCCAACTGTATTATTGCCACTCTCAGATTCACCTACACCCACTTGTGCCAAGTTTCAAACATCCATACTGCACTTTCAGTTACCGCTGTCAGGCATTTCAAAATAAAAGCGCATGTTTTACCAAACATCACAAGATAAAGGGGCTTACAAGTGGATGGCTACTCTGCAAGTCTGCAAGTAATGCAACAGCAATTGGATAAAAATGTTGGAAACAACCGCTCCTTTAATCATACAATATATGTCATATTTCCAGGTGGTCAGTGGGAAAGAAGACCAATCACGATTCCCCCTGATTCTCGTGGTGTCAAGGGGTGCGTCTCAATGCGCTAATTTTTTGTGCCCCCTCCATCCCATCTCCTCCGCAGCACCGGAAATACTTTCTTAGTCACCATTTTGAAAACTGTCCCAAAGCAGTAATTGTACTTGGGGGAGAGAGGAGAGAGGATGGAGGAGACTGATCGGAGGAGCTATGATCGAGGAAACACGAGAGCTGGCTTTGTGGAGGTCTTTTCACTGACTGACACGCCCCCATATGGAATATCACTCTCTGATTGGACGCTGCAGCTGCTCAGACTTCTCCACATGAAACTTCACAAACACAACAGAGTTTGATGAGAGAGAAAAGGCGAGCTGAGGACAGGTACAGAGAATTGTGCAGAAACTGATCATAAATCGGGTAATAAAGTGTTTGTTGTGAGTTTAGAGCACAAAACACTGAACACAACCATCATCAAATCAATGTAATGGAGGATTTATACTGAAATCTAATAAATAATATCTTCCTGAAACACAATAAACTAGGTTAAATTAATAAGTTTCAGAGTTTACGATGTAGATAAAGGCTAAATTATTCATAAATAATCTAACAATTACGCATTTTACCGGTAAAGTGATTCTCGAGCTTCTTAACTGCACACAGAATAAACAGAGTGCAGGTTTTTTTCGTGGCAACGTGTTTCTTAAACTGGTTCAAGGAACAGACAAAGCTCTGTTACTGTTTATGTTTTATCAGAGTTGTTACAGCGCACATGTGCAGACACACAAACAGCTGTTAGAGCTTGTTAGAGCTGACTGACAGATGATCCAGAGGTGATCAGCTGATGCCGTCATCAATGAAACACGTTGCTTCATGTGACGCTCTCCACTTGCAAATGACGCAAGTGGAGGAAGGGAGGATGGAACTTTATCGCTTTGAGACGCACCCAGGGCCTCCAGCTCTGCTTAGTAGCAGCCTCTCCCTTCCCCCCTCCTTCCCTCTTTTCCTTTTCCCAGGTGAGCATGAGTGAGGTGTGTGGAGTGCAGGCAGGGGCAGGCGATTGGTAATCACCAGACTGGTTCACCAGCAGTCACCTTCCTCGACCATAAAACCAGGCTGCAGCCGCTACCAGGGCTTGAAGACCTCCGGCATAGTGCCGGAAATCCGGCGTAGACAAACCTGCCAGATTGTGAAATCCTGCAGGTCGGTCTGGCTGCCCTCCGTTGATTTCACTCGATCGAGTTCCGACTGAACCAGTCAGGAAAGAGAGGCGGGAGCTGCAGAGAGCAGCTCCCGCCTCTCTTTCACAAACAAGCAGCAGCGGCCCAAATCCGCTACGTCATACCGTGGCTTGATGCGTATAGGTCTATGATGAGTGTGACTGGCAGAACGATCGTCCAATATGGCACTGTCCGTCTAATTTGTCAGATAAATGTGCTTCGTGAAGAGAGTAATTAATGACGGAGGCGGAGAGCAGAAGCAGCGTAGCAACCCCTTATAATGAAGCAGTGATATTGAGAGATGTTTTTGGACAACAAAGAAGCTTGGCTTCAGAGAGCAAGTTTACCACCTAATCGGGATACCCGCTCAAAAACTGCGCCGCCAGCGAGTCTGTCATCACGCAATCGGGCGCGCATGGATGTGTTTTTCATCCATGCGAATTTCAGTAAAACCTTCACTCCCACTAGTGACTTCGGCGGGTTGAATTATTTAATTGTACTTTTCTGAAACGGCATCTGAAATACTAAACCCATTGCAGTATGAGACTACGACACCACAACTCCCACGAGCACTGCCTGCACACAGTGTTTGCTCATTGGTCCCTTCGCAAAGTCTTCTACTGAGAGGCGCCCCAGACGCGCTGGTCTTCAGCCTTCGTCTCGGACACTGTGACAGCTCCCGGTGTTTAGCGCCTGATAACGTGTTTTAAAACTTCACTTGCGTCTGGTTTGCTCTCTATGGTGAACGGATTCTGGGATTTAAGTCACAATCTAGCGCCAAATATTCCGTAACTTGTTAAAAGTGAGGACATTTATCAGATGGAGCTCATTTAAGCTCACAGTGCACCGTTCTCGCCAGTGACACTCACCTAGAGCAGGGGAGGAGGAGAAGACAGGAGCACACGTAGAGAAGTGAAACTGATCATAGATATGAGAAGCCGTAGGAACAGTATTTAAACCTCCTAATAAACAAACATTTTAAAAGTTATATGTAAAAAGTTCACTCTGGAAATACTGTAAACAAACCAAATCATTCTAAATAAATGAAACTTATGGTCCAGTGTAACTTATGTAGGCCTACGTTATTTTCGTCTTCATGACGCATTTTTTTGACTGATACGACCTCAAAAAATGTATGACAGTACTACGAAGTGACTTGTAGTCCAGAAAGTAAGGTGCTAGTTTATTAGTGAAAAATTACTGTTGTAAATAAATATTAAAGTAGACAGTGTTTCTAGAAAGCTTTTTCAGTTTAGTTTTTATTTTTTCAATTAATCTTCAACCTTCACAACTTTCATTGAATGCAATATTATGCTCCTCCTTTAATTACTTTGTTTCAATAGTCTGCATATTTTCATATTTAAGGAGCACAACCATTTCAGAGCTGAATACTTGATTTAGGTAGTCTTTATTTGAGTGTGCACAGGGGTCATTTATATTTAAAAAGGTTTTAAATCTATTTCAGGTAAACTTTAGCATTTCATCATCCGTCTTGATCATATCAAACATAATTATCCAACAACAAAATTGTGGACCCTACCAGAAGCGATGGCCACAGGTAGTTATGCTGTATCGCTGACTGACCGTTTGTGTGAACAAAAAATTAGTGTTACTGTGTTTAATGTTGTTTTTACAACTTCTACAAACTTCAACCGATTTTCACCGTTCAAACTTCAAAATGTGTGTTTCAGTGGGGACAAGGGGGCTATGACTCTTCAGAAACTTTTCACAAATACTTTCAGAGATATTCAACAATTTAAGAAATTTCGGTCCCATAGAGATGAATGCGGAATTTTCAAAATTTCCTCCCTTCAGGACATTTTTTCAGCCTTCTTCAAACCCTTCTCATTCAGTCATAAATTCAGCTACAAACTCCATTCAAACTTCAAAATATTCAGCTATCTTTTGGCTTCATTCAGTGGGTTTCAAATGTTTCCTAGCATTCATAGTTTCTTCACAATGACCCTTCAAAGGTCATGATGATTTTCAACTCTCTGAGCCATTTAACATTGGTGTGTATTGGACGGAATGTTTCAGCTCAGAGTGGGAGATTCAAACGACAGAGCAGGGAGAGGGGGAAACAAGACCTGGTAAACTTCTGGGTAAACTGCTCTCTTGGCCACATTTTTTGAGCTATCAACACAAATAAGCCCTCAACGTGTAAGTTGTCTTGTCCTGCTTCTGACAAAGTGGTTTTTAAAGCAAAAGGATGGAGCACTTTTTCACAAAATGGCCAACTGTCGGGCCAAGTCAGCTCCGGCACCCATGTACTCCAATGTTAATTCCTGAGGGGTTTTCTCAGAGATCAGTCAAATTTCCCTCATCTATCTATCGCTGTCATGGGCCTATTTCTGCATCTTTAGACATGAAATTAACACAGACAGCTTCCTCAGGGTCTCAGGATTCCTACGGTGTGATCATTTTTCTGATCGGCCCTTTGGTGTAGTCACAGTTTTAGGCAGTTTGACACCCTGATTTCAGTGGAAATGTGTTGGGAATCAACAGACTCCACCAGCTCTCTGATGGCAGTTGGTAAACAATGATCACCATGGCAACATCTGGCTTCAGATGAGCCTCAGCTGACAGGCTTACATGTTTAAAAACTCACTCACAGGACACACAGAATTTCATTTTAACAGCGTTTCAGAGATGAGACTTGCATTTTCCCTCAGTCAGGTCATTATTTCCATAACTGTTCTTTAGAATTTAATTCATTGCTTCGAATTTTGAAACGATGCAGCCATTTCAACTTTAAATTCATTTATCCATTTAACTGATTCATCCATTAATTTCCTTTCATCCAAGAGTTCATGGCAGGTTAATTTAGCATTCTGCATTAGCTGTTGAGTGCCAGCTTTTCATCAATTATTTCAACCATTTTCAGACATAACTTCAGTCATTCACGTTTAGCATTCTGCTTTTGCAGTTGAGCACAAGCTTTTCAAGACTTATTTCAAATGATTTCAGACATAACTTTAGCCATTCTTGTTCAGAATTTTGCTTTAGCAGTTCAGCGCAAGCAATTTTAGACTTCATTCAGCCATTTTCAGACAAACCTTCAGTCATTAATGTTCAGCATTCTGCACTAGCAGTTGAGCGCAAGCTATTCAAGACTTTTTCAACCATTTTCAGACATATCTTCAGTCATTCAGGTTCAGCTTTCATTACATTAGCAGTTCAGCGCAAGCTGCTTCAGCATTCTGCATTCACAGCGCAATTTCTTCAGAAATTGCTTTTCTAGTTATTATTATTATTATTATTATTATTATTATTATTATTAATAATAAAAACAGAGCTAAATGCAGTAAACCCCCCCCCCCCCCCCCCCCCCCCCCCCCGCTTTCAGGCACAGGATTTTTTCCTGCTTCAAGCCCTGCGCTACTGTGAGCTGGATCTTTACATACCACAGTCAGTAGTAGGCTTAAACTCAGTCTTTTCTTTCATAAAGCTCTGGATTTTAACACCCTGTTTCCTGTACCTCAGATCCTGGACCCACTCTGCCTGACTCACCTGTATTTTCTTGATTCTCCAACTCTGAAGCCTCCCCTGGCTCGCTGCACACCTCCTCAGCCTGCCTTCCTTAAAGCTCTCCCCTCTCTTCTGCTGTCTACCAAGGTTTCCCCTCTCTCTCTGGGTCAGCTAACTCTCTAGTGCGAGCTCTGTAGTGTGGTTGGGTCTGTTTAGTTTTTTAGTCCCTTTAAGTTGTGTCCTTTGTCATGCAGGTTGTGTGTTTCCTAGCTCAGCCTCATTTAGTCTGAGATGGTGTTTTCTGTTTATCTTGAGTTAATTTCAGCATAGCCTTAGTTTTGTAGCCTCCTGTGTAGCTCCTTGTTTTGCCTGACTTCTTTAGTTAGTATTCTTCTCCAGCCAGTGTTTGTTTAGCGTGTGTTCTTTTTTTCTCTCTACTATTTATTGTGTCTTTTACCTTCCCGCTGTTTTAAATTATTCTTGTTAACCATTGTTTTAATTGATTGTGTTTTTATCCATTGTGTTTTTATTGATCTTGATTTTAAGCCTGTACAGCACTTTGGCCAACTGGGCTTGTTTTAAAACCTGCTATATAAATAAAGTTTGACTTGACTTGACTTGACTTGACTTTGGTTGTTTAATAAACTCTTTACTGCAAATTTTCTGGTCTGCTGTGTCTCTCTGTTGTCCTGCATTTGAGTCTCTGATCCACTCTGTGACAAGTGGATGTACTGGGACCTAATCTGAAGTGTTACAGTGTCAGGGAAGAACACTCTTTATTGTGCGTTCAACATGAGTTTGACCTTACTCCACTACCACCAGATGCAATTGAATTTTAAAGCATGCCAATAGCGGAATGCCCATTGTGCAAAGTAAGTCTTCCTTTGCAGATTTTGGCTCTTCGTGTTCAGGAGTGCATGGAGTCTCAATCTGCAGCAGAAGATAATGTGGTAAATGTAGCTCTGGTATACATGATTTTGCTTTGTGAATGTGACACTAATTTTATATTCTAACTGTCTGTCAGTTTTGTTGTAACACAGATATTTGTGGGTCACATTATAGACATGTCAAAGTGAGGTCCAGATGGTTCCTGCAGATGACAGCCCCTCCTCTGCAGCATGACACAGAGACATTAGTTGAAGAGTTACAGTACTTAAAGTTAATTACTCTATGACCTTTTGAGATGCCTGCGTTGTGGAGGATGAGGGGCAGTATTTAACCCTTAGGATCCCAAGCAAGAAACGAAAATTGATTTTTTCTGATTTTAAAAAATTCTAGTAATAAGTTAGGAGTATACACAACACACTTTTAGGTTTCCTCAGGCATAAAGAACACAGGAAAAAGTGGTGTGGCTCTACCCTTACAGAATCTACAAATTCTGAGACCTAAGATAAGTTGATTGGAATTTTTAGGCCGTTTTTGCTTCTGTCACATTTTTACTCACTGTGGACTCATTTTTCACTGCAATAATAATTTATACACTTGTATGAGGTCAGAAGACCCAGGGCCAAAGCCAGATGTAACTCAACAACCTCTCATTAATATAGCATAACCAGAATGCAAGAAACTGTTCAATAAAGAAAAGCGGACATTGAAGTTTTCAGAATGTTTACTTTAAATCAATGAAAACTGTGAATACTTATGTACGGAACACTTCATTCAAGTCTTGGATCAAAGAAAAAACAAGTTGTTTAGTATCTACAAGCTCTGAACACACAAACTGTTGCTGATTGGTGCAGAGCAGCCCCAAGCTGAAACATGACCTTTAAGCTACTGAATGAGAGTTTGAAAAAAAAAAAAAAGGCCATCCTATGTTAAACTTTTATCCGTTAAAAAAGAAATACACTTACTGAGGGATTTCTATTCTTGAGAAGTATGTTATGCTGCAAACTTTGTTTCTCTTCTCTTCCTGTCTTTTCCTGTCCTGCTGTTAAAAATTAGAAGAATTATAAAAACATGCTAATTATTTTGTTTGCGCACCACAGTCAATGCTTTTTTTAGTTTAGTTTAGTTTAGTTTAGTTTAGTTTAGTTTAGTTTAGTTTAGTGTAGTTTAGTTTAGTTTTGTTTAGTTTTGTTTTTATGTTGAAATGGTGACTGGAATTGAAGGTTGATTCTTTGAGGGACCTCGACGTCACAAAAGCCCACAATATTCTCTGACTGATTTTGATTGTGGTCTCTCCAGGTGTGTTTATATTTTCATTCTGGTCATTTTTGTAAGATATTCTAACTTAAGTGATACAACTGTGCAATTATTTTGTGAATAGGACCGTAGGAGAGATTTTAGCTGCAAGTTTGGCTCAAGGTGCCCCAACCGCAGCCTTTTTCAGCCCTTGGACCTACAGTTACCTCGGTAGTGGCTGTATAAATCCAATAATTCTCAACAGTGATGCAGTAGCAGATGACCAGTTTGGAGGGTAAATTGACCAGGTATAACCCTGATGTGCTTGAAATGATGAGCTATAAGAGGATATAGAGCAAACTGTGTCAGAAAATACTGTTAATTTTTTTTTTTTTTTTTTTGCCATGGTCATTTTATTTTCAGGTTGAGCTTTGAACTGCCTGATCTAGCTGATGAAATCCTTAACTGTGGATATACTGGAGTCTATCCCCAACAGGGAGTCCATTGTTGGGTATGTAATTTTTTCTGCATGCACAAAATGTACATACAAATTAGAGGGTGCCATTAACTGTCAAATGGACATTGTCAAGTTTGCAGTCTTTACCGTGGTTGTGGCCCAGACTGAAAGACCATTTACAGGCTCGGCAAACCTTTGCAGGAGTTTGGAGTTTATTAGCTGATTTGGGTGTGACATCATAACTTTACAATAATCAACTTTTTCCACAATATTCTAACCTTTGTGACACTGAATTTGGAGTTTTCATTATCTGTGAGCCATAATAATCAACTTTTTTAAAAAATAAATGCTTCAAAAATGTCACTCTATGTGCCATAAATAGATTGACAATTTAGAAATGAGTGACCGAACAATCTAACTTTTTCAACTTTGTCTTTTAACTTGATCTTCTCTTTTTTCAAAATATACCTGGAGCAATGCTACTCAGAACTACAACACACAGTACAAGGTGCTCCTGGAAATTGTACTTACTTAGTACCAGTGCCAAGTTCAGTGTATCTGTGGGATTCTGGAGGAGTCCCACTGTCCACAGTTGTTGTTCTGTTCTTAGGGAGTGATTATCCCAACCCACCCTGGAGACATCAAGGTCCCTTTGCAGATGCGGAAAGAAAACATGCTGGACACAGAAGAGGTGGATGCCATCAGAGGGATCTAGAAGACCTTCATCTTCAAGGCTGTGAGGAGTCTCATAGTGCACATTTGTTACAGCCATCCTTGCGTCTCGCCACAGACGTTCTATTCTATTAGAGAAAAATTACAATTTTCTTCAAATTCTCACAGTGCATTTGTTTTTTTGTTTTGTTTTTTACCATAGATGATTTTTTTTTTTTACTGAAAATGATATATAAATGCATAAATACCATTGATTGTGCACACTCTTTCCTGGCAGGAAACTGCCCCTGCCACACCCCCTGAAAGTGAACATGCACCGTGCTATGTCAGCATTTTCAACTCCTTGGTCTCACTGATCAGACTTTGTGCAGCGCTAACAGCTCAGTAAAAGCATGGGTGATAATCTCCGGCATCTCAACCTGGCTGGACAATGTTCTAAAAAGTTGCATCTCCTGGTTGACAACAAACTGGAAATAGTCCATGATGAGGGGCAGTTTTTGTGTGACTTGAGAAAGTTTGATTAGAAGCCTCTCAATAAATTCCCGTTTTTAGTTCCTCCTAAAAAAAAATAGCTCCATGCTTCTTTTTCTTTCATCAAATTAACTCTAGAACTTAAAAGGAGCAAAAAGAGGACAACTTTATGTCGAAACGAAACATGCGCACTGCAGTTTATCTGTAATCTATCCCGGTAGTTTACCTTCATTTAAACTTGCAAACACTTGCCACAAGGGATGAATGGAGCAATAAAATGTTTTGAAGGTCTGTGAAACATGTGATGATTGGCACATGGAGGGAGCTGACATATTCACAATTCCTCCAGTATTTATTCAGTGTAAGAAGACAGTAAAACACATGAATTGTCTTCTAAAATTTCCCTTGTACCTCTGTTCCTTCAGCAGTGCTATACGGCACAACTGTGACATCTAGTGGACGAAATAAACAACTACATGCAGCTAGATGGCTGAACGGTGCTGCACTGAAACCAGTGACCATCAGAATATGTGAGCGCAGGGGGCGATGGCGGGCATTGACTATGTGTACTTTGTCCAAAAAAGAGAGGAGAAGAAGTTGAGTTACGTAAATGTCGTTCTCAAAGATTCATCTGGGGTAAACGTTTGCAAACATTTGTTATCCTCTCACATTGATCCGGGGCCTGTACTACAAAGCTGGATTAAGTCATCCAGGATAACTCTGCGACAACTCGCTGATCTTCACCGGATCTCCGTTATCCAGATCTGCTGTGCTATGAAACTCGTTATCAACTCGATAAGTGAATCTGGCTGGGATCTGTGCGTGCACACATGAAATGGGCGTGGTTAGCAGCCCTGGAGTATTTTCAATGGACAATGGAAAAGAGAGCAGCCTACTTTACGGTGGAGGAGCAGGAAATAATCCTGCAAAAATACGAGGAGTACCACAACATAATCCAGGCCAGGAGCAACACAACTGCGGCCGCGAGAAGCCGGAGGGATTGCTGGCAAAAAATCTCTGACAGTGCGGTCTTTCATGCCCGCCCGAGAGAACCGATTGGTCAGCGGGCAGTCTGTCACACCCTGTGAGCTCTTATCGTGGAACTTAACCTGCTCTGGACCAGGTTTGGCATTCAGCACGAGTTACCGGGGCAACGTATCTGGATAAAAAGAGATCCACATTCGTAGCACGGTAAACCAGAAACTTATCCAGGAAGTTATCTCACTAAGAGCTAATCCAGCTTCGTAGTACAGGCCCCTGGACTCAAGTATTCCTATTATGGATCATCATACAGTCAGGAACACACAGAGCTAGGCGCCGCCCTGTTGGCTATGGCTGCCTTTTGCAGCAGCTCTCTCTTTTTTGTCTATTTCTTGTAATGTTTTTTTCGTCTCTTTTTCGTAATTTTTGTATTTGGAGTGTATCATTTCTTTGTATGGATCATTTGTTGGTCATGGACACCAAACTTTTTGTGGCGTCAGTGATATTTCCACTATTTTTGCTCCTGTGTTTGTCTGGAGAGCCGACATGTAACCATGGCCACATTGTGTACATGTGAACTCAGCTGTTAGCAGTCTGTAGCATGTCAATGCTAACTGGTGTAAGGCCTGATGTCTTCCCACAAGGTGAAGAGAAGGAGGTGAGGACGACATGCAGGTTCTCAGGTGTGAGCTAAGAAGTGACGACATGGACCTGTCCTTTGTGATGGTTCTGGATACATACTTCCATATTTAGTGAGGTTTTGAGAGCGTTGGAAGTTAGTAGACGTAGCCAAAAGTGCACAGCCACACAGGTCTTGGGTCTTCACAGTGCTCTTGTTTATTAACAAAAAGGCAGACATAACCTTACCAAGTCCGGTTATACGGCTATTATTTCATCATGCAAACAAAATAGCAAGTACAAATCCATACATCACTTGTGAGTCCAGTAGTAGAATAGGAGTCTGGGCGCTCAGAGTCAGGGATGCGTCCATAACGAGAGAGCCACTCAGACTGAAAACAAAGATGACAACCGCGCCCTCTGGTGGCGTTGTACAGTCTTTCTCAAAGGTACATCACACAACCTCAACTGTTACACCTTCCATCTTTTGTTATTGGGAACGTAAGATCTATCTCCAATAAGATGGACGAGCTAGCTGTGCTAACCCAGCAACAGAGGGAAAACCAGAGGGCGGCAGAGTTGCATCATGCTATTCACAAACATGGCTAACAAAGCTAACATCAGACACCAACGCCATGTTGGAAGAGCTTCATCTGCTGTGAACAGACAGGATACAGGAGACAGAGATGGAGCATGACTGAAGAAGCTCAGTCCTGGACCCTGTGGAGGTGGAGGCTGGTTGAACTGGTTGAACTGGAGAATGATGGACAAGCTGTCATCATCTATTTTCTTAAGGACCTTTTTGCACTTTCTTACTTTTGTTTTCTTGATTGCTGCTGTGACTTCAATTTCGTTGTACTTGTTACAATGACAATAAAGTTCTATTCTATTCTTTTCTGTTCTATTCTCTCCCACCCAATCAACACAATCCCCCCAACTTGTACACAGGCACAGCACAGATGAACATGACAAAACTTACACACAATAAACATAGATAAATACGGGGAATGAACTGATACAGACAACAGAACCTCTCCTTCTCTTTTAGCGAACCCCCCTTCAGTCTAGGATGCATCTGCCAGAATACCTTACACATCCTCGGTCCCACATAATCAAGAAAGGGAGTCCATATATGATGAAATGTTCCAATTTTCCTTTTTGGTGCGATATGTCAAATAATCTATGGGAAGCAGTGCAAATGTAACTTTGTGCCATTCTGAGAGGGTTGGTGGCTTTTCTGAAATCCATTTAAGTTACAAACTTTCTTGCAGCATAGGTCAACATTCCACAGTTTTTCATTATAGGTGTTCTTGATTTTAACCCCAACAGAAGGTATACAAGGGTCCTTTCTCCAATCCTTGTTAAAAAGCACACTTTGAAACAATTTTCCCAAAAAATTCCTGTATATACACATAAGACTACACAGTATGTATAAAGCTACTGATCTCTGTGTTACACTTGGTACACTTCTAGACTTCTGAAGGTCCATTCTTTTTCTAAGATGAGGCGATATCTTTATTCCTGTTTGAAATGCTTTTTTCTTCCCTAACATTTATCTGAATCACCCCTTTAGCTAAGCATGAGTTGTAGATCTGCACTATATTGGGGCCATATTTTTGGTTCCATGATATCAGTTTCCCTTTGCAACCAAATAATACAACAGGGCCCAAGTGAGTATGAGGCCCGAGGCAAATTTCATTTACACTGAAGCACAGACTTCTGTAAATGAATGCTGTGTCATTCACACATGGTTATCGTTCACCAACACTTAATCTCTCACATCCACTATAAAGTACACTATATCTCTTCAACATAATGCGAAGCACTCATAATTTTTTTGTCTTTGTTAGAGATGTGGTCTTGTATTAATTTACACCTTAGGATTAAATACTCTGCATGCAGTCACTGCTGTTTACTGAACAAGTATCATTGAATAGCTTTTGGTTTGCAAACTGAAAATTTCAACACACACTCACTGCGCTCAGGAGCTCCATAAGAGACAGAATGCTCTAACTGAAGTGTGTGATAGAGTAGGGATGGAACGGTTCACAAAATCCACGGTTCAGTTCTTATCACGGTTTTGTAGTCACGGTTATCGGTTGAGTTCGGTGTAAATTGTTGTTGTTTTTTTAAACACCCCAGATTACTATATACCCAAATAATCCACTATTAACAGATTATTTTTAATCAATTATATCATGTATAGTCATGAAATACCTGAAAGAATGAGACTGTTTACCATTTCAAACATCATTAAAGCTGAGTGAAACATTGCCAGTTTCAACATGCCAACTCCTCAGTAAGGAAAGTCACTACTGACTGTCCACAAAGTCACTAAAAGTCACCAAATGACGCTGCTGTCTAATCTGCAGAATAATTCATGTGCATGTAATTGTCATGGACTTTGTAGGGCAGAGAAATAACAACGGAAGAGAGAAAGCAGGTAAAACACAACATCATAATCAACTACAAAATTACTACAACTACAAATGAACTGTCTTCCGTCCATTTTTTAAAATTATATCTAAATATCAACCCTCTTCCTTAATCTGGGCTGGGGACGACAGAAGTGACCATAATGAGACACACACTTGCGTGATTCATGGGAAACCAGGAGGAGACTGCTGTGAGTGAGGAGTAGAGGTGGGCGGATCAATACAAATATTGATAATATCGATACCAAGGTTAGTATTGATACCAGTGTAAAAAGAGCAATACTGTAGTTGAATTTTTTTCTCCTGCATTGCACTGACTGCTGCAGTTTTATAAAAGTGGAGACCTGACTATGTCTGTGTCACAGCGCCGAACTCCCACCCCCACCCCCACACTCTCCTGATTTTTGATGATGACAGTCACGTGGCTCAGCCACACCAGAAAAACAAATAAGCAGACTCCAAAAAAAGGGGGGTTTGTTCCAATTTTTTTTATAACATTTATTCTGGTATGGTTTTTTCATTATACTTTACTCTTTTAAAAAATGAGTGCAATAATGGGGGAACATTTTACTTATTTACTTGTTTTTTGTATTGTAGTCTTTAACTGTACCCTAAAGAAGATATTGTTTTGATTTTACCTGTTAGTGATAATTTTTTACACTTTATTTCCTTAAAAAAAATACCATGTTTTGGGTAAAATTTGTTTTGGTACCGTTGTATTGTTTCTGAACATATAATTTATAATGACACTAAATTAATTTGTTGTCACCTTCAAACTTTGCCGAAATTCTGTTCTAGGTTTTAACAACGTAATCAAAAGAAAAAAAATCACAAAAACACCTTAAAGTCTGCAGCTCGATGAAACATCAACCCTTAATATTACAAAGTATCGGTATCTGTATCTGTGTCTGTATCTGTATCTGTATCTGCCATACTGGCCCTGTATTTACTTGGTATCGGATCAATACCAAAAGTCCCAGTATCGCCCACCTCTAGTGAGGAGGACTGTCTGTCTGTGTTTTGGATAGGGGAGGGACTCACACACGCTGACCATTAAGACTCAAATCCACGTTATTTTCATTGTTTGTATTAACTAAGTTTCCTTTTGGGGAAAATCTATTCTATTCTATTCTATTCTATTCTATTCTATTCTTACAATTGTTTAAAGTATGAATACTGAAGATGAAATTGTTTTTGCAGTGATTTCACTTGTAGTCACATGCTGCCATCTTGTGGTCACAATGTAGCCCTACAGGTTTGTCGTCTATTCACGTTTTAGTTCCAAGTACCATAAAGGCAGTAAAACTTGCTGATACTGTATGATGAAGTAAATAAAAATAATGTGAGTGAGAATATTGCAAGTTTCTCACTAAAAAGCAACAACCGCTCATGTTTTTAGAAGCCATAGCTGTGTTTCTACTCTGCAGAGTAAAATAGCACGTCGTTACAACTCATTCAAAAAGTATTACCTAAAGCTATGTGACATGAGCTTAAAAGCAATTATGTGTTAAATACTGATCACAATGAAGAGCACTTTAAAGTTTTATGCATAAAAGGCTTTGCAGAGCAAAAAACACCATGACATGATTCAATTTATGATTTCAGATGCTGAAGATATCTTTATCACTTCTGTCAGCTTTTTGTAGGTAACTCAAGCGTTTGATGTTTGATTTTAAAAGCTTTTTGTAGCATTTAGAGAGCACAAATGTGGCGCTGATCACAACACAGAGCATATCGAAAGAAGCCTTTGCAGAGCAAAAAAGGAAAAGGAAATAAAAAACTATTTAACATCGTGCTTCAAGTTCTCATAAACACATTTTGGACTGCTTCCTAAATCATTTTGATGTAACTCGTGTGAGTTTTACGTCAAATATGAAAAGCTAAAAAGGAGAGAGAAATAAAAATATTGATGTGCAGTGACCACAAAAGCGCAACAACACCTTGCTTTATGACAAAACAGCAACGAAAAGGCTCAGGACACGGGAAATGTGATTTACTCATTTCATTATTAGTGTCACAAAAGGTTAATGATTGCACAGTCCTGCATCATAGAGTCGTGGTCAAGCACCCAAAACGCTTTGCTTTAGCAAAAAACCCATTTAATGACATATTATTTGAAAACAAACTTTAAACCCTAGGTACACTCATTCGCGATTGTTTTCCCTTGAATTTGAAAGTTTTTCACGTTGGGGGGTAACATATCACAGCCTTTGAAGGAAAAAGCTAAAGAGGACAGGGAATGCAGAAAGATGCAACGATCTTAGAAAGCACAACAATACCACGCTGGATGCCAACAGCATCGAAATGTTTCAGGACACGAAATTACATGGATTTGTACTCTAAGTTGCTCATTTCCGTAATAGTTTCACAAAAGTATAGTGATTCCACAGTCTTTCTTGTACCTGCATCAAAGCGTCATGGCAAATGATCCAAAACGCTTTGCAAAGCGAGAAACATAAAAAAGGCACAACAACATGCTGTATGACAAAATGACACATTATTCAAAATCATACTTTCAGCTCTTAAGCCACTCATTTACGATTGTTTTCCCTTGAATTTGAAAGTTTCTCACGTTTTGGGGTCTAAACAGGGCCGTAACCAGGGTTTCAAAATTGGCAAGGTCCAGACCTTGACTCCCAACTCACACCCACACACACACACACACACCGAACACACACACAAACTCGTGTTTAAAATCAGTTTTGACCAGTAGTAGCTAAAAGTTCCTTATAGACTGCATATAATCATACAGTGTGAAATGATGGAGGTTTACTTTGGGTTGTTAGCGTACCAGTAATGGACATTTGAGCAAGTGAATGAAACTTCATCGTCGCTGTCATGGTCACTCATTTTGAATTTCCTACGCTGCCTCACAATCCTTAGAGTACAAACAAAAGAATTACGATACTTGATCAAACTTACACGAGGCTAAAACCGGAGCCCGAAGCATAGCTTGTTTACATTCCCTGCAGCTGAAAAGAGGAGGGGGGACGGAGCGCACTAGCGCTGCGCAGAAGGACACATGACCAGTTAGTTAGGTCCAGATAAATGTTTATATTTCCGAAGACTTAATGCACTTAAAAAATATTTCATGTATCGTACTCTTAAACTGTGGTATTACTTTTTGATTTTAGTTCTTGTAGGCAGAGAAAATAGCCTTTGAATTTGGTACCGTCTGTCCCTGTTAGCGTCTATTTCCTCGTCACCATCGATTCAAGTTTTTGTCTTACTGAGGGAGAGGAGACAACTTTCTACTGTAACTAATGTCCTTAGTGGTCACATAGAGTTCATACAACCCCACTTAAAAAAAATGGAACTATCCCTTTAAGGCTTAAGATGCTTTGTGAATAACTTTTATCTTACGGAGGGAAAATTCTAAGAAAAATCTTAGAATCTGAGGAATTCTACGGTTTTTCTAAGAATGACGTCACTAGGAGCTACTTTTAGCCTTAGGATGCTTTGTGAATACGGGCCCTGATCATCTCCTGTCCTACAGAGGGTGATCCCTGTTCCTGCATTATTCTTTGCCCTTGCCATTCCTGAGTGAGGTTGTGTGTGAGTGCACTGACCAGGCTTTGTGCAGCTGCAGCCACTGTCCAGTTGTAGTCCACATTCTGGCTGAAAAAGAAATAAATGACCAGTGACAACTGAAGGCTGAAGCTACAACTGTACATTAAAGGGGCTACAATGTTAACAGCGGCTAATAGCATTTCAGGTTTCATGGTAACCATACACCTTCTTAATGTTTTGCAGATAAAAACGAAATTTAAAATAATTTTCACAGCACCTCTTCAAAGAATAGCACTTCTTACCTGTGTGTCTGAACCAACAGGTTGCCCCAGTAAAAGAGACGCCATTGTTCTCTGCGTAGTAGCTCTGCACTGTGTCGGAAATAAGGTGAGGTGTATGACATACATCTAAGTGTTACTTCTACTGCTTTCCCACACTGCCTTGCAGGGTACCTCTAACTGGGTGCTCAGTAATCTTCCCACACTGCTATCCTGACAGGGTACATTTTCACACTGCCTTAATGGGTACCTTTAACCATGCACTAAGTCATGTTCCCACACTGCTATCCTGACAGGGTACCTCACGGATAGTTTGCCACTCAAAATGATGTCTTTGTTCTAAATTTCTCAAATACTTGAATTACTTCTTATCGGAAATGTGATGCTATCAATCTGACCAAAATACTTTAAAATTATTAATCTGACCTCATTCTCCTCTCATCTCGTTCCGCACAGTTCGTTGATGGGGAAAGATCAGGAGGCGTCTTGGTTCTCAGTTGAACACAAATTTATTAACAATAGGTCAAAAATATAGATTCACAGATATCTCTGGGTTCAGATTTACACAGCCCTCACTACTACAAAGTAGAGCGGGGATCAGTTCCAAAATCTGAACCCCCTCTCCTGTCCCTTGAACCCTTATATACCTAACAAACAGTACTAAGGAAATGTAGGTTGAGTCATCTTCGGGTGTTGCCTCTCCTCTCATTGGCTGCCAGCCGTCCTTGGTCTTCTGCAATCCGAGAGCCCCATTCCTCAGCAAGATGGCTTATCTGTAGGAGGAACTGTTAGGGGACACACTTCTCTCTTCCTCCTCTGACCATTTACCTCCTTCACTCTGACTCTAAAAAGTAACCATTCCTTTGTTCTTGGGGCTACACAGTAAGTTTAGTTAATAGTTATTGAGTTCTTGGGGCTACACTGGTAACTTTAGTTAATAATTACTCAAGACCGTAATCACTTCTTATCTCCAACTTCCCTTCCACTGTTCTTTAATGTTACAACGACTATAGGTGCAGGTAATTGTTAGTAAAGCATGCATACATAGGTGCAGGAAATTGTTAGTAAAGCATGCATACATAGGTGCAGGTAATTGTTAGTAAAGCATGCATACATAGGTGCAGGTAATTGTTAGTAAAGCATGCATACATAGGTGCAGGTAATTGTTAGAAAACCATGCATACATAGGCTATATATTCTAATAACTACGTGGCTCATTCAATACAAAAGCCCGTTTTCTTTTATGGTATGGGGAATTACAGAAAAAATCGGAAAAATTAGATGGAATTTATAGATAGCTAGTTGCCAAGGGCGGTCTTGAAAAGCTCTTAAAAGCTTACTTTGACCCCAAATCAGGTTAATACACAGTACAGAAAGGGACGAGTCAAATCTCTTTAAGCACCTACGTTTCCTGAAAACAACAGCACCAAGGAAGGCTCTGAGCCATCTTTCATGCTGTCACTCACAATCCCACACCCTTCTCAGCCAAGACCAAGCTCCCCACACCAAAACAGGGCCAAAAGTTTGAATCTGAAGAGAAAAACAATCCGCAAGTGAAAAAAATGATCATTTGAATGCAAAAAAAAAAAAAACAGACTGAGGGAGATTTTATAAAAAAGAAAATTGCACCTGAAAAAACAAACACCTCAAATGTTAAAAAAAAAAAATCAAGAGCAAAAACTGAATTGATTTGTTTAAAAATATTAAAAGAGGCGAATCAAAACTATTTTTGGATTGAAAAATAATTGCTTTTGCTTATTTTCTTGTTTTGGTTTAGTGTGTTATTTATTTTTAAATTCAGGATTGTTTTATTTTTTATTTTTTAAATCAGGATCAAACTAAAAAAATTTTGTTTCAACTTTTTTTTTAAATGATTTTTTTTTTTTTTTTTTTTAATTTACAAAACTTTTGGCCTTGACTCAGCTCCATACATTTGGTTGTCATCTCTACTTCATGCAAAGCAAATCTGTTGGGCAGTCTTTGAAAACTACAGAAGTGGATTAGGGCCATTGGGTTTGGAGAAAATAATTTTGGGCAGGTCGAGATTATTGCTGCATTCCATTTGTGCTCGGAGCTGGAAGTCAGGAGTGGGGTGTCATCTCCGAGGTTCAGCGTTCCAGTTGCTAAGTCGGAAAAACTTGGCATAACAGCAGTATTTCTGTATGTAAACATCCAATTATACTACGTATACAAAGCTGCTTAATTGCAACAAACACTAGTCAGAAATTCTAAAATAAAAAGAATAAAATAGAAGCTTATTAACTTTTTACAACTGAACTCAGAATTTCCTACTGGGAACTCGGGGTTGGTGTGGTGTGGTGCGAAATTCCGACCTCAGGCGCTGTTCCTGTTGGGCGTTCCCACCTGGAACTCGAAAATTCTGACTTCCGAATACAAATGGAATGCAGCATAGAATCAAAATGGCGAAAACAAAATTGAAATTTAAGTCAAAATAACCTGCTCTGATGTTTACTAGTAGTACGCTGGGTACAGTCAGGTCCTCAACAGTAACAGACACGACTGACAGTAGTAACAGCAGCCATACAGGAGCCTAAACGACAATCTTTGGAATCTGTGTTTGTGTGACAGGGTTGGTCTTTTACATTTTTATTGCATGTGGCGTTATATGAAGTGTGTGGGTAGGTAATGACTTTTCTGACTGGCCCTGAAGTATCCCCCCCTAAAACCAGCTCATTGGAGACCGGTGGGCAGGACTTCAGGACAGACAACTAAAAAGAGCAGCAGATAGCAGAGAGGGACGACAGTAGGACCGCAAGCAAAGCACGAGAAGCAACCCTGAAAAGACCCGATTGCTCTAGGAAGAAGAAGCAGCAGCAGGTTGTGGGCCTTTACGGTTTCCTGTGAAGAGAAGGAGGCTGATGTTAAGGCAGGGCCGTAACCAGGGTTTCAAAATTAGTGAGGTCCAGACCTTGACTCTCAACTCACACCCACACACACACACACACACACACACACACACACACACACACCAACACACAAACACGTGTTATAAAATCAGTTTTGACCAGTAGTAGCTAAAACTTCCTTATAGACTGCATATAATCATACAGTGTGAAATGATGGAGGTTTACTTTGGGTTGTTAGCGTACCAGTAATGGACATTTGAGCAAACGAGGAAGAGAGAGATTTTCTGTTGATAAGACTTTAGAAACCTATTCTCATTGAGACATTGAGATGAGAGGGGAAAAAAATCCCTTTTTATCAGTTTTTGCACAATTCACACCAAAATGTCACCTAAGATAACAGATACACTGCCAAGGGGATTGCACTACACACATTAAAAAACACACAGAGGGACGTATTAGAAAAAAAAATGTTTTATTTGGCTTAGTCTAAGTCTTGGCTTATAGTCAGGCAGACAGGCAGCCAACTATGTGCTTCCCTTTGCTTCTCTGTTCAGTCAGTAAACTGTGCTTCCTCGTGTGCTCCTCTCTGCGTTGGCCCTTTGAAATGACATAGAACACACAAACATAAGTTATAATGCTTATTCTTAGTGCAATTGGTAAATATTTGTATAATCATGGTAAATGGTAAATGGACTTGAGCTTATATAGCGCTTTTCTAGTCATGGACCACTCAAAGCTGCTGTACACCACAGGTCACACTTACCCATCCACACCCATTCGCTCGCACATTCACACACTGATGGATCCAATCTTTACTATGACAGCTATCCATCAGTATATCTAACACAATCACACCCTTTCATACCCATTCACACACCACTGACGCAGCAGTGGGAGCAACTTGGGGTTAAGTGTCTTGCCCAAGGACACATCGCCATGTGTCGCCCAGAGCTGGGCTTGAACCTGCAACCTTCTGATCACCGACCAAGCGCAAAAATTTAATCATCTATCTATCTATCTATCTATCTATCTATCTATCTATCTATCTATCTATCTATGTATTTATCTATCTATCTATCTATCTATCTATCTGCATAGATACATATACATACTTAAAAAAATAGTAAAGGCCCACATTACTTTGCTGTGATATGATCTGTAAATGTAATCGATGCAAATTTAACCCATGAAAGTAAATATATAAATAAACTATACATTTGTTAGAAAAAAAAAAATCAAATGTAAAATTTGGTGTTATATTGGTACAGACCAGTCAATGACATCCACTGATTCTTTTATTAAGAGCATTATTGGTTGTTCTAAAGCCAGAAACTCTTAGCAGATTCTCTCACCTTTTTGAGATGTTTTGTAAACAAAACAATCTGTTTTAAAAAACTGAGACAGTCAGTTCTTGTCATAAAAGCAGCACAGAAAATTCCTAATTTGATAGAAAAAATGGTAATGCAAACTAAATCAGTATTTTCAACATATCAATAAAAAAATAAGTAAAGATTAAACAACGAGGAAGCGTGCATTAGACCGTTCTAAGGCACGACGCGCAGCGGAGTGGTGTTACTCCGCGGAGTGCCTTAGAACGGTCTAATGCACGCTTCCGAGTTGTTTAATCCGCTTATACCATGGTCCCACAAACTGTAAACTTTAAAAGAAATAATGAATAAATAATGCTTGATGGACCACATGTGCTCAGTTGTTTGATCTGAGGATTTTAGCGCACTGGTGGGACAGGAGGAGAGAGAAGTGGAGCTGTCTGCAGCGGTGCCTTTCATCCATTACGCGCACGCAGAGGGACAGAGGTGAAACTGTTGCTGTATCAGCCAATAATGGCATGATCTCACACCGATCACTGCTAAAACAACAGTTTGCTACTGTATGAAAATGATGTGATTATGTGTTATTTTTAAAGGCATTATTGAACTGGCTCTAGTGGGCCAGTGGAGCGCGCAGTCAGCTGACCCGGAGCCTTTCAGTTTCACTTGTTTGGTCTCTGTGGCTCTTTCTAATTGTCTGTTGTCATCCTCAGTGAGAATGAATGTTGTAATCATCCAGATTAATATCAAACATGTTTGAAAATCATCGGGGCGGCTCCGACGGGTCTGTGACACGATCGTGGGGCTAGAGATTCATCCCTCAACCGCTCACACTAGAAGATAATCTTGGCTGAACGTCGGGCCCGATTTTAGTCCCTGATCAGATTTCTTCCCCGATTGTCGGGAGTACCGAATCTGGGTTAAATCGGGGCGAGAATCCTGTAGTGTGAGCCAGGCTTTAGAGACGGGGCCCAGTAGGAGCGCAGGCTGCCCTCACATCGAAATGTGTGTGACGCGTTGCTATGGTAACGCGCACAGCGGTGTGATACAACGGTGATTTAACTTGCCGAACTAACTTTTCAACTGGCGTGCATTAGACCAATCTAAGGCACGCCAGTTGACATTGGAATTCTCACTGACCATGGTATAACTGTGTTTTAACCAGTAATCTTTAACTTTCTGAACTGTATGCTTTGAGTATGTTGCCATGGTTACCTAACGTTAAGCCAGTCCAGCACTTTAAACTGGCATGGGGGGGGACTGTCATCAGGCAATTTAACCGGAGCGTCTTTTACCCGTTTAAAGTAGGTTTCAACCCAGTCTGAATCAGTATTCACACAGACCATGGGATAAAATTAAATGAATGAAATCCTGCTGAAATATTCTGCGGGTTTGGACCTCGGATCAAACCCCCGGCTTCCTCTTCCTCTTTCTAAAGAGTGATATACTGCTGTATATGCACAGACCGAAAATAACGGACCTGTCTGCATGAAGGTTTACAACACACTGTCAGATCGTGTTGGTCAAAAACACCCGAAGGTCTGGCTTCATTTACAGCGGGCTGCTTGTTCGTAAATAATAAAGAATCTGTCACTCACCTCACGGTGTCGTTCTCTGCTTCCTGTCAAGCGCGTTCAAAGTCACTGCGATTGCAGGCTTCGTCAGATAACTTCCTGCATGCCGCGGTTTCAAAATAAAAGCTCCCCTGGGTTTATATGTTTGATGCGCCGATTGGGGCTCGTTTTACTTTTTTTTCTCGGAAATTTTTTACTGAGGTCCGGACCTCGGTGACCTCATAGCTGGTTACAGCCATGGGTCTAAATATCACCTTTGCAGGAAAAAGCTAAAGAGGACAGGGAATGCAGAAAGATGCAATGATCATTGAAAGCAGAACAAAACCACGCTTGATGTCAAAACAGCACCGAAAAGGCTCAGGACACGGAATAATATAGATTTGTACTCTGAATTGCTCATTTCAGTGATAGTGTCACAAAAGTATAGTGATTCCACAGTCTTTCTTGTACCTGCATCAAAGCGTCATGGCAAATGAACCAAAACGCTTTGCAGAGCGAGAAACACCAAAAAGACACAACAACAGGATACAGGAGACAGAGATGGAGCATGACTAAAGAAGCTCAGTCCTGGACCCTGTGGAGGTGGAGGCTGGCTGAACTGGAGAATGATAGACAAGCTGACATCATCTTTTTTCTTATGGACCTTTTTGCACTTTTCTTACTTTTGTTTTCTTGATTGCTGCTGTGACTTCAATTTTGTTGTACTTGTTACAATGACAATAAGTTCTATTCTATGGCGAGAAGTAAGAGTGGCACTGAAAACATACAGACCAAGAATTGTGGGAACTTGTGTATTAAAAAAAAAAAAAAAAAAAAAAAAACTTAAAAGCCACCAAAACATCAGGGATATTACTCCATTTTAAAATGTAAAACTTTAAACTTTGAAAATCTCTGTTGTCTTCAGTGAAATTGATTGCGTCTATGACAGGTCAGAGTGGTACTGAAAACGTACAGACCAAAAGTTGTCAGAACTGTGGTTGAAACAACAAAATTGACAGCTAACCAAAACATCAGCTTTATTACTCCTTTATTTTAGGATCTAAGACTTTGACTTTGAAAATCTCTTTTAATCTACGGAAAATTACTTGCTATTCTGTGTGTGAGAAGTCAGAGTGGTACTGAAAACATACAGACCAAGAGTTGTCAGAACTTATGGATAACATAAAAACTGACAGCCACCAAAACGTCAGAGATCTTTCTCCTTTATTTTATAGTGTACGACTTTAAACTTTGAAAAGGTTTTGTCTGTGAGTAGTCAGAGAGGTATTGAGAACATAGCCTACAGACCAAGAATAGTCAGAACTATGGATAACAAAACAATTAAAGCCACCAAAACATCACAGCTATTACTCCTTTATTTTAGGATCAGTAAAATTGATTGCTGGTCAGTCAAGGAGGGGAAGCTCATTTTTTCCAGCCTTCATCATAAATTTGATTATATATTTAAACGTAAATTCTACCCTCCATTCTTCTCAAGAAAATGATCTGTGACCCTGTCGTATCAACCAGGTGTTTTTTCCAGGGATTTTACCAGTGTTCTCTCAATGGCCAGCAGAGCTAGACTGCTAAAAGGGTTTTGGCCCATTGTGTTGTGGGTGTTAGACTTGAGCCGCTTTAAACAGAAGCTCCTCTTACACCTGCAGGCTGTAAGTGTGAGTGACGGGGGAGAAGCTCGGCAGCTTTAGCTGTAGCTGTATTGGTGAAAAGAGAGACAATCTTGAAACACAACGCTCGTCGTTTTTAAGAAAGATAGACTCGTTTGGGATTGATAAAGCCACCGAATCAGTCCAGAACAACTGAATGTACAACTGAGAAGATGCTCCGGTGGAGGGTTATACTTCAAGATCGCTGACTGGCTCATTTCACTGTCAATCAAAAAGGGATTCGGCCTCTGACAGATCATCCAATCATCATGCAGAAGCCCAGCGTCCAGGCCAGCCCACTGTCTCATAGACCCCCAGAGACACTAAGCGTCCGAGGGTGAGACAAAGCCCAGCGTTTATCCAATAACCGTCGGGGTTTCCACAGTGGAACAACCCACTCTATGCTTCCCCGCTGAAGTCAGAAGACGCCCAGCGTCTGACTGTGTTTAAGCGCTGAGACGCTGCGGAGATGAATGAGGAGGAGGTCGAGCCAGTTACCTGTGATAGGTAGCTGATTCTGAACAAAAGATGAAGGAATTCTAGCGCATATTTTGTCAATGAAATGTACACACAGCAGGACATAGCACCACCTTTTTTGGGGGCCATTTTAGGGGAAGCTGAGCTTCCCTTGCAGTCTTAGAGCAATAGCCACTTATATACATATATATATATATATATATATATATATATATATATATATATATATATATATATATATATATATATACTAAATTAAATTTGGAAAAAGAATTACAGGGTTTTTTCAGTTGCTTTGGTACATTTTTGGAATCATCATTGCCAATTGCAAAACAATAAGTGCATTTTTCAGAACAGTTTGTACAAATAGCAAAACACCATCGATTACCTGCAAAAGCCAGTATTGTTCCAAAAATCCTTAGTTCATCCCTCAAAAGTAAATTTCTGTGTCAATGAACATGCCTGTGCATCAGAATGATGAGTCCTTGTGTCTGTGTATTGATAGAGAAGTTAAAGTGCTTAGTCATGTTGTCAGTATAACAGAGTACTCTGGAAGGAAGTTCTGATGTAAAACTATGCCTAAAGCTTTGATGACAGTTAATGGAAATTGTAAGTTACATCTAAGTGTATGTGGGAGATTGATGACAAGAGACTGGAAAATATTCACATTTTTATTTTCACTGTTTGTGCTGCACTCTGTTGACCTTCCCCATCATTGTGATGAACATATAAGGACAGTCTCTTTAGGGAAAACTGTTCATGCAGTGCTGTGGGAATTACAGAGCAGTGCAGTCTTCCTACACCTCCTTATGTTTCTGTATGTTGGGCCAGAAAATCTCATCCACATCACAACAAAGATCGTCTCTTTCCACAAAAAGTCTGAATGATTGAGGACACAGTTGTTCTCCCAGCTTTTGGCTGCATCCCTTAACCAACCTTAGCCGTTGTAAGCTTATGGTTGAGAGCATGGTCCACAGGTGTGATAGACCTTTATTGTCCTTTACAAGAAATTTGTTGCCACTATCTGTACAGAGGAAAGTAGACCTACATATCTGCCAGTTGATGGTTTATGCACCTTTAAACTATTTTGGAAAACTGGTTGAACATTGGTTGATCTGATGCTTTACACATTTCCATTCATTAGAGAAAGTCAAGATTGACCAGGGAGCAATTTACCAATCCTGACTTAGAAAAAAAAAAAAAAAAAACAGATTCAGAAAAAAGTCCAATGGAATTGTGTGGAAAGATGTTTGACATGTGATAAGTTGTTCAACCCTTTTGCATGTAAACTCTTATGTGATGAACTAATGACTACATGTCATGGGGAGTAAGACAATTCAACAGAGACCCATGATAATTAATTTTGATCAACATGTAACCCATACAAATATGTCAATAAATAAATGAAATAGTCACAAGTCCTAAGAGATGTTACAATTCAAAAGATTAAAAGGAATCAATAAGTTAAAAGTTGTATAAATATGGTTAAAATTGTATTTCATGTATGTGTTAAAAAGATTTAAAAGCTGTTCAAAGTACCTGAGTATCAGTCAAAAACGAGTGATGAGTATCAATTAAATACGAGTGAAATACAAAATATTTTCATGTATTTTATTTTGTTTTTATTGTGAAAGAGCTAAAAGGAAGTGCCCTTGCCAATCAGTTTTGTATTAGCTTTACTAAGAAACCGGAAGTGGTATGCGCTAGCTTGACCCGCAGAGACGCAAATTGAATCTGCCAAGTGGCTGCTATTTTTGAGTAATTACAAGACTTTTCCGGACTTTTAGCTCAATGGTCGTCAATGAACACTCGTCTATTGCTTTTGGATTAACTATGGATAATTTCTGCCCGAAGTCTGCCCTGCAGTAGGTTGTTTAAAGAACTTTTGAAGCAGTTTAGCACCGTAGCTTGTAGCATTCGCTAGTCTAGCGGATATAGCGCCGCCAACGGACTAGTTTTGCTCAGTCAGCTTTCTATGGAGACTTCTTTCTCATCATTCCGGACTGGATATGAAGATTGGTCGTTCTCAAAGTGCTAATAGACTGCTGGAAAAGTTCAATGTGTGGATTTTATCTTTGCTTTCCTGGACATCGCTTGCTAAAGGCTAACCCTGCATTTGCCAAAGTGGGAGGATCGAGCTGCCTTCTGAGGACACTGTTTGGATTTCTCTTCACGTGAACTTGGACTGGAGGCTGTGAGTACTGACTGAACTACAAGCTCAGAATTATTTTATTTTGGTTTGCTCCTAGAGTGAAGCAGCCATTAAGTTTTGGGCCTCACCGCAGGCCTGCAACTATAGGGTTTTCTTAACTTTATAACCAGGCAGGTGTGAGTGTGTTTGTGGTTCCGTGGGTTATTATTGTAAGTTAGGAAACGTATTATTGTAAGTTAAGAAACGTATTATTTGAAGTTAAGAAACGAATTATTGTAAGTTAAGAAACGTATTATTTGAAATTAAGAAACTGAGAAAAGACAGATTTTTGGAGAAATGATGATTTATTGTTGGTTTACATGTTAAAATGTTGATTTTAAAAATGTTCAGTAAACTGGAAGTTTGCATTTAACTTAAAAGTTTGATCATTTAATCTGATCTTGGTTTCTCTGCATGTAAGATCTTAATAAGAGTGGGTATCGAATATTAAAGGGACACTTGGGATTTATTACATAGTAAACTCTATTTATTTACTTATGTATATATTTTTTAATTGTATTTTCACTTTTATGTTATTATTTTTTTAATTTTGGCGGCTTTGGTCCTCCATAGTTTTCTGTCACTAACAGACACACCATACTAGACAATAATCACATCATGATAACAACATGTGCCTTGTTGTCTGTCAACAGTAATGTTAGCTCTTTGTCTTACTGTCCAGACAGGTTGGCTCAGGACGATTTTACCAGCTTCTGGCACAGACAAATGGGAGTGCAATATGAGCCCTGACAAACAGAGCCCTTGGGATGGGATTCCTGCTGCAACACTTGGTTCTCCTGTGACCTTGTAATCTCGGGTATCCAGCTGCTATGGGCGCTGCGCTGCGCTGCGCTGCGCTGAAAGGGAGTGAGTGACCCAAATAAACTGTAAACATAATGATATATTTATCTATAAATGTAGTATTGTTCTTGGTGTAAGGTGTAAATATAAAGTTGGGCTTTCCAAGAAATGTGTTTTAGGTGTTTGATCAGTTAGTGAGAAAAGGCGCAAATGTTCACAAGCTGGTCCATGCTGGTCCAGGCGATGCTACCCTCACAGCTCAGTCAGCTCCGGAGGTCCTGTAAAAACAGAAACAAAAGGTCACAACAAATGATTTCACTTGTAGTCCAGTTTGGATGGGGGTCAAAGGGGCAGGGGAAACACAGGGTCTTGGAGCTTATGGAAAGAGGAAGGCAACAATTTAGGCTCAAAGTTACTACTGGTATCGAAAGACTATGCAAATATACAGATACAGCACAAATTCACCCTTCAAGCTGTGAGGACAACCACACCACAAAGACCATCTCTGTGTAGACCAGCTTGTGAACACTTGCATAATTTCAAACTTACAGATGAAACACCTAATACACATTTCTGGAAAGCCTGACATGATGTTTACACTTTACACCATTCATAGCCACCCACTACAACACCATGGTTATATTTTATCAATAGTTGGGTTTATAATCTACTGGAGTCCCCCCCCTTTTAGGCTCCGTACAGTTAACTTATCCCGTTTATGAGCAACACCGGCATTATACCTGTGGAAATATAAATGTTTGAGTATGACAATGTTTTGAAGAAAAAAAAAAAGTAATCATCAGTGGCTGGATCTGTTTCTAGGGAAGCAGATTAGGGCCATTTTGGACAGAGAAAACGATTTTGGGCAAATCGAGGTTAAAGTCATAATGATGAGAATAAAGTCGAAAAGATTGAAGTCCAAATGACACAAACAAAGTTGAAATGTCGAGATTAAGGTTGAAATGACTGGAATAAAGTCGAAAAACCATTTCGAGATGAAGAGGTAATGACGAGAATAAAGTTAAAATGTCCAGATTAAAGTAGAAAGGACAAGAATAAAGTAAAAAAATTGAGATAAAAGTCAAAACGACAAGAATAGAGTTGAAGAAAAGGTTGAATGTAAGAATGAAGTCAAAAAATGATTTTGAGATTAAAGCCGAAATGATGACAATAAATTTGAATTTCAAATTTAAAGTCAAAATTTGGAGACTAAAGTCAAAATGAGAGGAAGAGGTCTCAACAACCTGCCCTGATGTTTAGCGGTAGTACACTGAGTACACCCAGCTCCTCAACAGCCACAGGCAAAATTGACAGTAGTAGCAGCTGCCATACAGGACAAACGGCTGTCTTCAGGATCCGTGTATGTTCTGAAAATTGTTATATGTTCTGTTCAGGATATAAAGGATTTTAAAAAACAAAGAAAGAGTGAGCTTTTTGACTTTAATTTTAAAAATCAAAACTGAACATTGAAATTGGTGCTTAGGTTGTGCGCGCTGACGCACAGCCAAGCACTTAAGAGCGCACAGGAAAAATCCAGTGGAAATTCATGCAGTAGGGCTGGGTGATATGGCCTTAAAATAAAATCTCTGATTTTTTTCACAAAAATTTCAAGTTACGATTTTTTGATGGGTTTTTTTTTTTCCTTTTGAAGAAAACGATAAGTACAAATGACAGAGGCAACTCAAAACCAGTTTTGTTTTAATTTTGTCAAAAACTTAAAATAATAAAAGTAACCTCTATTTGACTCTTGGAATTAAAGTTTCAGCTCTTCTTCTGTTTCAATAACTTCACTTTGTAGTTATAAGGGAGGCACATTCACATTGAAAGCTGCACCATTTTGTTCATTTTGAATTTAAAAATCCTGCTAGGAAAAGCGTGTACAGTACTGTTTCAGTGCACTACAGCACTGTTCTGTTATATTCTGCTTTTAAACGATTAAAAAAAAACACTTTGTTTCTGTCTAGTTTTTTTTTTAAGGCTGTAGCCTGTTTATCCTGTATTTTAATACAGACAAATAAGTAAAAATAAATGCTATTTATTCAAGTGTGGGCTCTCAAATGTCATGCCTCCCTGCATAAGTCAGTGCCCTGGTTGGGGGCACCCCAGTCTAAAAAGTCTGGTCCGCTCCTGCTTGACAGAGCGCGGCTCGATGCTGGTTCGTTATGTTGCTCTGATCGTCAGCGGATGGATTACTGCTGAATGGAGGATTTAGTTGGTGGAACAGAGGGAGTTGCAGGGAAAGACGGAACTCAGCTTTCCCCAGGTAAAAGCCATACAACTTCTCAGTCATGTCTGTCCAGGCAGCGCTGCTCTGTTCGATCGCCCATTGTCGTTCCGTCTCCCTCCCCGCAGTCTACTTTCACAAATCATGATCCGTCCATGTCACCATAAGAGGGGATTATCTTCAGTAGAGTGGGGATGTTCTGAGAAAAACTAATGTATATTTCTTCACTATCTAATTTTCAAAATGATCAGAGTATTAACTTTGAAGAGCAGCAGGTTTTACGTGCCTCAGTCACATTATTAATAATCTGCAGGTGAACATGAAAGGGTCCCGGCTTTGGAAATGTTTGAGTCAAAGATCTTAATCAAACTCCTGAAAGGTGACTGATAGAAAACAGAGAATTGGAGGAAAGGGATTTGAACGTTTACTGACGAGAGGTCTAGTTTATATTAACCTCTTAGGGCTGTTGATACAGACCATAAGGAACACGTATCTGTCAAGGTGCTGGGTGTCAAAGACATTCAAGAACATTTTATGACACTTAGGTTTCTGTTGTTTCGTTAGTGAACTGTTAAAGCATGCTGCACACACGTGGAGTCAGCGCTTGCTGCGGTATAAAAGGTGCACAATAGCGGGGGAGAAAAATTCAAATTCAAATTTTTTAAATCGTCCACAAGAAAAAGTTTGAATTAATCAATTTAATCGATATATCGCCCAGGCCTATCATGCAGACTGTTTTGAACACTTTAAGATCTGTTTTTTTGCTATGATTCATACCATGTGGGAAAGACAAAGCCAATGCTGTGTTCTAATAAAGTTTTGATCTTTCAGGTGGCTTGATATATTGCAGAGGTCAAATCATTCACTGAGTAACATCGAAGAAAATGCCACACCTCAGATATGACAGTAATTCAATTAAGAGAGACTTATACAACAGAAAAAGTTATGAACAGATTTAATGAATAAATGCATGCAAATGAAGTTTGGCGGTTAGAACCCATCAAGCGTTGAGCAAAATAATCAATGTAGGGGGTACAATGGCGTTATGAATTATGATTATCACCCGTAAGAATACGTACCTTAGGGGGAGTCTGATGATTCTAGATAAAAGCAAAGAGAAGGCATAGAAATAATGTTAAATAATACAAATAATTGGGGTAAGTGAAGATAGAAAGGAAATACGATGATTACAACTCAACCCATGATGTGAGCAATGACGGAGGTGAGAGGTCCGACAACCTTGGATGTGAGCAATGACAGTGTGCAGAGGTCCGACAACCTTTTGTCAGCAATGGCAGTAAGCAGAGGTTCCACGACCATATGAAAGGCAGCAATGACCTGAATTATGCAGCTGTGAATTAATAGTGATAAATGAGATAACTTAGTGACCCAATGTGAATCCGACCACCACCAGTTATATGTTTTGAATATTTTAACATTTAATACTCACATACTGGAAACTTTAGTGCTTTAGGTGTAGGGCTGGGTATCAAAAAAAATATTTCAATACCAGTACCAATACCGATACCTTGACTTTGATACCGGTTCCTGAACGATACTTTTTTCGATACTGATTTTATAATATCAATTCTAACAAAATGAAAATTGCATTACACAATACTTTTCGCATCTTGGGTTTTATTTTTCCAGTGTAAATGAACACTTGAGAGCAATGTACAGTTCTGTACATATTAAGGACTCACTTAACAGTTTTTCTTCAAAAAAATCAACATGTCTGCTTTTTCAGGACACAGACAAGCCCTTTCCTGGCTGATGGTGTCCCCAGCAGTAGAAAATGTTCGCTCTGAGGGTGTGGACGATGCTTGCACACAGAGATACCTGGCAGCCAAGTTTGATAACATTGGCAGAGTGTCCCTTACATTCCACCACCATGTCACTGGATTCACTGAGGACAGGGTAGATGGCAGACCTCTGTACCGCTGTATCTCATCCTGAGCCTTCTCGGTAATGGTCATAGTGTCCTCTTGTCTTATTTCAACTGCCATGTCTTCATCAGCAAATAGCTCTTCGAGGGCAGAGAGCTTTGGTTTCTTCTAAAAACAACAAGAAGAAAAGACAATCAGGGTAGCTTACAAATTAATTTTGTTCTAATAATGAAGTAGGAGGGAAAACAGGACAACTTTGTATATTTTTATTTTACCAGTGTTGCTACTGCAGTAGCACAGTCTTCTTCAGATGAGTCGTCATGGTCACCAGTTGTCCCTTCAAGCTCCTGATCCATCTGCTGGGCCTGAGTCGTTACACCTTTATTCTGTATTAAATAAATTATGGAAGTCATACAAAATGATCTACAATGGAGGAGGAATAAAATACTACTACTACTAATAAACACCTCTTTTGAGCTCCGACTCATCAGCTCCTCTTCTAGTCTGGTCCACACTTCGTCTGCCACTTTAGTCTTGAATCTTGGGTCCAAGGCTGTGCCCTCCTCCAAGAACTGCCTGATGCTCTCATCCTGCAAGACAACAACAGAGAATAGTACTCATGTTTCTGAGTATACTTAATGGAATAAAAACTGCATCATACAGGATTGTATACTGCATACTTGGTATCGTTGTGAGAGGTCACCCCAGATCTTGTCTTTGATGGTCTGTGTAAAGGAAGAGTCTTCAGCAGTTACTGTGAAGTGGTGCTGGAGTTTACCCAAGATGGGCAGAATCTGGCCCAATGTTGGACTCCTTTCAGCAGAGATGCAGATGGTTGAAGTGTAGAGTATCTTCATCACCCTGACAAACTCTTCTGCCCTTCTATAGTCATCATCAGAAAGTCTCTCCAGTCTGAAAAAGACAAATTGCTTTGTTAGTAAGAACACAGCCCAGCCCACAAGTTCACACTGATAAAGTAATAAGGTTAGGTTAAGGTCTATGTCCTCCTGATCTACAATACCTGTCCCTCTCCATTGACTTTTTTAACCGAGGGTCCATAGAGGCTGCCTGGATGGCAGGAAACTGCTCCAGAAATCGCTCCACCATCAAGAACAGGCTGTTCCACCGGTTCCGAACATCCAGAATGACAGCATGTTCCGGCAGACCTATGGACAGACAGTGTATTGTCTATTTGAAGTAATAGTTTAATAATTTGTTTAGCCATCAAATCTTGCTCTTAGTCTACACTGACTTCTTACCGAGAAGACGCTGCTTCTCTTTAAGGACAGGTTTAGCCAAGCTGCACCGCTTTAACCACACCAACATAGCCCGGATTCTTCCTGCCCACTTTGAGATGGAAGGTATAGTGTACAGCTTTTGAGCAGCAATGTTAAGAGTATGGGCAAAGCAGCCAACTTTTCTAATGCTCATTTTTTTAACCGCTACATCCATATTAGCTGCATTGTCCACGGTGATGGCTACAACTTTTTCCTTTATATTGAATTCATCAAGAATATCCCCTATTTCCTCGGCTATTACATGCCCTGTCTGTGATGTGTACACTGCCCGGGTATGCAGGATTTTCTCCTTCAGGGTACCCTCTCTTGCGTAGTGAACTGACACAGTCAAGTAGTGGTCCTGTGCCACGCTGGTCCACCCATCCGCGGTCACAGCCACATCCCTGATGTCTTGCATTTCTTCCTTGACCTTTCCCTTCTCTACTGCATACCATGCAGGTATGAGTGTATTTGACAGCATGTCTCTGCTGGGGGGCTGATATCTGGGATTAAGGGCTCTTATCATCTCCCTAATTGACATCAAAACACAAAACATCATCAATAACATAGTTATATTCTTACTGCTTCAAAAAACATCTGGTCTGAGAGATAAAGGATTAACTGATAATCACTATCCTATATACAGCTTACTTACCTCCACCATGGAGCCTCCACTGTCGAAAAAGGCAGCAAACCTTTAACAATAAAGTGTGTGACTGCCCTGTGGCACTCGGCTTGCCTTTCTTTTGTAAATTTTCCTTTTTCTGCTAGTGTGAATGGATTCACACTAGCTGGGCTTTTCCCCCTCACATTAGGGTCTGAGGCTGTGAAGATGAACAGAATAGTGAACGTTAGGCGAGTTTAACCAGCCTACCCAATGGTGGAGCACATTTGAAAAGCTGAGCGCCGTTTTTTACTGCCAGTCTTAAGTTAGCTCTTGATTTAGCTGGCCACATAGCCATAAAACGAAGCTGCACGCTAATATCTTCAAACAGCGTTACATGGGTCCCCGTTAAGTTCACCGTGCAGTGCAAATATGAAGCTGCAGTCACGTTAGCTTGACAAATAAAGAAGTTGGGCGGATAAAGCTGAACGTAAACTTGCCTGATGAAATCCCAGACACGGCGTTGTCCTCGGTACTCCTGGATGAAGCGTAGCCTGGTGGTAAACCCTCCAGCTCTGTAACGTCCACAGGCTGGCATGATTGCTGAGAGGAGGTGGGTGGCTGT
Source organism: Halichoeres trimaculatus (assembly GCF_033239565.1). Taxonomy (NCBI): domain Eukaryota; kingdom Metazoa; phylum Chordata; class Actinopteri; order Labriformes; family Labridae; genus Halichoeres; species Halichoeres trimaculatus. Next base: position 600,859 of record NW_027437190.1, on the reverse strand, counting down.
GGCCCGCTCGTCTTGCAGTCGAACACAGAGCAACTTTCCGCTCTTAAATTGATTCCGTGGACGGTCAAGTGCTTCATTAAATTCGTGGTGTTGCCTGACTTGGCAGCGATGATTTTTTGGCATATATTGCACTGTGCCCTATTGGCATCAATTTTGTTAAAGTGAAGCCACGTTTTAGACCTCAGAGGCATTTTTTTTTCCCTGTTTGACGACACGCTACACTACTGCGAGAGGGGGCGTGTGATCAGTACGTCTTCTTGCATGCGGCATTCACGTGTAGTGTCACAGCCAATCACAGGCCACTTCATCCTAGGGACCGAAACATGGAACCGAAAGACGAGGCATATTTTGATACTCATTAATACCGAAACAGTTCGGTCGGTGCCAGTAAAGAACCGAAGTTCAGTACTCAGCCCTATTTAGGTGCTGCTCTATTTTGCATTATCTGTTGAGCAGTTACCATTCCTTGTTTTAGGGGTTAATTCTCTTCATGTATGTTTTCTTGTTTTGTAATGGGAGCAGGAGTAAGATGGAGTTGTAGGAATAGAAAGTCTTGTATCTTGTATGATACAGAAGTTTAGTTTTCCCAAGGGATTCTTTTGTTTTGTTTTGAGTGCATGAGAAGCAGAGGGGAACCCTCTGGGCCTTTCAAGGTATTCAGTGAAGGCCTAATAAAAATATTAAAAGAACTCCTTAATAGTTATTTTATTTCTTTATTTTGTTTTTATTTATTTATTTTACTCAATGAAATCATAGTAATGAGTTTTATATTGTTTTTATAAACTTGTCCTGGCAAACAATGGGATAATATAACTAAATGGAAAATGGACCAATCACAATTTTCCTTTTGATGGTATCTGGATAAATCAGTGACACATTCTGGCAGGCAGGGCCTTCAGTAACTGCAACGAATGCCTGTGTAACTCAAGGGAATGTGGACACAATTTGACAATGACAGCTGTCTTAGCCAATCATATTTATTTAAGTTGTGGGCAGGATCATTTCCTGTCATCTTCCGGGGATTCGCGAATACTTACCAAACACCCCCTACCTGCTCCTCTGCACTCAGACGGGGCCATATTTTACTTGACCAAAAACACAAATAAACGGACTCCCACCGAAAAAAATCTGATATCGGTCTGCATTCACGCTTTATTTAGAGAATTTTCAGTGCGTTACTTTCACACAAAAACACCGCTAAATAAGGCTCTAGTTCAGCTAGACAGCTAGCTGGTCCATCCCCCGGAGCTAGATCCCACGTTCCCAACAGCGATGGATGGAAGGACAGGTCCACGTCGTCACCTCCCAGCTCACATCCGAGAACCAGCACGTCGTCCTCACCTCCTCCTCCTCAGCTCGAGGGAAATCATCAAGCCTTACACCAGTTAGCATTCACATGCTACCTCCGGTCTGGGAATATGAGGCAATGCTGAAGTGCTAAAATCTGCTGTTCCTGGAGTGTTTGCATGAGGCTGGCTCTGGAAGTAGTGGAAGTCATATACACACCAAGCCAAAAAAAGACATTTTCAAAGCAGAAATTGACCGATTTACAGACAGGTTCAAAAAACGTCTCCTGTCTGAGTCGATCATTTTACTACTGGCTCCCACTGTACGGGGGGTGAATTTTTTTCAAACGTGGCCGTTCAGAGGATATTTAGATCGTGAGCTCCCCAAATAAGAGGCGCAGCTGAGGGTCACGTGACGGCCAGAGCCCTATAGCTGTACGTGAAGCCCTTGCCACTACCAATATGACCTCTATAGCCAATGTGCTTCATTTTCCATTCCAGAAACAGACGGGTGATGTCAGCGAGAGTACGTCCATGTTTTATACAGTCTATGGTTCCAGCACTTTTTTTTCCTGTGCTGATAATAACAATGTTTTGTTTTGTTTTGTTTTTTTTTTTAATTGAAAGGGGTCTTTGTGTTTAACCCCAGCCTGGAGAAGTAGATTGCACTTTGTCAGGCCTCTACCTTGAGACCTGTCCAGCTTGGGTGTCCCACCTGAAGACTAAGCTCCTGCTGGTATAGCTCTTAAGGTCACTGAGGGAGGCACCCAGACCCCCTGACCACAATAAGGTGGCAATCCCTCAGGGGAAAGAACTGAAAAATAAAAATAAAATAAATGAATGAAATAAAATAAAACATCCGTCATCCAGTTTTCAACCAACAACTTAACATTTATCTTAACTGGATGGCCTAATCCTTAAATAAATTTTAATATAAAGCAGGACTTCACACACCATAGTCAATATTTACAAAACCAAAAGCTAGTCCTATGAATGATAATAAAAAAACTTTTTAAACTAATTCATAAACCACATCAGATATACAGCAGGTTAATTTCCTGATTTTCATTTTGTAATTTTTTTTTAATTTAATTTTTTTATTTTTTAGCGACTCAACAGCTAAGTAAGTTTGGTTTGTAAAAAAAAAAAAAAAGGCACGAAAAACGCTGTGATTATGTGAAAAAAACTGTACACAACTACAGTCTGGGACGGGTCTTTACCATAGGCTGTATAAAACAATCTTTACGTAGGGGTCTGTCAGACACAGGTCACTTGTTTTCAGTTTGTCACATGCAATGGACGTGAGCGCTCATCTCCGTTTGTAACGCTGTCACTCCATGACCGTGCTGAAACCCGACACCACACTCTCAGGCTGGGGCTTCGACCTGGCTCATTTGCATACTGCGGTGTGTTGGGTGCTTACCGAGGGCTGAGAGGTGTGTGCGTATGTGTTGGTGTGTGTGTCTGTGCTGAGTGAATACACGCACAGCAGAGGGACACAGACGAGAAGGCAGTATCGTGTGTCTTTTTTTCGGCTGATTTTTCCGCTACTGCAGATAACTTTGTCAGCCAATAATGTCTGTTAACTTTGTGAGTGTATTAAAATGTGCTTTCTCAACTCGTAAAATTTTGATTTGAGGGGGCAAGGCACCTATTTAAGGGGGCTAAGCCCCCTCTTGCCCCTGCGTAAAGCCGGCCTTGCTCCTCCTAATGAAGCAAGCCTCGATGCGTGCTTCGAAGCCTCGGCACATCTTGTAACATCACTAGAAACCGGCACACGAGCAGGGAGGAGGTGTTTGGTGCGAGCGCTCTGGGCTTCTGCTGCACAAAAACACTGCTGTAGGGGTAATTTCTGCCGTAAACCTTGTGATAGGACCCAACTTGTTCCATCCCGGAGTATCACTTTGATGGATAAACGCCTAACTGTAGCTGTGAGTGAGTGAGGAGAAAAGAGAAGATCTAGTTGGCAGAACGTGAATAGAAATGGCGGAAAGTAATGGAGAAGACTGTGTGGTTGCTGGATTACTTGAAACTCTGTTTTTGTTTTTTTTTTTGTTCAATTTTATATCTTAATTTTTTTAATTGTTTGAAGTTGTGTTAGGTGTTGCAGTGTTCAGGCACATGATAAATTTGTAATCACACAAAACTATCAATATACTAAACTTCCATGTCACATGATTCTGGCTATTGTTTTTATTTCTTTGTTTTATTGTTTATTGCCACGTGTGGCCCCATGGTCCTACTGGAGGCCCAGTGGCTGGGGCCAAGGTTCGCCACTGATGAGAAGTATGTGTGTGTGTTTTGTCTCTCCTTGTATCTTGTTATCCCTCCTCCTTGTTTTTCGTTTTTCTTCTCTCTTTCGCTGTTTCATTTTCTCTCTCTGCTCTTTTCACAGCTCAGTCAGCCAGTTCTGCGAATAATCCATCTTGATGTCTGGTAGAAATCTTCGTTTCGTCTCATGGAATGTCAAAGGAATGAATGATGTCGTCAAAGTCAACAAGGTAATATCACACCTGCAACACCTGAAGGGGAGATCTGTGCTTCTTACAAGAAACTCACCTTCGCAATTCTGAAATATCTTGTGTAAAAAGGGCTTGGATGGGTCACTTATTCCACTCTGGGTTTACTGAGAGGGTAAGGGGTGCTTGCAATTGTTATACAACTCCTTCGAAACCTCTGTTACTATATCTGATCCTAACGGACGTGTTGTTATAGTCTCTGACAAACCACCCCTGTAGTCCTGGCTTCAGTGTATGCTCCCACTTGGGATGATGAAAAATTTGTATCTTTTTTTTTTTTCTTCTTCACTTAATCTTTAAGACCACCTTATCATTGTTTGGGGCGATTTTAATCTGGTATAGGACACCACACTTGATAGATCATCTGCTTAACATATCGCTCAAACAAAATCAGCTACCACCTTAAAATTTCATACAGACCATTTGGGATTGTCTGACCCTTGGAGAACTAGGTTTCCTTACAATAAAGAATTTTCCTTCTTTTCTCATGTGCACCATAGCTTCTTGCAAATAGATTTCTTCCTACTGGATAATAAACTGTTGCACAGTACTGTTGCCTGTGAATATCATAGTATAGTCATCTCTGATCATGCCCTTGCATCAGTAGACATTACTTTCTCCCTCTGCAGACCTGCTCACAAATTCTGGAAATTTAAGTCACAGTTGCTCTCTGTAGCTAAATTTAAAGAATTTCTCATTGAGGAAATCAATTTCTTCTTTAACAATTACAATAATTGAAATGCCTGATATCAGCAGTGATATACTGTGGGATTCTTTTAAAACATATTTACGCGGGCAGATCATCTTATTTGTTTCCCATTCTAAAAAATCATAACTTTCTAAGTTGACAGAACTATCCGATGAAATCCGTATTTTAGATGCCCAATACGCCTCCAATCCCTCAGCTGCACTATACAAAAAGAGATTACAGCTACAGTCTCAATATGAATTGCTATCAACCAGCAAAGTTGAGATTCAGCTTTTACAAACAAAGCAACGCTTCTTTGAACAAGTTGATAAAGCTGGCAAACTATTAGCATATCAAGCCCGCTCTGCAACTGCCTCTAAACTCATACCTAACATAGCATCCCCAGCTGGGTTAGTTACAACAGATCCTAGGGAAATTTTTAATACTTTCTCTAATTATTATTTAACACTCTACTCGTCCGAAATCTCCTTCCACAACTGGTCAGAGCCAAACCCCCTAGACTACTTTACATTCCCTCAAGTAGACAACAATGTGTTTTGTAATCTAGGAGCCCCCATAACATTTGCTGAGGTCCAAGAAGCTATCGGGTCTTTACACAGCTCCAAATCCCCTAGACGGATACTCCACAGAATTTTTCAAAACCTTTTCTAGCAAACTAGCTCCCATCCTAGTAAGGGTACTTAATGATGCATTTGCAAGAGGGAAACTTCCTTCTACATTCTCAGAAGTGTCAATAACCTTGTTACTTAAGAAGGATAAAAATCCTCTCCACTGCAGCAGCTATAGGCCCATCTCCCTCTTAAATGTTGACTCTAAAAATTGTCCAAAGTGCTTGCCACTCGTCTCCTGAAGGTCACCCCTACGCTAACGAACCCGCACCAGAACAGTTTCATCTCTGGTCGACAATCTTTTTCAGTAATACTGGAAGGTTATTCAACATCACCTGCTCTTCTTCAGACTCCATCCCGGCTGAAATCATCCTATCTCTAGACGCCAAAAAGGCTTTTAATCGGGTCGAGTGGAGCTACTTGTTCCATATTCTAAGTAAATTCAGTTTTGACTCCAACTTCATATCATGGATTAAGCTTCTTTACATTTCCCCCTGTGGCTAAGATTAATATTAACGGTATAAAATCTAATTCATTTGTCAGAGATGCCTGCTTTGCCCATCTCTGCTTGCTCGAGCCGTCAAGCCCTTAGCTGTATGGCTTCGTTATGAAGATAAATTTGAAGGGATTTTCTCGATTTGGCTTATTTCTTTATGCAGATGACCTTCTGCTTTACATCACCAATCCAACTTCATCACTTCCTGTTATCTTGGATATTCTAGAACAATTTATGAAATTATCTGACTATAGAATAAAGATCAACTCTCCAACTTCCTAAATCTCTCTGGGGTCTGGCCTCACCTGATTTTTGCAGATACTACTGGGCTAGCAATATCAGCAAATCCTTTATTGGAATGTTAAGATGGCTCCTAATAATCACCCTTTATGGGCCTGCATGGAACTAGCCTCCTCACCCGTTGTGTTATGGTCAGTGATTTGTTCACAGTTACCTTCACCAATCAAGCGAATAGCACAGAACGCCATTATTTCTGAGACCTTGAAAATATGGAGTCAATTAAGGAAACAATTTGGCCTACATTCCTCATCGAAACTTGCTCCAGTTTATTAAAACCTTTTATTTCTTCCATCCTGCCCTGACTTAGCTTTTGAATCCTGGTCAAATAAAGGTCTGCAAATTCTTGATGACTTTTATATCGTGGGTGTTTTCCCTTCATTTGCAGTACTATCAAAAAAAATTCTGTACTTTAATCTCACTTATCCCGTTTTTTTCAGATCCGTCATTTGTGAAAAATCAATTCCCTCACCCCACCCCACCCCCCCAGAGACCTTGATGGATTCCCTTCTTTTGACCAAAGTAAACCATAAATCCCAGACCTCAGTCTTGTAAAACTCAATGTTCAGAATAAACCCCACCTCCCTCCACTCCCTCGGGGCTATTTGGGACCAGGACCCCAGAATCACAATCTCCGACAAACAATGGAACCGCATACTTAACCTTGCTCATACTTCTTCTATATGCGCCAGACAACAACTTCTACAATGTAAGATTTTACGCAGGAGACACTTCACTAATGTGAGACTAGCCAAAATCTATCCAGATAGAGACAACTCCTGTAACAGGTGTAAACTGTCTCCAGCTGACCACATGCATATGTTTTGGTCATGCACTAAACTGACTGATTTTTGGGGCACCATTTTTGATACGTTAGGGAAAGTCCTTGGCTGCACTGTGAACGCCGACCCTCTTATTGCTCTTTTTGGACTGCTTCCATCCTCTGGCTGGTCAAACTGTTCACATTGTATTTTTGACTTTTCTACCTTGCTAGCAAGTAGGCTCATTCTTCTTAAATGGACTCATTTATCCCCACCTACACATAACAGATGTATTCAAGAAATTTTACATTGCATGAGACTTGAGAAAATCAGATTCTCCCTGAAAGGTTCCCTTAAGACCTCCCATGAAATCTGGCAACCCTTTTTACTTCATATAGATACCCTGTCATTGAGGCTGAAAACCTATGAACTACTGACTTGCTGATTTTCTTTCTTTCTTTCTTTATTTTCTCATTTATTTATTTATTTTCATTATTTGAATATTATTACATACTTAAATGCATATTTCTCCTTTCCTCTTTTTCTTTCTTTTTCTCTTGTCTTTCCCTTCCCCTTCATTTCTGCGATACCACTTGTCCACTTGTTGATACCCCATGTCGATTGAGTGTGTTGTCTTGTCTCTTAGTTCTTGTAGTGTGAATAAGTGTGATTGAATATGATGTTTTTGTTCCGAAATTGTTCTGCTTTGTGTACCTAAAATGTCTTTTTCTTTCCTGTACACATAACAGAAAATATAATGAAAATCTTTGACAAAAAAACACACACACACATTTTGGCTCTGTGATAGGTTGCAGGCTTAGAAAGAAGTGTCAGATTAAATTCTTAAAAAAGAACTAGCATAAAAGAATAGCTCCCTAAAGGATCTTAAACCCCTTAAAACACTTAAAACCCACAAAGAGAAAAGAATAAAACTGTAGTTTTGTGTTAAAAAAGTTCCTTGACCCAATTATAACCGTGTCCAAGGTTCAATATAAAAAGGTCCTGTGAGGGTACTCAACTCAGAGAGGGGTGCATCCAACGTTGCTTCTCCTCAAAGCTAATGCCAGTGCCTCACAGCAACGGTCCCATTGGCAACTCCACGGTGACTCCCCAACATCAGCCTCCTTCTCTTCACAGGAAACCGTAAAGGCCCACAACTGGCTGCTGCTTCTTCTTCCTAGAGCAATCGGGTCTTTTCAGGGTTGCTTCTCGTGCTTTGCTTGCGGTCCTACTGTCGTCCCTCTCTGCTATCTGCTGCTCTTTTTAGGTGTCTGTCCTGAAGTCCTGCCCGCCGGTCTCCAATGAGCTGGTTTTAGGGGGGGATACTTCAGGGCCAGTCAGAAAAGTCATTACCTACCCACACACTTCATATAACACCACATGCAATAAAAATGTAAAAGACCAACCCTGTCACACAAACACAGATTCCGAAGATTGTCGTTTAGGCTCCTGTATGGCTGCTGTTACTACTGTCAGTCGTGTCTGTGATTGTTAAGGACCTGACTGTACCCGGCATACTGCCGGTAAACATCAGAGCAGGTTATTTTGACTTTTTTTCTCATCCTTTCGACTTTGATCTCAAATTATTTTTTGACTGTATTCTTGTCATTTCAACTTTATTCTCGTCATTTTGACTTTGATCTTGAATTTGTTTTTCAGCTTTATTCTAGTCATTTCCACTTTGATCTTGAAATTTCAATTTTATTCTCATCATTTCGACTTAATGCTGCATTCCATTTGTATTCGGAAGTCAGAATTTTCGAGTTCCAGGTGGGAACGCCCAACAGGAACAGTGCCTGAGGTCGGAATCTCGCACCACACCACACCAACCCCGAGTTCCCAGTAGGAAATTCTGAGTTCAGTTGTAAAAAGTTAATAAGCTTCTATTATATTCTTTTTATTTTAGAATTTCTGACTAGTGTTTGTTGCAATTAAGCAGCTTTGTATACGTAGTATAATTGGATGTTTACATACAGAAATACTGCTGTTATGCCAAGTTTTTCCGACTTAGCAACTGGAACGCTGAACCTCGGAGATGACACCCCACTCCTGACTTCCAGCTCCGAGCACAAATGGAATGCAGCAATAATCTCGACCTGCCCAAAATTATTTTCTCCAAACCCAATGGCCCTAATCCACTTCTGTAGTTTTCACAGACTGCCCAACAGATTTGCTTTGCATGAAGTAGAGATGATAACCAAATGTATGGAGCTGAGTCAAGGCCAAAAGTTTTGTAAATTAAAAAATAAATAAATAAACATTTAAAAAAAAAAGTTGAAACAAAATTTTTTTTTAGTTTGATCCTGATTTACAAAATAAAAAATAAAACAATCCTGAATTTAAAAATAAATAACACACTAAACCAAAACAAGAAAATAAGCAAAAGCAATTATTTTTCAATCCAAAAATAGTTTTGATTCGCCTCTTTTAATATTTTTAAACAAATCAATTCAGTTTTTACTCTTGATTTTTTTTTTTAACATTTGAGGTGTTTGTTTTTTCAGGTGCAATTTTCTTTTTTATAAAATCTCCCTCAGTCTGTTTTTTTTTTTTTTGCATTCAAATGATCATTTTTTTCACTTTCGGATTGTTTTTCTCTTCAGATTCAAACTTTTGGCCCTGTTTTGGTGTGGGGAGCTTGGTCTTGGCTGAGAAGGGTGTGGGATTGTGAGTGACAGCATGAAAGATGGCTCAGAGCCTTCCTTGGTGCTGTTGTTTTCAGGAAACGTAGGTGCTTAAAGAGATTTGACTCGTCCCTTTCTGTACTGTGTATTAACCTGATTTGGGGTCAAAGTAAGCTTTTAAGAGCTTTTCAAGACCGCCCTTGGCAACTAGCTATCTATAAATTCCATCTAATTTTTCAGATTTTTTCTGTAATTCCCCATACCATAAAAGAAAACGGGCTTTTGTATTGAATGAGCAACGCAGCACAGAGCTACTACGCGGAGAACAATGGCGTCTCTTTTACTGGGGCAACCTGTTGGTTCAGACACACAGGTAAGAAGTGCTATTCTTTGAAGAGGTGCTGTGAAAATTATTTCAAATTTCGTTTTTATGTGCAAAACATTAAGAAGGTGTATGGTTACCATGAAACCTGAAATGCTATTAGCCGCTGTTAACATTGTAGCCCCTTTAATGTACAGTTGTAGCTTCAGCCTTCAGTTGTCACTGGTCATTTATTTCTTTTTCAGCCAGAATGTGGACTACAACTGGACAGTGGCTGCAGCTGCACAAAGCCTGGTCAGTGCACTCACACACAACCTCACTCAGGAATGGCAAGGGCAAAGAATAATGCAGGAACAGGGATCACCCTCTGTAGGACAGGAGATGATCAGGGCCCGTATTCACAAAGCATCCTAAGGCTAAAAGTAGCTCCTAGTGACGTCATTCTTAGAAAAACCGTAGAATTCCTCAGATTCTAAGATTTTTCTTAGAATTTTCCCTCCGTAAGATAAAAGTTATTCACAAAGCATCTTAAGCCTTAAAGGGATAGTTCCGTTTTTTTGAAGTGGGGTTGTATGAACTCTATGTGACCACTAAGGACATTAGTTACAGTAGAAAGTTGTCTCCTCTCCCTCAGTAAGACAAAAACTTGAATCGATGGTGACGAGGAAATAGACGCTAACAGGGACAGACGGTACCAAATTCAAAGGCTATTTTCTCTGCCTACAAGAACTAAAATCAAAAAGTAATACCACAGTTTAAGAGTACGATACATGAAATATTTTTTAAGTGCATTAAGTCTTCGGAAATATAAACATTTATCTGGACCTAACTAACTGGTCATGTGTCCTTCTGCGCAGCGCTAGTGCGCTCCGTCCCCCCTCCTCTTTTCAGCTGCAGGGAATGTAAACAAGCTATGCTTCGGGCTCCGGTTTTAGCCTCGTGTAAGTTTGATCAAGTATCGTAATTCTTTTGTTTGTACTCTAAGGATTGTGAGGCAGCGTAGGAAATTCAAAATGAGTGACCATGACAGCGACGATGAAGTTTCATTCACTTGCTCAAATGTCCATTACTGGTACGCTAACAACCCAAAGTAAACCTCCATCATTTCACACTGTATGATTATATGCAGTCTATAAGGAACTTTTAGCTACTACTGGTCAAAACTGATTTTAAACACGAGTTTGTGTGTGTGTTCGGTGTGTGTGTGTGTGTGTGTGGGTGTGAGTTGGGAGTCAAGGTCTGGACCTTGCCAATTTTGAAACCCTGGTTACGGCCCTGTTTAGACCCCAAAACGTGAGAAACTTTCAAATTCAAGGGAAAACAATCGTAAATGAGTGGCTTAAGAGCTGAAAGTATGATTTTGAATAATGTGTCATTTTGTCATACAGCATGTTGTTGTGCCTTTTTTATGTTTCTCGCTCTGCAAAGCGTTTTGGATCATTTGCCATGACGCTTTGATGCAGGTACAAGAAAGACTGTGGAATCACTATACTTTTGTAAAACTATTACGGAAATGAGCAACTTAGAGTACAAATCCATGTAATTTCGTGTCCTGAAACATTTCGATGCTGTTGGCATCCAGCGTGGTATTGTTGTGCTTTCTAAGATCGTTGCATCTTTCTGCATTCCCTGTCCTCTTTAGCTTTTTCCTTCAAAGAATAGAATAGAATAGAATAGAAAATACTTTATTTATCCCCGAGGGGAAATTCAGGAGTCACCGCAGCATTTAAGAAAACAAAAGTAAGAAAGAATATAGAAAGTGCAAAAAGGTCCATAAGAAATTAGATGACGACATCCCGTCCACCACTCGTCCACCACTCTCCAGCCCAGCCAGTCTCCACCTCCACAGGGTCCAGGACTGAGCCTCCCCAGCAGTCCGTTCAGTCTCTGTCTCCTAGATCCTGCCTGCTCACAGCAGGCGAAGCTCCTCCGATGTGTCGCCGGTGTCCGATGTCAGCTCCGTTAGCCACGTCCGTGAACAGCACGATGCCGCTGGGTTAGCACGGCTAGCTCGTCCATCCCCCGGAGCTGGATCCCACATTCCCAACAACGATGGATGGAAGGACAGGTCCACGTCGTCATCTCCCAGCTCACACCCGAGAACCAGCACGTCGTCCTCACCTCCTCCTCCTCAGCTCGAGGAAAATCATCAAGCCCTTCACTAGTTAGCATTGGCATGCTACAGGCTGCTAACAGCTGAGTTTGCATGTAAACAATGCAGCCATGGTTACATGTAGGATCTCCAGACAAACACAGGAGAAAAGTAGTCAAAAATATCACCGAAGCCACAAAAAGTTTGGTGTCCGTGACCGACAATGAACCATACAAAGTGATGATCCACTCCAAATACAAAGATTACGAAAAAGAGACGAAAAAAATTCCAAGAAACGGACAAAGACGAGAGAGCTGCTGCAACAGGCAGCTACTTGGGTAGCGCCTAGCAACGGAAAAAAAAGGCTGTGATATGTTACCCCCCAACGTGAAAAACTTTCAAATTCAAGGGAAAACAATCGCGAATGAGTGTACCTAGGGTTTAAAGTTTGTTTTCAAATAATATGTCATTAAATGGGTTTTTTGCTAAAGCAAAGCGTTTTGGGTGCTTGACCACGACTCTATGATGCAGGACTGTGCAATCATTAACCTTTTGTGACACTAATAATGAAATGAGTAAATCACATTTCCCGTCTCCTGAGCCTTTTCGTTGCTGTTTTGTCATAAAGCAAGGTGTTGTTGCGCTTTTGTGGTCACTGCACATCAATATTTTTATTTCTCTCTCCTTTTTAGCTTTTCATATTTGACGTAAAACTCACACGAGTTACATCAAAATGATTTAGGAAGCAGTCCAAAATGTGTTTATGAGAACTTGAAGCACGATGTTAAATAGTTTTCTATTTCCTTTTCCTTTTTTGCTCTGCAAAGGCTTCTTTCGATATGCTCTGTGTTGTGATCAGCGCCACATTTGTGCTCTCTAAATGCTACAAAAAGCTTTTAAAATCAAACATCAAACGCTTGAGTTACCTACAAAAAGCTGACAGAAGTGATAAAGATATCTTCAGCATCTGAAATCATAAATTGAATCATGTCATGGTGTTTTTTGCTCTGCAAAGCCTTTTATGCATAAAACTTTAAAGTGCTCTTCATTGTGATCAGTATTTAACACATAATTGCTTTTAAGCTCATGTCACATAGCTTTAGGTAATACTTTTTGAATGAGTTGTAACGACGTGCTATTTTACTCTGCAGAGTAGAAACACAGCTATGGCTTCTAAAAACATGAGCGGTTGTTGCTTTTTAGTGAGAAACTTGCAATATTCTCACTCACATTATTTTTATTTACTTCATCATACAGTATCAGCAAGTTTTACTGCCTTTATGGTACTTGGAACTAAAACGTGAATAGACGACAAACCTGTAGGGCTACATTGTGACCACAAGATGGCAGCATGTGACTACAAGTGAAATCACTGCAAAAACAATTTCATCTTCAGTATTCATACTTTAAACAATTGTAAGAATAGAATAGAATAGAATAGAATAGAATAGAATAGATTTTCCCCAAAAGGAAACTTAGTTAATACAAACAATGAAAATAACGTGGATTTGAGTCTTAATGGTCAGCGTGTGTGAGTCCCTCCCCTATCCAAAACACAGACAGACAGTCCTCCTCACTAGAGGTGGGCGATACTGGGACTTTTGGTATTGATCCGATACCAAGTAAATACAGGGCCAGTATGGCAGATACAGATACAGATACAGACACAGATACAGATACCGATACTTTGTAATATTAAGGGTTGATGTTTCATCGAGCTGCAGACTTTAAGGTGTTTTTGTGATTTTTTTTCTTTTGATTACGTTGTTAAAACCTAGAACAGAATTTCGGCAAAGTTTGAAGGTGACAACAAATTAATTTAGTGTCATTATAAATTATATGTTCAGAAACAATACAACGGTACCAAAACAAATTTTACCCAAAACATGGTATTTTTTTTAAGGAAATAAAGTGTAAAAAATTATCACTAACAGGTAAAATCAAAACAATATCTTCTTTAGGGTACAGTTAAAGACTACAATACAAAAAACAAGTAAATAAGTAAAATGTTCCCCCATTATTGCACTCATTTTTTAAAAGAGTAAAGTATAATGAAAAAACCATACCAGAATAAATGTTATAAAAAAAATTGGAACAAACCCCCCTTTTTTTGGAGTCTGCTTATTTGTTTTTCTGGTGTGGCTGAGCCACGTGACTGTCATCATCAAAAATCAGGAGAGTGTGGGGGTGGGGGTGGGAGTTCGGCGCTGTGACACAGACATAGTCAGGTCTCCACTTTTATAAAACTGCAGCAGTCAGTGCAATGCAGGAGAAAAAAATTCAACTACAGTATTGCTCTTTTTACACTGGTATCAATACTAACCTTGGTATCGATATTATCAATATTTGTATTGATCCGCCCACCTCTACTCCTCACTCACAGCAGTCTCCTCCTGGTTTCCCATGAATCACGCAAGTGTGTGTCTCATTATGGTCACTTCTGTCGTCCCCAGCCCAGATTAAGGAAGAGGGTTGATATTTAGATATAATTTTAAAAAATGGACGGAAGACAGTTCATTTGTAGTTGTAGTAATTTTGTAGTTGATTATGATGTTGTGTTTTACCTGCTTTCTCTCTTCCGTTGTTATTTCTCTGCCCTACAAAGTCCATGACAATTACATGCACATGAATTATTCTGCAGATTAGACAGCAGCGTCATTTGGTGACTTTTAGTGACTTTGTGGACAGTCAGTAGTGACTTTCCTTACTGAGGAGTTGGCATGTTGAAACTGGCAATGTTTCACTCAGCTTTAATGATGTTTGAAATGGTAAACAGTCTCATTCTTTCAGGTATTTCATGACTATACATGATATAATTGATTAAAAATAATCTGTTAATAGTGGATTATTTGGGTATATAGTAATCTGGGGTGTTTAAAAAAACAACAACAATTTACACCGAACTCAACCGATAACCGTGACTACAAAACCGTGATAAGAACTGAACCGTGGATTTTGTGAACCGTTCCATCCCTACTCTATCACACACTTCAGTTAGAGCATTCTGTCTCTTATGGAGCTCCTGAGCGCAGTGAGTGTGTGTTGAAATTTTCAGTTTGCAAACCAAAAGCTATTCAATGATACTTGTTCAGTAAACAGCAGTGACTGCATGCAGAGTATTTAATCCTAAGGTGTAAATTAATACAAGACCACATCTCTAACAAAGACAAAAAAATTATGAGTGCTTCGCATTATGTTGAAGAGATATAGTGTACTTTATAGTGGATGTGAGAGATTAAGTGTTGGTGAACGATAACCATGTGTGAATGACACAGCATTCATTTACAGAAGTCTGTGCTTCAGTGTAAATGAAATTTGCCTCGGGCCTCATACTCACTTGGGCCCTGTTGTATTATTTGGTTGCAAAGGGAAACTGATATCATGGAACCAAAAATATGGCCCCAATATAGTGCAGATCTACAACTCATGCTTAGCTAAAGGGGTGATTCAGATAAATGTAAGGGAAGAAAAAAGCATTTCAAACAGGAATAAAGATATCGCCTCATCTTAGAAAAAGAATGGACCTTCAGAAGTCTAGAAGTGTACCAAGTGTAACACAGAGATCAGTAGCTTTATACATACTATGTAGTCTTATGTGTATATACAGGAATTTTTTGGGAAAATTGTTTCAAAGTGTGCTTTTTAACAAGGATTGGAGAAAGGACCCTTGTATACCTTCTGTTGGGGTTAAAATCAAGAACACCTATAATGAAAAACTGTGGAATGTTGACCTATGCTGCAAGAAAGTTTGTAACTTAAATGGATTTCAGAAAAGCCACCAACCCTCTCAGAATGGCACAAAGTTACATTTGCACTGCTTCCCATAGATTATTTGACATATCGCACCAAAAAGGAAAATTGGAACATTTCATCATATATGGACTCCCTTTCTTGATTATGTGGGACCGAGGATGTGTAAGGTATTCTGGCAGATGCATCCTAGACTGAAGGGGGGTTCGCTAAAAGAGAAGGAGAGGCTCTGTTGTCTGTATCAGTTCATTCCCCGTATTTATCTTTGTTTATTGTGTGTAAGTTTTGTCATGTTCATCTGTGCTTTACCTGTATACAAGTTGGGGGGATTGTGTTGATTGGGTGGGAGAGAATAGAACAGAAAAGAATAGAATAGAACTTTATTGTCATTGTAACAAGTACAACGAAATTGAAGTCACAGCAGCAATCAAGAAAACAAAAGTAAGAAAGTGCAAAAAGGTCCTTAAGAAAATAGATGATGACAGCTTGTCCATCATTTTCCAGTTCAACCAGCCTCCACCTCCACAGGGTCCAGGACTGAGCTTCTTCAGTCATGCTCCATCTCTGTCTCCTGTATCCTGTCTGCTCACAGCAGATGAAGCTCTTCCAACATGGCGTTGGTGTCTGATGTTAGCTTTGTTAGCCATGTTTGTGAATAGCATGATGCTACTCTGCCCTCTGGTTTTCCCTCTGTTGCTGGGTTAGCACAGCTAGCTCGTCCATCTTATTGGAGATAGATCTTACGTTCCCAATAACAAAAGATGGAAGGTGTAACAGTTGAGGTTGTGTGATGTACCTTTGAGAAAGACTGTACAACGCCACCAGAGGGCGCGGTTGTCATCTTTGTTTTCAGTCTGAGTGGCTCTCTCGTTATGGAAGCATCCCTGACTCCGAGCGCCCATACTCCTATTCTACTACTGGACTCACAAGTGATGTATGGATTTGTACTCGCTATTTTGTTTGCATGATGAAATAATAGCCATATAACCGGGCTTGGTAAGGTTATGTCTGCCTTTTTGTTAATAAACAAGAGCACTGTGAAGACCCAAGACCTGTGTGGCTGTGCACTTTTGGCTACGTCTACTAACTTCCAACGCTCTCAAAACCTCACTAAATATGGAAGTATGTATCCAGAACCATCACAAAGGACAGGTCCATGTCGTCACTTCTTAGCTCACACCTGAGAACCTGCATGTCGTCCTCACCTCCTTCTCCTCACCTTGTGGGAAGACATCAGGCCTTACACCAGTTAGCATTGACATGCTACAGACTGCTAACAGCTGAGTTCACATGTAAACAATGTGGCCATGGTTACATGTCGGCTCTCCAGACAAACACAGGAGCAAAAATAGTGGAAATATCACTGAAGCCACAAAAAGTTTGGTGTCCATGACCAACAAATGATCCATACAAAGAAATGATACACTCCAAATACAAAAATTACAAAAAAGAGACGAAAAAAACATTACAAGAAATAGACAAAAAAGAGAGAGCTGCTGCAAAAGGCAGCCATAGCCAACAGGGCGGCGCCTAGCTCTGTGTGTTCCTGACTGTATGATGATCCATAATAGGAATACTTGAGTCCAGGGGCCTGTACTACGAAGCTGGATTAGCTCTTAGTGAGATAACTTCCTGGATAAGTTTCTGGTTTACCGTGCTACGAATGTGGATCTCTTTTTATCCAGACACGTTTCCCCGGTAACTCGTGCTGAATGCCAAACCTGGTCCAGAGCAGGTTAAGTTCCACGATAAGAGCTCACAGGGTGTGACAGACTGCCCGCTGACCAATCGGTTCTCTCGGGCGGGCATGAAAGACCGCACTGTCAGAGATTTTTTGCCAGCAATCCCTCCGGCTTCTCGCGGCCGCAGTTGTGTTGCTCCTGGCCTGGATTATGTTGCGGTACTCCTCGTATTTTTGCAGGATTATTTCCTGCTCCTCCACCGTAAAGTAGGCTGCTCTCTTTTCCATTGTCCATTGAAAATGCTCCAGGGCTGCTAACCACGCCCATTTCATGTGTGCACGCACAGATCCCAGCCAGATTCACTTATCGAGTTGATAACGAGTTTCATAGCACAGCAGATCTGGATAACGGAGATCCGGTGAAGATCAGCGAGTTGTCGCAGAGTTATCCTGGATGACTTAATCCAGCTTTGTAGTACAGGCCCCGGATCAATGTGAGAGGAAAACAAATGTTTGCAAACGTTTACCCCAGATGAATCTTTGAGAACGACATTTACGTAACTCAACTTCTTCTCCTCCTCTTTTTTGGACAAAGTACACAGTCAATGCCCGCCATCGCCCCCTGCGCTCACATATTCTGATGGTCACAGGTTTCAGTGCAGCGCCGTTCAGCCATCTAGCTGCATGTAGTTGTTTATTTCGTCCACTAGATGTCACAGTTGTGCCGTATAGCACTGCTGAAGGAACAGAGGTACAAGGGAAATTTTAGAAGACAATTCATGTGTTGTACTGTCCTCTTACACTGAATAAATACTGGAGGAATTGTGAATATGTCAGCTCCCTCCATGTGCCAATCATCACATGTTTCACAGACCTTCAAAACATTTTATTGCTCCATTCATCCCTTGTGGCAAGTGTTTGCAAGTTTAAATGAAGGTAAACTACCGGGATAGATTACAGATAAACTGCAGTGCGCATGTTTCGTTTCGTGTCACTAGGAGGAACTAAAAACGGGAATTTATTCAGAGGCTTCTAATCAAACTTTCTCAAGTCACACAAAAACTGCCCCTCGTCATGGACTATTTCCAGTTTGTTGTCAACCAGGAGATGCAACTTTTTAGAACATTGTCCAGCCAGGTTGAGATGCCGGAGATTATCACCCATGCTTTTACTGAGCTGTTAGCGCTGCACAAAGTCTGATCAGTGAGACCAAGGAGTTGAAAACGCTGACATAGCACGGTGCATGTTCACTTTCAGGGGGTGTGGCAGGGGCAGTTTCCTGCCAGGAAAGAGTGTGCACAATCAATGGTATTTATGCATTTATATATAATTTTGAGTAAAAAAAAAATCATCTATGGTAAAAAACAAAACAAAAAAACAAATGCACTGTGAGAATTTGAAGAAAATTGTGCTTTTTCTCTAATAGAATAGAACGTCTGTGGCGAGACGCAAGGATGGCTCTAACAAATGTGCACTATGAGACTCTCTCATTCCATTGCTAGGCGCTACCCAAGTAGCTGCCTGTTGCAGCAGCTCTCTCGTCTTTGTCCGTTTCTTGTAATTTTTTTCGTCTCTTTTTCGTCATCTTTGTATTTGGAGTGGATCATCACTTTGTATGGTTCATTGTCGGTCACGGACACCAAACTTTTTGTGGCTTCGGCGATATTTTTTACTACTTTTCTCCTGTGTTTGTCTGGAGATCCTACATCTAACCATGGCTGCATTGTTTACATGCAAAATTAGCTGTTAGCAGCCTGTAGCATGTCAATGCTAACTAGTGTAGGGCTTGATGATTTCCCTCGAGCTGAGGAGGAGGAGGTGAGGACGACGTGCTGGTTCTCGGATGTGAGCTGGGAGGTGACGACGTGGACCTGTCCTTCCATCCATTGTTGTTGGGAACGTGGGATCTAGCCCCGGGTGATGGACGAGCTAGCTGTGCTAACCCAGTGGCATCGTGCTGTTCACGGACGTGGCTGACGGAGCTGACATCGGACACTGGCCCCACATTGGAGGAGCTTCGCCTGCTGTGAGCAGACAGGATCCAGGAGACAGAGACTGAACAGACTTCTGGGGAGGCTCAGTCCTGGACCCTGTGTAGGTGGAGACTGGCTGGGCTGGAGAGTGGTGGACGAGTGGTGGACGGGATGTCGTCATCTAATTTCTTATGGACTTTTTTTGCACTTTCTATACTCTTTCTTACTTTTGTTTTCTTAAATGCTGCGGTGACTCCTGAATTTCCCCTCGGGGATAAATAAAGTATTTTCTATTCTATTCTATTCTATTCTATTCTATTCTATTCTATTCTATTCTATTCTATTCTTCACAGCATTGAAGATGAAGGTCTTCTAGATCCCTCTGATGGCATCCACCTCTTCTGTGTCCAGCATGTGTTCTTTCCGCATCTGCAAAGGGACCTTGATGTCTCCAGGGTGGGTTGGGATAATCACTCCCTAAGAACAGAACAACAACTGTGGACAGTGGGACTTCTCCAGAATCCCACAGATACACTGAACTTGGCACTGGTACTAAGTAAGTACAATTTCCAGGAGCACCTTGTACTGTGTGTTGTAGTTCTGAGTAGCATTGCTCCAGGTATATTTTGAAAAAAGAGAAGATCATGAAAAAGTTAGATTGTTTGGTCACTCATTTCTGAATTGTCAATCTATTTATGGCACATAGAGTGACATTTTTGAAGCATTTATTTTTTTAAAAAGTTGATTATTATGGCTCACAGATAATGAAAACCCCAAATTCAGTGTCACAAAGGTTAGAATATTGTGGAAAAAGTTGATTATTGTAAAGTTATGATGTCACACCCAAATCAGCTAATAAACTCCAAACTCCTGCAAAGGTTTGCCGAGCCTGTAAATGGTCTTTCAGTCTGGGCCACAACCATGGTAAAGACTGCAAACTTGACAATGTCCATTTGACAGTTAATGGCACCCTCTAATTTGTATGTACATTTTGTGCATGCAGAAAAAATTACATACCCAACAATGGACTCCCTGTTGGGGATAGACTCCAGTATATCCACAGTTAAGGATTTCATCAGCTAGATCAGGCAGTTCAAAGCTCAACCTGAAAATAAAATGACCATGGCAAAAAAAAAAAAAAAAAATTAACAGTATTTTCTGACACAGTTTGCTCTATATCCTCTTATAGCTCATCATTTCTAGCACATCAGGGTTATACCTGGTCAATTTACCCTCCAAACTGGTCATCTGCTACTGCATCACTGTTGAGAATTATTGGATTTATACAGCCACTACCGAGGTAACTGTAGGTCCAAGGGCTGAAAAAGGCTGCGGTTGGGGCACCTTGAGCCAAACTTGCAGCTAAAATCTCTCCTACGGTCCTATTCACAAAATAATTGCACAGTTGTATCACTTAAGTTAGAATACCTTACAAAAATGATCAGAATGAAAATATAAACACACCTGGAGAGACCACAATCAAAATCAGTCAGAGAATATTGTGGGCTTTTGTGACGTCGAGGTCCCTCAAAGAATCAACCTTCAATTCCAGTCACCATTTCAACATAAAAACAAAACTAAACTAAACTAAACTAAACTAAACTAAACTAAACTAAACTAAACTAAACTAAACTAAAAAAAGCATTGACTGTGGTGCTCAAACAAAATAATTAGCATGTTTTTATAATTCTTCTAATTTGTAACAGCAGGACAGGAAAAGACAGGAAGAGAAGAGAAACAAAGTTTGCAGCATAACATACTTCTCAAGAATAGAAATCCCTCAGTAAGTGTATTTCTTTTTTAACGGATAAAAGTTTAACATAGGATGGCCTTTTTTTTTTTTTTCAAACTCTCATTCAGTAGCTTAAAGGTCATGTTTCAGCTTGGGGCTGCTCTGCACCAATCAGCAACAGTTTGTGTGTTCAGAGCTTGTAGATATTAAACAACTTGTTTTTTCTTTGATCCAAGACTTGAATGAAGTGTTCCGTACACAAGTATTCACAGTTTTCATTGATTTAAAGTAAACATTCTGAAAACTTCAATGTCCGCTTTTCTTTATTGAACAGTTTCTTGCATTCTGGTTATGCTATATTAATGAGAGGTTGTTGAGTTACATCTGGCCTCAGCCCTGGGTCTTCTGACCTCATACAAGTGTATAAATTATTATTGCAGGGAAAAATGAGTCCGCAGTGAGTAAAAATTTGACAGAAGCAAAAACGGCCTAAAAATTCCAATCAACTTATCTTAGGTCTCAGAATTTGTAGATTCTGTAAGGGTAGAGCCACACCACTTTTTCCTGTGTTCTTTATGCCTGAGGAAACCTAAAAGTGTGTTGTGTATACTCCTAACTTATTACTAGAATTTTTTAAAATCAGAAAAAAATCAATTTTCGTTTCTTGCTTGGGATCCTAAGGGTTAAATACTGCCCCTCATCCTCCACAACGCAGGCATCTCAAAAGGTCATAGAGTAATTAACTTTAAGTACTGTAACTCTTCAATTAATGTCTCTGTGTCATGCTGCAGAGGAGGGGCTGTCATCTGCAGGAACCATCTGGACCTCACTTTGACATGTCTATAATGTGACCCACAAATATCTGTGTTACAACAAAACTGACGGACAGTTAGAATATAAAATTAGTGTCACATTCACAAAGCAAAATCATGTATACCAGAGCTACATTTACCACATTATCTTCTGCTGCAGATTGAGACTCCATGCACTCCTGAACACGAAGAGCCAAAATCTGCAAAGGAAGACTTACTTTGCACAATGGGCATTCCGCTATTGGCATGCTTTGAAATTCAATTGCATCTGGTGGTAGTGGAGTAAGGTCAAACTCATGTTGAACGCACAATAAAGAGTGTTCTTCCCTGACACTGTAACACTTTAGATTAGGTCCCAGTACATCCACTTGTCACAGAGTGGATCAGAGACTCAAATGCAGGACAACAGAGAGACACAGCAGACCAGAAAATTTGCAGTAAAGAGTTTATTAAACAACCAAAGTCAAGTCAAGTCAAGTCAAACTTTATTTATATAGCAGGTTTTAAAACAAGCCCAGTTGGCCAAAGTGCTGTAAAAGCTTAAAATCAAGATCAATAAAAACACAATGGATAAAAACACAATGGTTAACAAGAATAATTTAAAACAGCGGGAAGGTAAAAGACACAATAAATAGTAGAGAGAAAAAAAGAACACACGCTAAACAAACACTGGCTGGAGAAGAATACTAACTAAAGAAGTCAGGCAAAACAAGGAGCTACACAGGAGGCTACAAAACTAAGGTTATGCTGAAATTAACTCAAGATAAACAGAAAACACCATCTCAGACTAAATGAGGCTGAGCTAGGAAACACACAACCTGCATGACAAAGGACACAACTTAAAGGGACTAAAAAACTAAACAGACCCAACCACACTACAGAGCTCGCACTAGAGAGTTAGCTGACCCAGAGAGAGAGGGGAAACCTTGGTAGACAGCAGAAGAGAGGGGAGAGCTTTAAGGAAGGCAGGCTGAGGAGGTGTGCAGCGAGCCAGGGGAGGCTTCAGAGTTGGAGAATCAAGAAAATACAGGTGAGTCAGGCAGAGTGGGTCCAGGATCTGAGGTACAGGAAACAGGGTGTTAAAATCCAGAGCTTTATGAAAGAAAAGACTGAGTTTAAGCCTACTACTGACTGTGGTATGTAAAGATCCAGCTCACAGTAGCGGCTGCAGCCTGGTTTTATGGTCGAGGAAGGTGACTGCTGGTGAACCAGTCAGGTGATTACCAATCGCCTGCCCCTGCCTGCACTCCACACACCTCACTCATGCTCACCTGGGAAAAGGATAAGAGGGAAGGAGGGGGGAAGGGAGAGGCTGCTACTAAGCAGAGCTGGAGGCCCTGGGTGCGTCTCAAAGTGATAAAGTTCCATCCTCCCTTCCTCCACTTGCGTCATTTGCAAGTGGAGAGCGTCACATGAAGCAACGTGTTTCATTGATGACGGCATCAGCTGATCACCTCTGGATCATCTGTCAGTCAGCTCTAACAAGCTCTAACAGCTGTTTGTGTGTCTGCACATGTGCGCTGTAACAACTCTGATAAAACATAAACAGTAACAGAGCTTTGTCTGTTCCTTGAACCAGTTTAAGAAACACGTTGCCACGAAAAAAAAAACCTGCACTCTGTTTATTCTGTGTGCAGTTAAGAAGCTCGAGAATCACTTTACCGGTAAAATGCGTAATTGTTAGATTATTTATGAATAATTTAGCCTTTATCTACATCGTAAACTCTGAAACTTATTAATTTGACCTAGTTTATTGTGTTTCAGAAAGATATTATTTATTAGATTTCAGTAAAAATCCTCCATTACATTGATTTGATGATGGTTGTGTTCAGTGTTTTGTGCTCTAAACTCACAACAAACACTTTATTACCCGATTTATGATCAGTTTCTGCACAATTCTCTGTACCTGTCCTCAGCTCGCCTTTTCTCTCTCATCAAACTCTGTTGTGTTTGTGAAGTTTCATGTGGAGAAGTCTGAGCAGCTGCAGCGTCCAATCAGAGAGTGATATTCCATATGGGGGCGTGTCAGTCAGTGAAAAGACCTCCACAAAGCCAGCTCTCGTGTTTCCTCGATCATAGCTCCTCCGATCAGTCTCCTCCATCCTCTCTCCTCTCTCCCCCAAGTACAATTACTGCTTTGGGACAGTTTTCAAAATGGTGACTAAGAAAGTATTTCCGGTGCTGCGGAGGAGATGGGATGGAGGGGGCACAAAAAATTAGCGCATTGAGACGCACCCCTTGACACCACGAGAATCAGGGGGAATCGTGATTGGTCTTCTTTCCCACTGACCACCTGGAAATATGACATATATTGTATGATTAAAGGAGCGGTTGTTTCCAACATTTTTATCCAATTGCTGTTGCATTACTTGCAGACTTGCAGAGTAGCCATCCACTTGTAAGCCCCTTTATCTTGTGATGTTTGATAAAACATGCGCTTTTATTTTGAAATGCCTGACAGCGGTAACTGAAAGTGCAGTATGGATGTTTGAAACTTGGCACAAGTGGGTGTAGGTGAATCTGAGAGTGGCAATAATACAGTTGGCTGGTGGCTTCCAACTCCTGAATCACTGCGTGGGCCTGGATTCATTCATTAGACAAGCAGTCACAACACATCTTAGGATAGTCATCTTGCAGTAGCACACATAACTGACAAAAAGTTCCAGATTGGCCATATTTTCGATGGTGATGAGGAAATAGACGCTAACAGGGACAGACGGTACCAAATTCAGAGGCTATTTTCTCTGCCTACAAGAACTAAAATCAAAAAGTAATACCACAGTTTAAGAGTGCGCTACATAAAATATTTTTTAAGTGCATTAAGTCTTCGGAAATATAAACATTTATCCGGACCTAACTAACTGGTCATGTGTCCTTCCACGCAGCACTAGTGCGCTCCGTCCCCCCTCCTCCTTTCAGCTGCAGGGAATGTAAACAAGCTATGCTTCGGGCGCCGGTTTTAGCCTCGTGTAAGTTTGATCAAGTATCATAATTCTTTTGTTTGCACTCTAAGGATTGTGAGGCAGCTTAGGAAATTCAAAATGAGTGACTATGACAGCGACGAAGAAGTTTCATTCACTTTGGAACCAAAAGGATATCTGTATGAACCAGAGTAGCTACACAGAAGACGAGCTGCTACAGATGGAGACTGAAAGGAATACAGAGGAGACATCCATGGACACTGGACATCGAGATGCTGAGTGTTACTGCTGCCACGACTGTTGTTGTTGTTGCTGTTACAGGACACTCTAGAATTTAGAAGAGCAGGGAAATCTGTGTGTTGAGTTATACAGACGGCTTGAGAGCCAGCAGTGTCCTCTAACTCAGACAAATCCTGAAGAGTGTCTGTAACCAAGTTCCACTCGTGACAGCAGTAACACACAACATCCGTGGGCACTGAGTCACAGCTCAGACATTTACACCACTGAGTATTTCCAACTCTATCTTGATGTCCAGTGTCTGCGGATGTTTCCTCTGTATTCCTTTCAGTCAGCATCTGTAGCAGCTCTGTGTAGCTACTCTGGTTCATACAGGTATCCTTTTGGTTTCAAAGTGAATGAAACTTCATCGTCGCTGTCAAGGTCACTCATTTTGAATTTCCTACGCTGCCTCACAATCCTTAGAGTACAAACAAAAGAATTACGATACTTGATCAAACTTACACGAGGCTAAAACCGGAGCCCGAAGCATAGCTTGTTTACATTCCCTGCAGCTGAAAAGAGGAGGGGGGACGGAGCGCACTAGCGCTGCGCGGAAGGACACATGACCAGTTAGTTAGGTCCAGATAAATGTTTATATTTCCGAAGACTTAATGCACTTAAAAAATATTTTATGTATCGTACTCTTAAACTGTGGTATTACTTTTTGATTTTAGTTCTTGTAGGCAGAGAAAATAGCCTTTGAATTTGGTACCGTCTGTCCCTGTTAGCGTCTATTTCCTCGTCACCATCGATTCAAGTTTTTGTCTTACTGAGGGAGAGGAGACAACTTTCTACTGTAACTAATGTCCTTAGTGGTCACATAGAGCTCATACAACCCCACTTCAAAAAAACGGAACTATCCCTTTAAGGCTTAAGATGCTTTGTGAATAACTTTTATCTTACGGAGGGAAAATTCGGTAGCACTTTAGATTATAGCCCGCGTCTTACAGTGTAGTTTCCCCGAGTCTTACAGTGTAGTTTCCCGTCTCTTACAGTGTAGTTTCCTCAACTGTAGGGGTAACTCTCACACATGTACCTTGACATTTTGCGGTACCTATCGGGTAGTTACGCTCTTGTCTTACAGTGTAAGTCCCGGAGTCTTACAGTGTAGTTTCCCGTGTCTTACCATGAACTTATCAAAACAGTGTAATTTTCCTGGACATATGCTCTAACTATGCAAACCTTGATGTATCACTTCCTCATCAGCATGGATAAAGATTATGTAGACCAATGATAAAGTTAAAAGCTGTAATGTATTGATGAGTATGGGTTTCACATAATAATGGTATTCAGACGTATAAAATATCTTTATTTTTTTATACACACAGAGACCCCACATTGTAATTCTCCTTTTAAGTTACTGATCCATTAAGATCACACTTGTCTTTGCTTACTGGCTAACTATCCAGTATTTTCTGTTATAAATTGCCTCTGTTCTTCGTTGATGTGTTGTAAGCATTTTGTATATAATTTTATTCAGGCAACTTGGAGGGCAGACCGGGGTCCTTAGGATTTTGCGTATTTGCGTTCATGCCTTTATGCGGGCAGCCTGGGGTCCTAAAAGTTGTATAGTCCGAACGGAGACTCCGCGATTGTTTAAAAGCATCTTCAAAACATCTTATAAGTTATCAGTGATGCATTCTTGAGGAAGTAAGTACTTTAATAGCTTACAAGTTATCTTTAAGGAGTGTTGAGAGGGGAATAAACATTTAGTTTGTTTGATTATGTGGCAGGAATTTTGGTTCTTATTTCCCTTACGTTGCACTGCTAATGCTAAATAGCTAGTGGGCGCATCATTAACGTCTGGTAGACACTGTCTTTGATTCACCTTCTGTTATTTATTGTTTCAGATACCATACACTGCCAACCCTGTTGAGATGCACTACTGATAAGTGGCTGTTGGACGTTGATGTCACACACATTATTCATCCTCTTCGTTCATTCATTCTCCATGCATCCGGCCATTGCTGTAATGCTGTTTCTTAAAGGATACATAAAAGGCTGAACTGTGTATCTGCCTTTACTCTCTGACCGGAGTATCTGTGTGGATAAAGTGTCCAAGCATTATTCATCATAGAAACACAGAGGTCAGTAGCTTCAACAGTTCCACTGCAACAACCCAGCACTTTACCTGTAACTACTGGTCAACACCTGGAACTGGACTAGATTATAAAATGCACACTAGTAGAGGGTAGTTAAACATTAAGTAAAGCCAACAAGTGTGCACTTTAAAATCCAGCCCGGTTCCAGTTGTTGACCAGTAGTTACAGGTAAAGTAGTGGGTAGTTACACAGTAAGTAAAGCCAACAAGTGTGCACTTTAAAATCCAGCCCGGTTCCAGTTGTTGACCAGTAGTTACAGGTAAAGTAGTGGGTAGTTACACAGTAAGTAAAGCCAACAAGTGTGCACTTTAAAATCCAGCCCGGTTCCAGTTGTTGACCAGTAGTTACAGGTAAAGTAGTGGGTAGTTACACAGTAAGTAAAGCCAACAAGTGTGCACTTTGTAATCCAGCCCGGTTCCAGTTGTTGACCAGTAGTTACAGGTAAAGTAGTGGGTTGTTGCAGTGGAAGTACTGGACAGTTAGACAGTAAGCAGTGGCTAGTGTTAACTTAATGGCCGGGTTACTTAAAAGGTGAATTACTATGTGGGGTCTCTGTGTGTTTAAAAAAATAACGTTTTTTTTTTTTTTTTTTACATCTGCAAGTCTTTTCATTATTGTGTGAAACACATACTCATCAATACATTACAGTGTTTAGGTTCATCATTGGTCTACTTTATTCACCATACTAATTGTTAAGAGGAAGTGGCACATTAACAGCAAAAGCATATGCCCAGGAAAATTACACTGTTTTGACAAGTTCATGGTAAGACACGGGAAACTACACTGTAAGACGAGAGCGTAACTACCCGATAGGTACCGCAAAATGTCAAGGTACATGTGTGAGAGTTACCCCTACAGTTGAGGAAACTACACTGTAAGACTCCAGGACTTACACTGTAAGACGCGAGCGTAACTACCCGATAGGTACCGCAAAATGTCAAGGTACATGTGTGAGAGTTACCCCTACAGTTGAGGAAACTACACTGTAAGACGCGGGCTGTAATCTAAAGTGCTACCGAAAATTCTAAGAAAAATCTTAGAATCTGAGGAATTCTACGGTTTTTCTAAGAATGACGTCACTAGGAGCTACTTTTAGCCTTAGGATGCTTTGTGAATACGGGCCCTGATCATCTCCTGTCCTACAGAGGGTGATCCCTGTTCCTGCATTATTCTTTGCCCTTGCCATTCCTGAGTGAGGTTGTGTGTGAGTGCACTGACCAGGCTTTGTGCAGCTGCAGCCACTGTCCAGTTGTAGTCCACATTCTGGCTGAAAAAGAAATAAATGACCAGTGACAACTGAAGGCTGAAGCTACAACTGTACATTAAAGGGGCTACAATGTTAACAGCGGCTAATAGCATTTCAGGTTTCATGGTAACCATACACCTTCTTAATGTTTTGCACATAAAAACGAAATTTGAAATAATTTTCACAGCACCTCTTCAAAGAATAGCACTTCTTACCTGTGTGTCTGAACCAACAGGTTGCCCCAGTAAAAGAGACGCCATTGTTCTCCGCGTAGTAGCTCTGTGCTGCGTTGCTCATTCAATACAAAAGCCTGTTTTCTTTTATGGTATGGGGAATTACAGAAAAAATCGGAAAAATTAGATGGAATTTATAGATAGCTAGTTGCCAAGGGCGGTCTTGAAAAGCTCTTAAAAGCTTACTTTGACCCCAAATCAGGTTAATACACAGTACAGAAAGGGACGAGTCAAATCTCTTTAAGCACCTACGTTTCCTGAAAACAACAGCACCAAGGAAGGCTCTGAGCCATCTTTCATGCTGTCACTCACAATCCCACACCCTTCTCAGCCAAGACCAAGCTCCCCACACCAAAACAGGGCCAAAAGTTTGAATCTGAAGAGAAAAACAATCCGAAAGTGAAAAAAATGATCATTTGAATGCAAAAAAAAAAAAAACAGACTGAGGGAGATTTTATAAAAAAGAAAATTGCACCTGAAAAAACAAACACCTCAAATGTTAAAAAAAAAAATCAAGAGTAAAAACTGAATTGATTTGTTTAAAAATATTAAAAGAGGCGAATCAAAACTATTTTTGGATTGAAAAATAATTGCTTTTGCTTATTTTCTTGTTTTGGTTTAGTGTGTTATTTATTTTTAAATTCAGGATTGTTTTATTTTTTATTTTGTAAATCAGGATCAAACTAAAAAAAAATTTTGTTTCAACTTTTTTTTTTAAATGTTTATTTATTTATTTTTTAATTTACAAAACTTTTGGCCTTGACTCAGCTCCATACATTTGGTTATCATCTCTACTTCATGCAAAGCAAATCTGTTGGGCAGTCTGTGAAAACTACAGAAGTGGATTAGGGCCATTGGGTTTGGAGAAAATAATTTTGGGCAGGTCGAGATTATTGCTGCATTCCATTTGTGCTCGGAGCTGGAAGTCAGGAGTGGGGTGTCATCTCCGAGGTTCAGCGTTCCAGTTGCTAAGTCGGAAAAACTTGGCATAACAGCAGTATTTCTGTATGTAAACATCCAATTATACTACGTATACAAAGCTGCTTAATTGCAACAAACACTAGTCAGAAATTCTAAAATAAAAAGAATATAATAGAAGCTTATTAACTTTTTACAACTGAACTCAGAATTTCCTACTGGGAACTCGGGGTTGGTGTGGTGTGGTGCGAGATTCCGACCTCAGGCACTGTTCCTGTTGGGCGTTCCCACCTGGAACTCGAAAATTCTGACTTCCGAATACAAATGGAATGCAGCATTAAGTCGAAATGATGAGAATAAAATTGAAATTTCAAGATCAAAGTGGAAATGACTAGAATAAAGCTGAAAAACAAATTCAAGATCAAAGTCAAAATGACGAGAATAAAGTTGAAATGACAAGAATACAGTCAAAAAATAATTTGAGATCAAAGTCGAAAGGACGAGAAAAAAAGACAAAATAACCTGCTCTGATGTTTACCGGCAGTATGCCGGGTACAGTCAGGTCCTTAACAATCACAGACACGACTGACAGTAGTAACAGCAGCCATACAGGAGCCTAAACGACAATCTTCGGAATCTGTGTTTGTGTGACAGGGTTGGTCTTTTACATTTTTATTGCATGTGGTGTTATATGAAGTGTGTGGGTAGGTAATGACTTTTCTGACTGGCCCTGAAGTATCCCCCCCTAAAACCAGCTCATTGGAGACCGGCGGGCAGGACTTCAGGACAGACACCTAAAAAGAGCAGCAGATAGCAGAGAGGGACGACAGTAGGACCGCAAGCAAAGCACGAGAAGCAACCCTGAAAAGACCCGATTGCTCTAGGAAGAAGAAGCAGCAGCCAGTTGTGGGCCTTTACGGTTTCCTGTGAAGAGAAGGAGGCTGATGTTGGGGAGTCACCGTGGAGTTGCCAAGGGGACCGTTGCTGTGAGGCACTGGCATTAGCTTTGAGGAGAAGCAACGTTGGATGCACCCCTCTCTGAGTTGAGTACCCTCACAGGACCTTTTTATATTGGACCTTGGACACGGTTACAATTGGGTCAAGGAACTTTTTTAACACAAAACACCAGTTTTATTCTTTTCTCTTTGTGGGTTTTAAGTGTTTTAAGGGGTTTAAGATCCTTTAGGGAGCTATTCTTTTATGCTGGTTCTTTTTTAAGAATTTAATCTGACACTTCTTTCTAGACCTGCAACCTATCACAGAGCCATAATGTGTGTGTGTGTTTTTTTGTCAAAGATTTTCATTATATTTTCTGTTATGTGCTCAGGAAGAAGAAGCAGCAGCCAGTTGTGGGCCTTTACGGTTTCCTGTGAGGAGAAGGAGGCTGATGTTAAGGGAGTGTTATGAACTGAAAGATGTTACAGGGTACAAGGTAAGTAACAATAAATAATTAAGAAGAAAAACCTGGGGTAAAGAAACAACTTAAAGGCAGATTACCAAAGTCAGATGATAGAGTTTATTCAAACAAAAGGGACCAAAAATCACTCTGAACCAACCTGAGGAAAAGAGGAGTAAAAACCTCAACAAACAATGGGCACAAGCACTGCAGGCTTCACTGCAGGCTTCACACCACACCACACCACACCGATCCACACTGGTCTGGGAAAAGAGGAGGAATGAGAGAGAGAGAGAGAGAGCGAGACACCACTCAGCTCCCTCTCATGTAGGCGCCTAAGTCTGAGCTGCAACACCTGCTGCAGCTCCACATGCAAAGGAGGAACCTGCAAAGGAGAAGGGGGGGGGAACAAACCACCACAGGGCACGTAACACCCCCTCCCATAAAAACAACCTAGTAATAACTAGTTGTTAGAAATAACATCCATAATACATACCTACAAACACACTACACACTAACTTAACACAACACGCATTCTTTTGTCTCACCCACGGGACAATGCATCAGCCACAATGTTGTCAGCTCCTTTCTTGTGCTGGATGGTAAGGTTGTACTCCTGGACCAGGAGCGCCCAGCGCATCAACCGCTGGTTGTGGTTGTACATCTGTGCCAGGAACACAAGAGGGTTATGGTCTGTGTACACTGTGACTGGAGAGGAACCAATGCACACTTCAAAGTGCTGGAGGGCTAACAGCATAGCCAGGGTCTCTTTTTCAATAGTAGAGTAGTTCAGCTGATGTTTCTTAAACTTCACAGAGAAGTAGCACACAGGGTGGCACATGTCCCCCTCACCATCCTGCAGGAGCACTGCACCCGCTCCAGTGGCACTTGCGTCCACCTCAACTTGAAAGGCAGCGAGAAGTTTGGTGCTGCCAACACAGGAGCACTACACAGGAGAGACTTGGCAGCACTGAATGCACAATCACATTCCTCTGTCCACACAAAAGGAACCACCGGACTACACAACCGAGTCAAAGGAGCAACCACAACAGAAAAGTTCTTGCAGAAACACCAGTAATAACCTACCATCCCCAGAAACCACCGGAGCTCACGCCTTGAAGTAGGAACCGGAAACGACAACACAGCCTCCACTTTGGCATCCACTGGATGGACCCGCCCATGCCCAACCTGCTTCCCCAAGTAGGTAACACTAGCCTTACCAAACTCACACTTTGCAAGGTTTAGTGTCAAAGATGCGTTGCCAAGTCGCTGGAAAACTGCAGCCAGAGTAGCAACATGGCGTGCCCAACTACTTGAGTACACCACAACATCATCCAAGTATACGTTACAGTTCTGCACATCACCCAACACAAGATGCATGAGGCGCTGAAAGGTAGCAGGTGCATTTCTCATGCCGAAGGCCATAACTGTATACTGCAAGAAGGCATCAGGAGTAACAAATGCTGAGATGTTGAATGCACGTGGGGTTAAGGGAACCTGCCAGTAAGCCTTGAGTAAGGCTAGCTTGGTGATGAATTTGGAGGGACCGATACTGTCAATACAGTCTTCCATTCATGGCAAAGGGAAGGATTCGGGCACAGTAACTGCATTAACTTCCCTGAAGTCAGTGCAGAAACGAGGGGAGCCATCAGACTTTGGTGCAAACAAACATGGAGAGCTCCAGGGACTACTGCTGGGCTTAGCCAGACCGTTCTCTACCAGGTAATTGACCTCTTTTCTCATGCTCTCTCTTTTCTCCACCGAACAACGATAAGCATGCTGTTTAATGGGCTTTGCATTACCTACCTCAATGTCATGCTCCAGTACACTGGTGCGTGACGGCACATCACCAAACAGGGTGGGGTAGGAACCAATCAAATCAATTGTGTCCTGTTGCTGGCCCACAGGGAGGTATGACAAGTGACTGTGTATGTTAGCAAATAACTCTGACTTTGGTAACCTACCACCACGGTTGCCATCAGCTGGGCCCACCAACCCTTCAGACTCAGCTGTCACACAACCAACGACGGGGTGACCACTGCAGGGACAGCAGCTTTAGGCTCCTCCCGGCCAGTTGCTCTGCAATGGAACAGATTGAGCATGTTAACATGGCATAGACGTGCACTCTAAAAAGTGTATTTCAGTCGTAGTTGAAATAATGTAAAGTTCTGAGTGAGTTTCATTCAAATTTCTGCTTTGGTGAAGGCAGTCTACATTTGTGGAGTATTTCAACTTTGAATTGCATGTTGGTCTCTCAGCCCACATATAACCTGCTATTTTCACTTGAGAGAACCTTCTTCAATTAGGTTTCACATGGTGCTGTGCGTCTGACGTCATGACGTCTCCGCCTTCTTGAGAAATTTCTATGTGCACTTGGACCGCCATTTCATGTGCTTGGACGTAGAGCGTGGTCACCAAGACATTCAATCTTACTTAAAGGTAAGTCAAAGAAATAAAAAACACTTTGATGTGTTGTAAAATAGTCCAATATATATTTTTTTTTAACTTTGTTAAGTTTTTAGTAAACTGAATGAACAAACGAGCTGTTATATTCTGTCCTGCTAACATTAGCAATTTTGCTGGTGGGCTTGGAGTAAGAACAAACCTCACCCAAAGTTAGTTGTTAAAAATCGGACTAGTTGGTAGTTTGTAGTTTGCGCTTGACAGGTAGGTTAGTAGTTATCGGACGGGACTCTCTGTATTTCATTTTAATATGTTGGTGTGGCCTTAGCATTAGCATGTTATTGCCGCAAGCTGGGCCGCGGTTTCCGTCGGGCGCCCTCATTGACTTGCATTCTTGTCAGTGCGCGAAGTTCACGCGGCCACACTTTTTGGATGGTCTTTAAGTTCACGCGGATGTTGGGGGTAAGGTTTATTATATACAAATTGTGGTAATGTTAATTTATTGCCGAATTAAATTCAATGTGTTTAACGTTTAGAGGATGGGGAGAGGACAGTGCAGAACGCACGGATCGGCTGGGGGGGACAGAAGATGATGTGCGGTGCGGTACCTCTGTGGCAGGGCTGCTTTCATAATTACGCTGAATATCATAGAGGCAGTGGTGATACGTTTTTTTTTTGTGTTATGCGTGTTAGCACTTTATTGTTATGCGTTAAAGAGCTTTTTAAAGGCGCCCGCCTGAGTGTGTGTCTGCCTGATCCATGTCTGTCAGCGGATGCACGGATTGTCAGTGGGGGCTGCAGTGGATGGTGTGCGGTGTCTCGGCGGCATGGCTGCCATCGTATGAGCGCTGGATATTATAACGAGGTAGTGGGGATAAATGTTTGCAGCATGAGGGGTTTCCCAGCTCAGTGTTGTTGTACCAGTGTGCCAAGAAGCACCTGCGTCAGTTTGTGTTTGCTACTGCAGTCTCAGTCTAGATATGTTATCAGGTGGGGTAATGAGCAGTATATACAAGTCAAAGATAACACTGGAATTTAAATGATTAACAGATTTCTTATTTTCTTATTTTTTTCATGACAAGTGGTTAATTGTGGCCCAGACAACTCATTTGGATCAAATATGGTAAGTTACATTCCTTGCATAGAATATAGAGGTAAAGACCAGGCTCAAATGTCCATTACACACCTAGTGCATGATGTGATGTTTTATTTCTATGTTACAGTGAGATAAATTATAATTTCAACAGTAACATTGAAGGTGAAATGCAGGTGATCTTACACACACTGGTACAGACAGAACAACTCAGTCTTTGTAGAATGGAGGACAAGTGTCTAAAATTATAGAAAAATCTATTACGCTAAAGGCCCAGAATTTTAACTTTATCTTACAAGTGTAGTTAGTGATGTGTAATAATAATAATAATAATAATAATAATAATAATAATAATAATAATAATAATAAATAAATCCATATAGATAATAATTAAGTGTTTATTTATTATTATTGTTATTAATATAATAATGTATTATTTAAATTATTGTTGTTATTTTCTCTTTTTGTTGTTATTTTCTGTAAATTAAAATGACAATGAAAATAAATGGTTAAAAAAAAATATATATATATATATATATATATATATATATATATATATATATATATATATATATATATATTCCAATTTCATACATGATGAAATTAAGTCTTTGTCAAACATTTCAGTCAAGTTTTTATTTCTTTTTATGAAAAAGCCAGTTCATTTAGTTTTAATCAAGTTCCACTTTTTTCAGCTATAGTGTAGTTTTTTTTCAGGGGAAAAAGTTGTTGATGGAAACTATGACAAAAATAATCAGTTGATAAAATGATCACTGCAATGTACATGTGGGCATTTGGGTTTTACTTTATGAAGACCTGCTTTATGAGATCATCCCCAAGTTGTAATCGATTTTATGTCGTCATATCACACACCCCAACTTTATATGCTCTGATTTTGTATACTTGATGAGACAGCTTGCATTTTTTTCCCATAATACAGTATGTACTGCTATTTGTGTTTTGATTTTAGATTAATGCAGAGTTCCAGAGGCTCATGGCCGTGCCTCTTGAGGAGAAGTTCATGGCCCAGTTAGACAAGCACTCGAGTCAATATCATCCATGGCAAAGGAGGAGCGACACGCCAGAAGACTGTTGATATCATGGGTACTTTGGATCAGGTAAATCTGTACTGTACTCATTTGTTTTTTTTATTCTTAATCTCTGGGCTTGTAAATGACTTTTTTTTTGTAAATAAGTCCAACAGTGAAACTATAACACCAAGGATGTCTGTCATTTGTTGTTCTAGACTGTGGACATTAATCTACGGAGCGCATGTGTGCTCAAAGCCCTCATCATCTTCCTGGGAGAAGATTCAGATGACCTAATCAAAGAATATCTTGTAAATTTCAACCAATCTTATCATAGAAAGACACAAAATATCCTAGATGTAGTATGTACTATAAAAGTGATTTTCTCAACTGTTACAACAAACATAACACAGAAACCATGGATATATTGCTTTGATGCTCAACAACACTGTACATATTGGATTGAATATTTTTTTTAAGTTAAAGGGATTTGGCTGACTCTGTTTATTATACAAGTTTAAAGAAATTGTTTGAAATTTTGGGAAATCTTGTTTTTCTTGATAACATTTAGATGGTTAGCTTAGTACACCTCTCTCTGCTGGTTGTGGTGTGTGATGACACCCAGTCAAGACAATACACTGGTACATCATCTAAAAACTTCATCAAAGTAAGAGGTGAGGCCACTGACGATTTGTCTTTGTGACCTGTACTCATCTGTAGGACTCTGGAGCAGATGATGTTCAGAGGGACCTGGAGCAGCTCACCATGGCAGTATTTGTCATTTTGAAGGAGGGGGAAGGAGCCACCTGAAGACATTGGCATCGTCATCGAGGGTGTGGAAGTGTTGCATGGACTCACTTCGGTTGCCTCAGCATGTGCCCTGCTTCTAGGTTTGATTTATGCACTCAATCTAGCTTACCCGAAACCGCTTTGCTCCACTTTTGAAGTGCTCCAAAAAATGATCATGCAGCTTGATCAGCACAAGATGTCCCCCAAAGTCCACAAACTGCATAGCCACCTTCAAAGTTTGCAGTAAGGACATGAGACAGTGTGGTCCTCCTGTGGGGCAAATGGCCTACTGCCATTGTTCTGTTGCAGTTTTTTGTGATGGGGTTCTTAGAGGCTTGTTTCTCCAAAAAGTGTATTTTTTTTTTTTTTTTTGATATGTTCATTACACAGCAAACAGTTTTGACAATGTGTAACTGTGATTTAAAAACCTGAAAGATGTTTTTATTTTGTCATTCCATTTTTCCCAGTTGCTCTGTCCATATGTATAGGTATATGTTAAATCATTTGGTATAACTGGTTAGAGAGGTTTCTGTGTAATTTTGGTAGGGCTGGGTAATGTTGCCTTAAATAAAATCCTTTTTTTTCCTACAACATTAGATTTAAGTTTTGCCTGTATGTAGTCAAAATATATTCCCGTTTTCAAATTTCAATTTTCAAACAATGCAACCACTTATACTTGGAGTAAGTCAAGATTTTTTATTTTTATTTGTATATCTGATATCTTATTTTTATAACTCTGTTAAGATTGGTAGGCATGTTTGCTTAATACTTTGTTGCACTGTTTTGCATTTAATTGCCAAAAGTAGTCCTACCAACAGTTAGCTGCATATGTATTTTGTGCATGTGTTTTAGAAGGAGACATGTGTAATGTAATGTAGATTTAGTTTTCTTTCTTATATCTCAGACATGTAGATTTTTCTGTACCTTGACATACTCTGAAGTATGTCAAGGTACAGAAAAATCTTCATGTCTGAGATAAAAGAAAGAAAACTAAATCTATTTAACTTGTAACGGGTTAGTCTGGGGTGCCAGTCAGAGTCACATCTGACAATTCAATAAAGAAAATCTTTATATACCCGCACAAAATAAAAAAAAAATAGAGCAAAAACCAGAAATTATGTGCACATCAACCAGAAATGAAAAACAAATGGAGCAAAGTAGATTTTTCAAATTATATTCAATGCAGCATGCAAGATGAAACAACCTCAAAACAAACAAAACCAGCGGTGTGAGCCAGGTAAACTCAGTTTAAGTTCAGTTCAGTTCAGTTTAGAACGAATGCAAAGTCCATTTCGGTCTTCAACATAAATTACCCCCACAGTTAAGTCCAGTAAAAAAAAAAAAAAAGAACAACTGAAAATTACCCTGGAATTGAAATCCAGTCCGGGTTTTACCACGGACCGTCTCGCCCGAAACAGAAAATAATATGAGAGCGTCTTTACGCTTCACTCTTTAATCTGCACACATACACACACACACAGGTATCACTCACGGAACCTTCGTAAGGTCGGTCAGTAAGTCAGAGGTCTCTCCTTCCACCTGTTGGACTCCGGACCCAGCAGCAACGAGGCGCTCCTCTCAATAATCCACCCCGAATCAATGCCCCAGGCATAATCCCTCTTTGGCGGATGCCCCGTTGATCGACGCATAGACCTCCCGACAGAGCATGAGACGCGGACTGCATAAACCTCCTGACAGAGCATGAGACGCGGACTGGCCCAACGCTTCAACGCACACGACTCTTCTCCTTCACTGAGCCAACCTGGACTCTCTGGACAGGCTCATTTATCTATTTCCTCATTCAGCGGTTGAACAGCACGGCATTGGTGAGTGGGAGTGGTGCTGCCCAGCCCGTGGGTGTGGAAAACTGACTAGTGAAGACTGTGCACAGGATGGTGGGGGCTGTGTGATCCATTCAACTATAACGTGATGGGGAAAGAGTTGTGTTGGAATAAAGTTTAATGTTTTTCCACTTCAAAAATAAAGTTTTAAAATAAAAACAAATGATTTTGAGGGTTTTCTTCATATTTTTAGCCAACTTTTACGACTAATTTTAGTAGTTTCAAACAAATTAAAATTCCATGCTAAGGTTACAACAAAAATAATTAACTTGAATAAATAATATTAGGTTGGAAAGTAGCAGTATTTTACTTCTGAATAATGCAAATATTAAGTTGGAAAAACTGAAAATTTCATGTTTTGAAAGTGAGAAAATTGAAATATTAAGTTCATGTGAATTAGTCTGTTGTGTTATTTAAACTTATTAAATTAATTTCAATGAGCTTAATTCATTTAGGTGTTACCAATTGAAATCATTCAATTAAGTTGGTTCAACTATTTACTTTTTTCAGTCTTTGTCTTTGTCCTACGCTCAGGTGTTTGGATGATGTAGTCTGTGTCTGACACTTTACTCTCCATAGGGACATAGGGACCGGAGAATCGGGCAGTGAGAGCAGAACCAGGTGTAGGCAACAACACAAGAACCTTATCACCAGTGGCGGTTTTTCACAGAGGCCAAGGGAAGCCTGGCTTCCCCAAAAAATATTGCAAGAAAGAAAAAAGAATAGCCTATAAACACGCTTA
This sequence comes from Halichoeres trimaculatus, assembly GCF_033239565.1. Classification (NCBI taxonomy): domain Eukaryota; kingdom Metazoa; phylum Chordata; class Actinopteri; order Labriformes; family Labridae; genus Halichoeres; species Halichoeres trimaculatus. The sequence goes on along the minus strand of NW_027437190.1, from coordinate 562,206 downwards.
ACCACAATGTATTTTATAATGTTATTTCCTTGTCAAAACACTACATTGGCGCACTTCTGCTTTGGCTGAGCGTGAGAAGCAAACAGCGCCCTCCTGTCAAGCTCATATTGTGTATTACACTACGTGTCTCATGCCCTCTGCCCTGTCAGTCAGCTTGGAGGCCCGCTTCACTTTGCCTCCCTTAGAAAAAAAAACAGCCCGTATTAGCCAATCAGGTTGAAGCAAGGCTCATTGCTTACTGGTTGATGCTTCATTAGAAAAAATGTGAGGGAGGCCACATTGAATCTGGCTTCCAGCCACAAGAAAGAAAGAAAGGAGTCAAGAGCCGACTGCGCATGCGCAGTACTCTCTGGAGAGCCGACTGAACATGTGCAGTACTTTCTGAAGCGCTGACTCCTTTGAGGGGCAAACGTAAACAAAGTCTTCGTGAGTTCAGAGGTCAGTACAGCCGCACAGCGCTGTCTGGAGTGACACAGACTGCAACAGAGGACTATCTCAGAGCGAACCATGATGGAATATTGGTGAAAAACATGAGTTTTTGGACCATTAATGCAGTTTTAGGAGCGGCGCTGTCTATGCCCCGATGGATCCCATTTTACGGACGTCCGCTGCACGATTTTGGATCTAAATATCTCCCGAAGCACTGCTTGGATCAGGAAAACCTTCTGGGTGAGTATTTTGTTCTGCTTCATTCTATAAACAATGTAAAAGCTGTGTAAACCAAACTTATCCCTTAACGAAGGGTAGAGCCGATGGAAAAGTCCGCTCTTAACACTGAATTAAATTCGTTGTCCAAGCTGGCTTCCTCGGTAATTTTTATCACGGGCCGCCACTGCTTATCACCAGGCTGGAACTGTTGCTCAACAGCTTTTTTATCAAACCTCTTTTTCATACCAGCCTGAGAGGAAGAGAGAGCTTCTTTCACCAGCGAGGCAGCACGCTGCAGGCGCTCTCTGCACTGGGAGACAAAATCATAAACATTAAGTTTGGGAGACACACTTTGCACAAATTTCTCCTTTAAAACTTTCAAGGGGCCACGCACATTGTGGCCGAACACAAGCTCAGCTGGGCTGAACCCTAAAGACTCCTGTTTGGCATCCCGAATGGCAAACAGAACAAAAGGAACACCATCATCCCAGTCTTTACCCGTCTCATGGCAGAACTTGCTGAGCATGTCTGTGTCTGATGCCAGCACTCAAGCGCACCTTGTGATTGTGGATGATAAGCACTAGACACAGAGTGAGAGATACCCAGAGACTGTAACGTCTGCTTAAAGGTTTTGGACAGGAAGTTACTACCTTGATCTGTTTGAACCACTTTGGGGAGACCAAAGGTGGTGAAAAACTTAGTGCCTTGCTAACTGCTGGGGCAGTAATCTTGCGCAGAGGAATAGCTTCAGGGAAACGGGTAGCAACACACATCACTGTGAGCAGAAACTGGCTTCCAGACTTTGTCTGGCCAAAGGACCAACACAATCAACAATTACATGCTCAAAGGGTTCACCAAAGGTAGGAACAGGCTGCAGAGGGGCTGGAGGTACCACCTGATTAAGCTTCCCCACAACCTGGCAGACACTACAGCTGTTACAGAAGTTAACCACATCACCTTTCAGTCCAGGCCAGAAGAAATGTTTCAGGACACGGTTGTACATCTTTGTTATTCCCAGATGTCCAGACCACAGGTGCTCATGTGCAAGTTCAAGCACATGTTGCCGACAATCAACTGGCACAACTATCTGATACGACGTGGCCCAATCCTCACCTGAACTGTCTCCAGCACTGACTAGCTGAGATACCCACCTGCGCATCAACAACCCTTTGTCATAAAAGAAAGACTGCCCCTTTTTACACTCACTAGAGCTTTGGGAAGCTGCGCTAACACATTTAGCTAGGGACAGGTCATTCTGCTGAGCAGCAATGAGGGCCTCTCAGGTTAAGGGGAGAGGAACTGATGAAATACCAGGCTCTGTTACCATTTCCTCTTCTGAGATGCAGTTCTTTGATGCACCTGTCGAGGGTGTCTTTTCCCCTGTCACCGCAGAAGCAAACAGAGTGTCAGCCAAATCAACATCCTCGGCCTGCTTACTGGCCTGAGCTCTGGTAAGTACCCCCCCACCTAGAGATTCTGGGGAGGAGTCTGAAGAGGAAGCCCCACCACCTAAAAAAACCCCTGTTAAAGCAACACCGGCTAAAGTCTAAGCCAAGGCAACCCCTGCCAAAGCTGAAGAGGAGAATGATGATGACGATGATGATGATGATGAAGACGATGATGATGACGAGGAGGAAGAAGCCCCAGTGACTCCTCCTGGAAAGAGGAAGGCAGAGACCAAAAAGGACACGTCTCCTGCCAAGAAGGCAAAATCAGAAGGGGAAGGGTTCTGTTTGTACATTGGAAATTTGAACTCCAATAAAGATTTTGAAGAGATCAAGGGATCTCTACGAAAATTCTTCACCAAGAACGACCTTGAAGTCATTGATGTTTGGCTGGGTGGATCCAAGAAGTTTGGTTATGTGGACTTTGCATCTGAGGAGGACTTGCAGAAAGCCCTGGAGCTCAACGGCAAGAAGATCATGGGTCACGAGGTAAAGTTAGACAAAGCTCGCAGCAAGGACAGCTCACAGGAGAACAAGAAAGAGAGAGATGCACGGACACTGTTTGTTAAAAACTTGCCCTTCTGGGGTTACGTGATGCAAATGGCGGAGAAGCAGCTCGTCGCTTGTGCTCCCGCAGCTCACAACTGCTTTATAGTATTTATCTACGACATATAACACTAGGGAGGAGTGGAATTGTATTTTTTAGGACAATAATCAAAGAAGAAACATGCCAAATACTCGGAAAAAGATCACGTTATCTGCAAGGTCTGCTGCATCGGGAGAGGCTAGGTCTCCTACTGCCAGTCAAGCTAGCTTGAGAGCCATGCAGTCCTCGTTCTTCGGCCGGGAAGAAGACAGCTTAGTTAAAAAGATTACAACTGAAGTGCTTAAAGGTGTGGAAAGCTTCCCTCAACAAAAAGGTGGACCCGGTTCTTTAGAAACTAGAAGAGTGTGCGTCAAAAATCGTCATGCTGGATAAACGGGTTACTGAAGCAGAGAGCTGCATTTCCGATTCGGAAGATACCCGTAGCCAGCCACGTTGCCAAACTCGCTGATGTTGAGGGTAAGCTGGAAGCTGCACTGGACAAGATCGATGATATGGAGAACAGGGGGTGACGGCGTAATATACGCATCATCGGGCTACCCGAAGGAAGTGAGGGCTCCAACCCACTGTCCTTCTTCAAAACCTGGCTGCCAGAGCTACTTCAAACTAGCTTCAAAGGAGGCTCGGTCAAGTTAGACCGCTGCCACCGAGCCCTCACACGCCGACCCCCGCCTGGCCAGCGACCCCGTGCTGTCATCGTCCGGTTTCACAATTTCCAGGACAAAGTTTGCATCATGCAGGCTACGAGGAGAGCTCAGACGCTGGAATACAAGGGAGCCAAGATCATGCTGTTTGAGGATTTTTCTGCGGCCGTAGTGAGGAAGCGACAGGAGTTTAACCAGGTGAAGCAGCAGCTCAGAGAGAGTGGAGTTGAATTTGCCATGCTGTGCCATCCTCAGGATCAGACACAGCGGACAGGAGAAGTTCTTTAAGCACCCCAGAGAAGCTGCAGCTTACCTGGGAAAAATCTCACGGCCGGAGGAGCCCACCAACGGGTCCCTACCGACTGGAGACTGAGGGTAACTCGGCGCAAATATCTGGGACGATCTTTTGATGATCCGCTGGACTGTTCAGAGCCATTATAAGGAGCAGGTGAGCATAAAGCTGCGGTGTTGACATTACGCTTTAGACAGCAGCCCGTCTTTCTCTTCCCACTTATATTTGTCCTTCTCCACTGGAAGACTTTTTTTCATAATTTAACTGGTTCAAAAAAAAGCACGCTGTAACATGCAGTTTATAGTTATTTTGAACGGAAATATGTGGACGTCTTTTTGTCCTCTGTGCAAGAATGCCTTTTTTCCATTCTTTCTCTTCCCTTAGAAAATTAATGCAAGCATAAGTCAGAAGAGATCTCTTGAAGTTACTCAGATAATATTGACCAAGTTATGTCTGTTTTGTTCATAGAGCTGTGGGGCCAGCAGTAATAGGATGTTACGAGTAATTCATTACCTGTTAAGGTTTTAAAGAGTTATACAGGAACAGCATCTTCCTTATTGTTCAGGGAAGTTAGCTTATGCCCCTTAAGGGTGTATTAGGCCCTAGTCTGACCCCTTCTTTATTCTGCATTTTTTTTCTTTTTTTGATAGTTGTTGTATATAGTTCTGTTTGTAAAATAGGCAAAGCAATGTTTTCTGTTTTTTTCTGTTTTTTTTTTTTTTTTGGTGTATTTTATGTGTCTAAGTTTAGTTTCTGGGAGTGTTGGATGCTGTTCAGTTTACATCTAAGTGGAACCAACATAATCTATAACTTTGAAAAATGCCTGGTGATAAACCTATATTAAAAATTTGCAGCTGGAATGTGAGGGGGATACATAGTCCAATCACGAGGAAAAAAATACTGAGCTTCTTAAAAAAGGAACATATTTATATTGCTTTTCTCCAAGAAACTCACCTATCTGTCAATGACCACTCTAAGCTAAAGCAGGACTGGGTGGGACAGGTGTTCAGCTCATCATTCACTAGTAAAAGTAGAGTCGCTATCTTAATTAACAAGCATTTGCCGTTGACTGATATACATACTGTCTCTGATAAATGTGGTAGGTATGTTATGTTAAAGGGATATCTTTATGGTCAGGAGGTTTCATTTTTGAATATATACTTCCCTCCCGTTCAAACAAATGACTTTGTCTCCCATGTATTTTCTATATTTGCAGATTGGGTATGTGATAATACTATACTAGCTGGAGACCTGAACTGTTACTTTTCATCAGTTATGGATAGATCCCCATCAATACGAAAACCCCCGACAAAAAGAGCTAAAGCTGTTTTTGATACTTGCAGTGAAATTGGCCTGGTTGATGCTTGGCGGCTATTGCATCCCAATGATAAAGAGTTCAGGTACTATTCTACTGTACATAAAACAAACAGCAGAATTGATGTTTTTTATTCCTAAAACCTCAATAAGCAATATAGAATTTTGCAGTGTAGGGGATATTATAATTTCAGACCACGCTCCTATCTTTATAGGTTTGAGGAACTTGAATTTGGAGTCTAGGAGCAGACCATGAAGGTATAATTCATTTCTAAATCATGACCCTAATTTTGAAAAGTATCTAAAGGAACAACTAGACTATTTTTTAAGGAAAACAAGACCCCTGGTGTCTCTCCGGGTTTAATCTGGGATACTGCAAAGGCCTACACACGTGGTTTAATTATTTCATATACAGCCAGGCTTAAAAAAAATAGCAAAATGGAACAAAGACATTTAGAGCTTCAGCTTCATGAGCTTGAGAAAAAATATACTTCCTGCCCCCCTGAAAAAAACAGAGATGAGTTACACACAGTAAAGATTGCTTTAGATGCCCTCTTGACTAAAAAAGCTGAAAAGTCCATATTTTTTGCGAGGCAAAGGTTGTATGAATTTGCCAATAAACCTAACCGTTATTTGGCAAATCTTCTCCGAAATAAGGCCTTCAGTCAGAATATCTCATGCGTTAGGGATCCACATGGAACACTTAGTTACAAAAATAAAGACATCAATAACAGTTTTAAAATGTTCTACCAGCAAATTTACACCTCCCAATTTAACCCCCAATCAGAGCAAGAAATGATAGAATTTTTCTCCAAAATAGAGCTGCCACGGATTTCGGAGCAACAGAGGGAGCGCCTGTGCAGACCCCTTACTTTAAGTGAGATCAAGAGTTGTATTCAGTCACTTCCGAACAACAAATCTCCAGGCCCAGACGGCCTAAGCGCAAAATTCTATGAAAAATTTAATGACATATTAGCAGAGCCATTATTTGAAATGCTGTGTTATTCGTTTGAATTTGGGTCTCTTCCTCCCTCACTAATGGAAGCAAATATTTCTTTAGTGCATAAAAAGGGTAAACTGGCAGATGATTGCCTGTCATATAGACCTATTTCCTTCCCTTCTTGGTCTGATTCACTTAATTAAAATGAACATCTTTCCGTGTCTCCTATATCTGTTCCAAATGCTTCCTATTATGTTATCAAAGAAAATCATTGCACAGATTAACAGCTCCAAAATTAAATTTATTTTGGGGAAAAAAAAGACCAAGGTTGCGATGCATCAGTGGCGCAGTTGGAGAATGCACTTGGTCGGTGATCGGAAGGTTGCAGGTTCAAGCCCAGCTCTGGGCGACACATGGCGATGTGTCCCCAAGTTGCTCCCACTGCTGCGTCAGTGGTGTGTGAATGGGTATGAAAGGGCGTGACTGTGTTAGATGTACTGATGGATAGCTGTCATAGTAAAGATTGGATCCATCAGCGTGTGACTGTGAGAGTGAATGGGTGTGGATGGGTAAGTGTGACCTGTGGTGTACAGCAGCTTTGAGTGGTCCATGACTAGAAAAGCGCTATATAAGCTCAAGTCCATTTACCATTTACCATAGTTTTCTTTGTCTACCCACTTAACAGGGTGGCTTAGCAGCACCCTCAATTACCCTTTACCAACTGACTGCACAATTTAAATTCCTCATGGAATGGTTCAAAGAGGACTTTAATTCCACCTGGCTTAGTTGTGAATCTGCTCTTTTAGATGAGATTCCCCTGCGTAATTTGCTCTATATCTCCTTTGGAAACTTGTCTCCTTTAATAAAAGACAACATTATCCTTAAGAACATGGTAAATATCTGGCGACAAATTAAGAACCTTGAGGGGAATAACAGAAAGCTGTCCTTTTTAATTCCCCTCCATGAAAACCCAGATTTTCACCCTGGCCTTCAGGCGGGTTTTCTAGATTGGAGACACCGTGGTATTAAAGTTATAGGCAACTTGGTTCAGGGAGAATCAATCCTCACATTCTTCATTTGCAACTTCGACAATAGAGCCCTTATTGATAGAAAATGCAATTGTTAAGCTTACCACTAAACCACTGTACAACACTCTTTGCTGCCATAGGGTGGAAAGTTCTGACAGGGTGAGAGGCAAATGGGAATCTGATTTGGGAACTGTAATAGATCCAGAGGCCTGGAATACCGCGTTCAAAAGGCCCCAGGGTATCATGGCATCTAATTCTGCATGGGAGAGACAATTCAAGATTATACACAGACTGTATGTCACACCTGAAGCCAGACACAAAATGAATCCAAATATGTCAGACCTATGTACCAAATGCCAAGCTTCTGTTGGTTCACTGTTTCATTGTCTATGGAGTTGCCCTTGTACACAACAATACTGGATCAAAATTGTTCATCAACTTGAAAAATTTTTCAAACGCCCTCTCCTGTTAGGTGCTAGGACTTGACTTCTGGGACTAAATGATGAGTTACCCATTGAATTTTCATAACAGAAATCTTTTGCATATTCTGTTACATTCTGCGCAAAAATGCATTCTAGCAATGTGGATTATGGATAATGCTCCTACGGTTAATCAGTGGATAAATGCGGTGACAAGCATTATCCCACAGGAAGCCTTTTCTACAGCCCTTAAAGACAAACCCTTTCTATTTTATCGGACTTGGGACCCTTTCCTCGACTATCTTGGATCCACAAGATCTCAAAGGATGAGAGTGGGACTTATTGACATGGCTTGGAGAAAGTGACTGAGATTCTCAGCCTGAGGAGAGGTGTTGTTACAATACTGTCTTGTTGCCCTCTCTCTTTTCCTAACTGGTGAACTAATATCTGATATAGACATCAAAGACTCCCAGATCATTGTTGTTATTATCATCATTATTATTATTTTTTGATTCATTTTATATTTGATTTATTTATTTTTTGTCTGTCTGTTATGCATTGATTTGTTTTGTTTTTATTTTGATTTTAACTGTATATCTGCTGTATCTGTCCTTATATCAGTTTACTGTAAAAATACTACTGCAAGATGTAGTTAATTTTTTTCACTTTCGCTTTGCACTATAAAAGTTCAATAAAAATACGTTTGAAAAAAAAAAAAAAACCTGCCCTTCTCTGCAACCGCTGATGACCTTAAAGAAATCTTTGAAGATGCCGTTGATGTCAGGTTACCTCAAGGCCAGAACGGTTCAAACAGAGGAATGGCCTACATTGAGTTTAAATCTGAGGCTGAAGCAGAGAAGATGCTGGAGGAGGCTCAGGGAGCTGACGTGCAGGGGAGGTCCATCATGGTTGACTTTGTTGGAGAGAAGAGCCAGAAAGGAGCAAAGACTGCAGTTCCAAGTGTTGGAGCAGCGTGTAAAACACTGGCAGTGAATAACCTGGCCTTCAGTGCCTCAGAAGAAGTCTTACAATCAACATTTGAAAAGGCCGTTTCTATCAGGATCCCACAGAGAGATGGCAGGCCCAAAGGTTTTGCTTTCTTAGAGTTTGAGAGCACAGATGACGCTAAAGAGGCATTGGAGAACCTCAACAACACTGAGATTGAGGGAAGGTCACTCCGACACTAGTACTGCCAGAACAGTGGTGGCAGAGACGGAGGCAGAGGAAACTCAGGTCCAACAAAAACCCTCTTTGTCAAAGGTCTCTCCGAGGACACAACAGATCATACTCTTAAGGAAGCGTTTGAGGGCGCCTCGGCAGCTAGAATAGTAACGGATAGAGAAACTGGTTCATCTAAAGGCTTTGGCTTTGTGGACTTTGACAGTGAGGACGACTGCAAGGCAGCAAAAGAAGCCATGGAGGATGGTGAGACTGATGGCTGCAAAAATCACTCTGAATCAACCTGAGTGTAAGTGGCCAGAGTGTAAGTTGCCCCCTGCTGTTTGGGAGCACCTATGCTCGGTGCTCCGGAAATGCTATAAAGGTCAGGGAGGTGTCATCACACGCCAGATTTGTTTGTTGCCCGGAGCCCTCGTGTGTGCGCGTGCAAACAAATGTGAACGGTATGTAGCTGCATTTATTATGTAAACTTTTGTTTGTTTGTTTTTGGTTTGTTGTTCATGCTTTTAATTGTATTATGGTGTTTATCAGCAGCAATGATGACAAGCAGGGTTTTTTTTGTTGTCTGCATTCTTCTGCACCCTTTGGCAGGCGATTCGAGGTAAAGAATATGTTTTTCTAAACACATACCTCTATTGAAGTCTATTTTTTTCTAGCGCTTTCAATGTTTGTATTTAACTTATTAAATGAACTAAATTGTATTGTTGATGTTTGCACTGATGTTGTATTTATTGTGCTCAATATTGATTTTTGATATTTTGTATTTTGTAGTTTCACGGTGTCCTAAATAAAGATGAACTTTAAGCACCAGTTGAACTCCGGCGCTGTTTTTTGATGCCGAGGGGCTGCTACAGTGAAACTCGACGCTGAAGTCCCACCTCGGAATTGGACCTGCTGCTGCAGCCTGGTGAAGTGAACCCAGCTGCCGACCACATACAGCGTCACTCCTCGCCGATGTATCTCCTCAACGGGTGTCGTCTTGCACAAAGCAGAGCCTGCATCAGAATCATCGGCAGCTCGGAGGTCGTCATCAGCAGCTTCAGCGGACTTTAAACAGTAAGAGACGCTTAAAGCGGTCAATAAAGTCTTCTCAGAAGGACTCCACTGTAATAAATGGAAAAAACCCACCTACCCCCTCGTTGTTGAAATTGTATATTTTAAAGGTTTTTTTTGTTGTTAATTTTGAATTGCTACATGCCATGTCTGAGTTCAACATGATTTGAAAACTCCTGAATTATGAGCTCTATAAAATGATTTAAATATGGGTCAGGGCAGCAGATGAAATTACCTCATTTAAATAAATTTTAAATTAAATAATTTTAACCTTTTTAAATTATAAATTTTGAAGATTGATTGTGCCGTATTAAACATTTGTGGTATTAAATTGTGTTTTAAAAAGGTGTTGATGTCTGGTATGAGAGGTAATTGCCTGATTTGACTTAAAACCACTATTAAATTTGCCTTAGGCTACCACTAACCGCACAATTTGTTGAAAGGTGCATGAAATCACAAAATGTTAGAACCTGTGGCAGGGGCGTCACTAGGATTTGGTGACAGGGGGGGCTTCAGCCCCAGGAGCTGCAAATAAACCAATGTAGCGCATGACCACAAAATTTCACAAATCGCTAACAAAGACTCAAAAATTATTTATTATTACTTTTTCAGTCTGTTTTTTTAAACAACAACATAGATTAACAGTAAGAGCATGTTCACAGCATTAATAGCTTATAAACACAAATAAACTATGTACATCATTTTTAATCACATGACCACAATTGAGAGTCACTTGTCTGGGGGAGGCATCAAAGAATGCCGTCTGTTTTTATAGGTTGCAAATCGGTCTATCACTCTGTTGTGACTCAGGTGCTGAAGCTCCTCTTTTTCAATGGACATGACTGCAAGACTGTGAAGTCTTTTCTGACCCATTGTTTGGCGTCGCCAGGAGTGCAACCGCCGCAGTGCACTAAAGGACCTTTCACATGAGCAGCTGCTTACGGGTACTGTTAGGGCAACTCGGATGGTTGCTTTCAGAGAGGGAAACATGTCTGAATCAAGGAGATTGTGCACAGACAACATATCTTTGGGTGAACATCCAGGCTCTGCTTTCCGAGCAAGAAAGTTTCTGGCCACCACAACCTCCTCTGTTTTCAGTTCGATGCTATAGTGTTTTGCCAGTTCATTCAAATCTGATTCACTGAAGAAGTTCTCAGATTTAGGACTGCATGCTTGGATGCCTTTTAGTAGCCCTGCATCTACACTGCAAAACCTTTGCTCAAGCTCACCAACCATCCTATCCACACAAGGGAAGAGTAATTGTGTCTTTAATGTGTCTGAGCTGTTCAATTCTGTGCGTGAACCTGCAGTTGCCTCCAGCACAAAATCCTCCATTTTTCTCTGCTTATTTCTTGTCTTGGCACCTGGTTCAGGGTGCTGTGGGTGTGGCAGTGGGCTTTGGTTTTTTCATACAGCTCTGTGGCATATGCATCTGTACTTTCCCCCCTAAGTGTGTCACACACTGCTTGTTTGTAGATCAAAGCTTCGGCCAGATCTAAACTCTTTTTCTGAAGGAGCTTGTGGAGTCCTTCAGTTACAGACAGAAGTGACTGGAACATCAGCAGTGCATAGACTGTTGAGAACTTAGAGAGCTTTGCTCTTCGACCAATAGCTATGGGAGATCCAATGACAGAAAGGCACTGTAAAATGGCAGACATTGTCTCAAGAACTGCACTGATTGATCGCAACTGGCATGCCCAGCGCATGTTTGAAAGTTGTACAAGCTCAATTGTTGTCAAACCAAGCCTTGTCTGAGTGTCCATGAACTTGTGATGATTCACAAGAGAGCTGCTGAAGAAAGTGTACACACACTCTAAGAAGCTGAAAAGCTCCACAGCCTCTGGGATGGCCCTGCAAGTATGACATAGGACCAGGTTAAGTTCATGAGCATAACAATGCACATAGATAGCCTCAGGATGGAACTGTCTGAAATGTGCTTGTACACCTCCAGTGGACCCACTCGTGACGGCTGCACCATCATATGTTTGTGCTACACACTTGAGCTCTCCAAGACTATTCTTTTGAATCTGCTGTTGCAGCTCATTTGCAATTGACTGGGCATCAAATGATTTTATCTCCTCAAGTGCTAGGAAACGCTCTTTCACTGCCTCCTCTGACACATACCTGACACAAACAGCTGACTGCTCTAACTTGTCATCCCTTGCCTCATCTGCCATGATGGCATATATTTTGGACTTTGTCATTTCAGAAACAATGACACTCGTAACTTCCTGGGTACAACAGTCAATTATCTCATTCTGGGATGCTGGTGAGGTATAATGAGCATTTGATGGGGGGTTGTGCTTTTGGAGAAACGGATCAAATTCTTTCAAAAGCTCCATGCACGCAAGAAAATTCCCTCTGCTAGTGCTGTCTCTACCTTCATCATGGCCACGGAAAGGGAGTCTCTGGCTCCCTAACATAGAAGCGACTGCAACAACTCGCCTGAGATACTCTCTTCTCTCAACTATCTCACTCACATTTGCAGATGCCATCATCTGTGCAACGCTTCCCTGTTTAGTAGTTGCCTGGTAGCTTTTCCATGCAACAACACTGTCCTTATGCGTTTGTGCCATTTCATGCTTGCCAAAGATTATTAAAGCTTTCTTCCAGTTCCTGCAACCACTACTGACCAAACTATCATGTTTGATGTTTTTGCCAAAAACTCTACATGGGAAGCAGAAGGCCGTATTTTGATCGACAGAATACTCTAACCAGTTGTGTTTTTCAAACCAGCTATGGTGAAATGCTCGCTTTTGTGCACCAAAACTATCTTGTGGGTAGCTCCCTAGATTTACCTGTCGGGGCCCTGTATCTTTGTCACCTAAATCAAACCCTGTAATGAGCTTAGTTGCTGCAGCTGCTCTATCATTTTCCCTCTCTTGGTCTGTTAGCTCTCCTTCTGTCTCTGTAATAACTTGATGATCTTCCTCTGTCTCCTGATCCATCTCTGGCCCCCTTTCCCCTTCTTGACTCGACTTTGCCTGTTGATCCCTTTCTCCCTCGGCATGTTCCCCTGCCTGGCCATTAGATAAAACAAAACACAACAAATAGAATTAATAATTGCTCAACATAGAGGCTAATGCCATGACAACACAATAATAGTTTTGTATTTTGAAGTCAGACTGATATAATTTTGGCACATAAGTAACTAGAAAAGATTTAGAATAGAATTTAAGGTTCTTATTAGACTAAAAATCTCTTAATGGCCTTGCTCCTTTATATTTATCAGATTTGCCTTTATCATTTGAGCCAAGTAGGGCTCTCAGGTCATCAGGTAGTCGACTTTAATGGTACCTAAAGTTAGAACTAAAACATATGGGGAAGTCTGCTTTTATTATTTTGGCCCCTGTCTGTGGAACAGCCTACCTTTAAGACCTGAGGGTAGCTCCTACTGTTCATATTTTTAAAAGTAAACTCAAGACCTACCTTTTTAGTCTGACTTTTAGCTGATTGTATTTAGTATAACTTATTGTTATCATCTTATTTATTTATTTAAACCATCTTAATGTGTTTTATTTCTCCTTTTCAGGCCAGATCTATCACTTTTAATTTTATGACCTGCTCTGCTCTGTTTTTATTACCAATCGAGTGTTAGGCTATCTCATTTTACCATATTACTTATTCAAATTTTATTTTATTTATTTTCTGTGGCCCACAGTATTATTTATTTAATTCTTATCATGACTTTATAATCATCTTAGTCTAAGCTCCTTTGTTTTCCTCATTTTTAATCAAGATAGTGTTTCCTCAATCCTCCAATACTGTTTTTTCTGTCAGAAAAAAGGTAAATTATTTCTTATTGTATGCCATTTTCTAGTTCTTTATTTAATTTATTGCTATTTTGTTCTACAAACAGTGTATAAAAAGGGCTTTACAAATAAAGTTTGATTGATTGATCACAAATTACGCTATCTTTAGACTCACCTTTCCAGTGGAGGTTTCTACCCTCTCATTCTCTGTGCTCCTCTGCCCTGACTCCTACAGATCAGTAGGGATGGTGAAGTGACTATTGTTAATGTATTATTATCATTATATTCATCATAATAATATAATAATAATAATCATAAACTACTGTTAGCGGGGGGCTGGAGTTAATAGTTAACTATCATCAGTGATAAATACTTACTTTTTGGAAAAACTTCCTGATGTCCATTCTTTATTTATGGCTTAAATAAAGACTTCTTGTACCTCGTTAGTTTAGCTACTGGCTTCAGCTATCAAAGTGTTATCTCCTTCCACTACAAAAAAGAGGCTTTGTTTTGTAACTTTCGTTGTCCTTGTACCGCGATGGTTTTCGCGAGAGATGGGATGTTCTCTAACGAGTCGACTCTTTTGAACAGCGCTTTTCAGTGAACAAAAAGAACAGATTCGCCGTTCTGTGTCAGCCCTTTGTTTGCAGGCCATTACTGAATACACATTGCCTGCACATTTCAGAACGAACAGCTCACTCATAACCGAGTGAATGGGTTCTCACCGTTAATTTGAAAAAGGTGTTCAAAAGACTCAATTCGTTCGAGAAAGTCCCATCTCTTGCGGTTTCACATCTCCCGCGGAAACCACAGCGGGTGCAAGTCGTATGTTGAATAGAAATGGCTCACATTATTTAGGGGGGCTAAATGATATTTTAGGGGGGCTTCAGACCCCCTAAAATAGGCCTAATGACGCCACTGACCTGTGGAAGAGGGCCAGAATCCCTCAAGCGTTCTAAGGTCCAGCACTCGCTCTAGAACATAAACTGAAAAGGGCCAAGAGATGCACAAGCAGGAAATGATGAAAAATGAAATGGGTTTTTATAAATCCTATGAAGCTTGGAAGCTAAGCACTAAAGAGACAAGATCTCAATGCAAAGAAAATAGATGCTTGCAGCTCATTGTCCTCTGAAATTTGTGACCTTTTGAAAAAGCGAAAGAAAAATGTAGATACTTTCAAAGAATATCTTGAAAAGGAAAGGGTAAGGATACAACTTAGCAAGGATGGGTATGGATCTGTTTTTGGTAAAACAAATACAGAAACTGTAGCCTCAGAGTTAAATAAGTCACTGGGTTCTGTTGGCAAACTATCCCATGCTACTTCTAAAGCTTCCAGCAAATGAGCTGATGCGGAAGCAGATCTTGCAGCTAAATTAGAGCAAGCAAATGCCACACTAAGGCTAAACGTTCAACAGGCTAGGCTTGACAAACTAGAAAACGAGTGGAAAGTGGAGGAAACTCAGATGCTGAAAGAAATACAGCAAAGGCAGGCTAAAGTAAAATTAAAGCTTGAGGAAGAAAAAATAAAGTTGCAGCAGCTTAAAGCGGATAGTGAGGTGGCAGTAGCAGCTGCTCGTGTAAGGGCTTATAACAATTCTGATGTTTCAGATGGTCAAAGTGAAGATGTCAAAATTCTTTTTGATAGCCCAAACTCCTTATCCCAACCTTTTTTTTTGTTTTTTTTTATACATATATATTTTTTTATTTTTCTTGTACAATACAACAGAAAATTACACGTCTCACAAATATATACACACTTATACACACAAACATACACACCACATAAACTAGGGTAAGCCGGTACCATGAGACAGGCAGTAAGCCCCAGTCCAGCTCTATGCCAAGCAGGCCAGGGGCCCAGTCCCAACCCATCAGTACCAAGCAAAAGACAGAGAGTGCAGAATACATATATACAACATGTTCACACGTGAATGTTACAAAACTGAAAAACGAGTATCTTTGGTTTGGAGAAGACAGCTACACACACCGAGATCTGATAGGAGCACCAGTTCAACTAGCAGCACATAACTTGTAGTGATATTAATAATTTCACAATTTGATCATTACAAATACTAAATAACTCATTATGACCCAGGGACAGGCTTCTGACACTTACAATTCAACTAAGAGAGATAATAGACATATATATGAATGCAAGTGAAATCAACAGTTGACAACAGTTCATTATAAATATGTGTCATAGTATCTCCCCCTCTGATCGTTTCTTACTCAGTGGAGATGTTACAGGTACCGGGCTGGCACCAAGTAAACAGATCATTTGATTCTGTTAAGGAGAAAGTAGTCACAGACACCGCTTTAGCATCTCTTCATATCAGCCGTGCTCAACAGAATTTATTCTGTTTGATCAAATAAAACACATGCTTGTCAGTGAAAAATATCATGTTCACAGTGAAATAAGCAAATCAAATTTGTTATAAAATCAGATTCACATATAAATTCCACTTAAATCATGAAATCATATTCTCGAGTTCTCTTTCTTCTCAAAGTAGCTGCATCTTAGCGTTTCTTTTCTTAATACATGAGCTTCTGGCTTTAATATTCTTTCTTTTGACATTTTTATAGTGTTTTTAACTCTTTTGTAAACCATGAACTGTTTTTAACGTTAAGTGCTGTTCACATTTTATACAAACATACTTTTAACAATCACTTGTTTTTCCAACCTCAGAAAAATACAAATCATGGTATTTACACATTATACAATAATCACAATGCTAACTATAACGTACTGGAGCCCAAACCTGAACTATAGAGAGTGACTTTGGAGAAAGTAAACTGCCGCGCCATTTTCCAATAATCGCGGTACTTCTGATATCTGAAAGATCCGTTTTATACTTATGTGGCAGAAGGGCTGTGAGCACCCTCCCACTGTGGGCACAGCACCTGTTTTTTACCTGCACTGATTGATGGGCGGCACTGCGCGGCTATATAGTGGGGCTGGATCTCGGCTGCCCTCCCTCTTTCTCTCCCTCTGGATCCGCGGCTCCTTGTGGCGTGGCGTGGCGTGGCGTGGCGTGGCGTGGCGTGGCGTGGCGTGGCGTGGCGTGGCGTGTGTTGAGGTGGATGAGCTGGTTGTGTGGTCGGGCGATAGTGCCATCGGCGTGTTTTACCAGCGAGGTGTGCGTCTTGGCAATAGGTAAAGTGCGCACCGTTTTTTTCCGTTCCTTTAGTGTGCAAAATGTATTGTCAATGACATAGTGGGCTTCTTTCCTTGTCCAGCGTGGGACTGTTGGTGGTGTGGGATCAGGCTTATCGGCTGGAATTTTGTGTGTGGCTGGCTGTCTGCTGGCGTGGCTGGCATTGAGGCATAAACTCCCTTCCCTGCAGCGCACAGGTAACATGCCGCGAGGCTCTCTCTCGTTACTCGTTAAGGTGCTAAAAATTACATAATGGTGACACGATCTCCCTCTCGATTCAGTGAGGGCTGTCGGTTCCGTGGGGTCAGGTTGCCCTGCTGGGGGCCTTTCTGAAAGTGGTCGTGTTTCCCATAGGTAAGTCAGCGATGTCCGCCTTATTCCTTCCTTGTTTATTTTGCGCTCCTGGCTGACTGTGGTGCTTTCTGCTGCAGCCTTTGTCCATTGGCTCTGTGGTGCTGCGCTGGTGGTGGCTCAAGTCATTATCTCCACGCAACAGCTCCTGAACTGCGCTGCTGTTTTGGCTCTGCCTTCTTCTGTAAATTGGGCTTCGTCTTGATTGTTTCCTGGTTCGAGCCCACCCATTGTTATTATTTTCTTTAGCTTTAGGTCTAATTAGTTCTGATTAACGTCTTTTTTTGTATTTTTTGTTTTGTTTAATATTCTTTTGGTGCAATACGTTATAATTGTGTTCTGTTAATACTGTTTATTCTGTTTATTTCCTTATAATTTAGTTGTGTGCGTGCGTGTGTGGGTGTTTCCTTTTTTAGACAGCTGTACGAAGCATTGTGGCCTGTTTTAAGTGTTTTTTTCTTCTGTGGACAGGTGCTGTGGGCCCAAGGTGGCGACCCAATCCTGGTGGTGGGTTTTTTTTTGCTCACAGATCTGCGTGTGTGTGGTGTCACGGGTGTTTTAGGTTTCTTCCTCCCTCCATGAGTTTGAGTTTGGGCCGCCACGGTAAGCCCCAGCTCTGTTGCCCTTTAGTGCCACCTTCAGGTGAAAGGAAAAGCATGATCTGCAGCTGATGTTTTTATTCATGATTGAAATAAAGATTTGTTATATTTTTCTATAACCTGTCTCTTGCCCTGTGGTAATTTCGAGCCTGTGTGTCCTGATTAAACTAAATTATTTCCTGGGGTGAAATTCCCCAGGTGGCGTTGTTGGTTCCCAGTAAAAATTAGTGTTTTCATCTCCCACTTGCCACACTTACATACATCTCACAGATTCATCCAAAATTCTCTGGCTCATTACTCACACATTCATCTACAAGACACCAGATTAAACGGCTTATTTTCATACTTCACATACCTGTTAAGGAGAAAATAGTCACAGGCACCGCTTTAGCATCTCTTCATATCAGCCGTGCTCGACAGAATGAAGTATGCCGACGTGAAAAGCCATAAAGCGACTGCTGCAAAGACAGTCCCACAGGTACTGCACAGGGTAACACTGCCTCCTACTGGCGAATGATGGAAATCTACTGTCTGATCAGATAATACAGATGTGAAAGATAAACCTTCAAAACAATTTGTGTATAATCAACACATCAAAACTCTTTTAGCATCGCATGGAAAATGTTACAGAAATATCACCATTGTGACAACACAATAGTGGCGTCACAGAGACATAATCAAACTCAATAAATTTCCATGATCACTCCCCAGATCTTGCAGAACAGAAGCTGCTTTTTCCATGGATATCAACTCCAAATAATCTCTTAGCCAGCAGTCCATATTAAAACAGCGTGGTTTCCTCACCTTCCAATTAATTAGTATTATGCGTTTAACTGAAAGAAAGGCTAAATCTAACAAATACTGAAGTCCTTTTGAGGTTACTCCTTCTATGCTTTTCCCAAGTAGACATACTGCTGGACATAGTGGGAAATTGATATCAAATAATGTGCATAAAAATTCTCTGACACTTAACCAAAATGACTGTGTCTCTGAGCAGTGCCACAGTAAATGCATAAGAGTACCTGCCATCCCACACCCATGCCAACACTTATCTAAAATATTACAGTTCATTTTACTAAGTTTGTGAGGAGTAATGTAGGATCTGTTCAGAATTTTTATTTGTATAATTTTATACCTTACACATTTAGAGAGATAATTCGAACTCAGGATAGCTTTCCACTGGTCTGCTGTTAGATGTAGGCCCAAATCCTTCCCCCACTGTGCTTTTATAAATACACTACATTGAAAAAAGGTAGAACATAATAATCCATAGATCTTAGAAACGAAACCTCTGCCAGAGACTACATCTTTTAGCTTCACATCAATGGCTTCATTATTAGCTAGCATATTATTTTTACTTATATGACTGTGCATGATAGACTTCAGTTACAAATACTGAAAGATATCTGAATTGTTTAATCCAAATTTCACCTGAAGGTCATGAAAATTATACATCTCTCCATTGCTACTAAGTATGTGGCCGAGGTCAAAAACACTTTTGTCCAGCCATATATCATTATTGATCGGTTTCCCGCCAGCCATAAATAATGAATTCTTCCATATAGGACAAGAGGGCAAGGATAAACCGTTGATTTTAAGTTGTTTATGTATTGCTTTAGCAATTCTACATGAAAATAAGATAATGGGTTTTTTTATGCGCTTATCAGATTTAAGGTGATACCAAAAAGAAGCAAGAGAAAATTTATCACAGTTTTCAGATATAATCCTCAGATATAATCCTATTCCGTTGCTAGGCGCTGCTCATGCTCTTTGCAAGCTGCCTGTTGCAGTAGCTCTCTCGTTTTTGTCCTTTTCTTGTAATTTTTTTCGTCTCTTTTCGTAATCTGTGTATTTGGAGTGGATCATCACTTTGTATGGTTCATTGTTGGTCATGGACACCAAACTTTTTGTGGCTTCAGTGATATTTTGACCACTTTTCTCCTGTGTTTGTCTGGAGATCCTTCATGTAACCAAGGCTGCATTGTTTATATGCAAAATTAGCTGTTAGCAGCCTGTAGCATGTCAATGCTAACTAGTGTGGGGGTTGATGATTTCCCTCGAGCTGAGGAGGAGGAGGTGAGGACGACCTGCTGGTTCTCGGATGTGAGCTGGGAGGTGACGACATGGACCTGTCCTTCCATCCATTGTTGCTGGGAACATGGGCTCTATCTCTGGTGGGATGGACGAGCTAGCTGTGCTAGCCCAGTGGCATCTTGCTGTTCACGGATGTGGCTGACGGAGCTGACATCGGACCCCGGCCCCACATTGGAGGAGCTTCGCCTGCTGTGAGCAGACAGGATCCAGGAGACAGAGACTGAACAGACTGCTGGGGAGGCTCAGTCCTGGACCCTGTGGAGGTGGAGACTGGCTGGGCTGGAGAGTGGTGGACGGGCTGTCGTCATCTAATTTCTTATGGACCTTTTTGCACTTTCAATACACTTTCTTACTTTTGTTTTATTGATTGCTGATGTGACTCCTGAATTTCCCCTCGGGGATAAATAAAGTATTTTTCTATTCTATTCTATTCTATTCTATTCTATTCTATTCTATTCTATTCTATTCTGTTCCAGCCATCTCCAGCTACCAACCTCTGCTTCTTCTTTCTTATATGCCCAGGATATCGGGTAAACACCATTATATGCTAAATAATATGAGTACACATCTGGTACCCCTAGTCCACCCTCCCTCCTAGGGACAGACAATCTTTTTAGGCTAATTCTTGTTTTTTTATCTTTCCATAAGAACAAAGAAAACAATTTATTCATCTCTTTGAACCAATGTCTGAGGGAATTCTAAGGGGATAGCAGAAAAAAGAAAAGCTAATCTTGGGAGCACATTCATTTTAAGTATCTCCGCCCTCCCCATAATGATAATGGTAAGTTTGTCCATCTATTCAAATCATCCCGCACAGTTTTTAATAGTTTTGGTCCATTCAACTGAAAAACTCTGTCAATTGGAGATACGATGTTAATACCAAGATATTGCATACCTTCTGACTTCCATACAATGGGAGTAAAGCTCAGATGTTCAGAGCGTGTGAGATGATTTAAGGGTATGACTTTGCTCTTGGACCAGTTAATCTTGTATCCAGATAGGCTGCCAAAGTCACTTATAGTTTTCAGAAGATAAGGTACAGAGTGTGCCGGTCTAGACAATGTCAATGAAATGTCATCTGCGTAAAAATTGGTTTTAAATTCATGATCAAACAGCGTAATACCCATTATACTCTGATTTTTCCTAATAGCACAGGCAAGCGGCTGAAGTGCTAAAGTAAAGATAGCTGGAGAGGCTGGGCAACCTTGTCTAGTAGATCTAAAAAGCTGAAAAGTTGGAGATATTAATCCATTGGTTTTGACACAAGCAACTGGATTATGATAGAGGGCCTCAATCCATTTTATACATGTTGGTCCGAAACCATACTTAGCCAATATGTGAAACAGGTACGACCACTACTCGGTCAAATGCTTTTTCAGCATCAAGAGAGATTGCAACCGCGGGATGCTGAAGAGATGCAGCCTCTGACATGACATGGAAAAGTCTGCGCATATTGTAAGCAGAATGACGCCCAGCAATAAAACCCACTTGGTCAAGATGAATCAATGAGGAGATGACTTTCTCAAGACGCATAGCAAGAATTTAAGCAAAGATTTTATAATCGCTATTGAGCAGACTGAGGGGGCGGAAATTGCCCATTTCTGAATTGTCTTTTCCTGCCTTAGGGAGCAGAGAGATTACAGCTACATTCATAGTAAAAGGCATGGATTGATTGTCAATGATGTCCCGGTAAAGCAATGTCAAAAATGGAGATAAGACTTCCTGGAAACATTTAAAGAAATCCTGACCTGGTGCTTTACCAGCAGTGAGAGCTCTGATAGCTGCTTTGATCTCCAATTCCTGGACATCTGTCTCCAAATATGCCCGGTCATCTTCTTTCAGGTGCGGAAGTGGTGCCGTTTTGAGAAAGTCATCAATCAAATTAGGATTGTAGTTACATTCAGATTCATACAATTTTGAGTAATAATTTTGAAATGCCAGATTTATTTATTTCTGGTCATATAATAAGGATCCGTTGTTATCATGTATGGCAGTTATAGATGAGTTATTCTCTAGTTGTTTTAATCTAAGTGCAAGCATTTTGCCAGCTTTGTCGCCAGATTCAAAATATTTTTTCCTAAGTCTATATAATGCATTAGAGGTTTCTTCATGTATAATCGCCTGTAACTCTGTCCTAGTCATCAACACCATTGTCTTTAATTTCTGATCATTGGGATCTGTCATATGTCGCATCTCCAAATTCTTCAATTCAAGCATTAGCTTATTTTTCCTTTGGCTTCTTTCTCTCTGTTTTGCTGTGGCGTAACCAATACACCAACCTCTACACGTAACTTTAAAAGCCTCCCAAACTGTCTGTATTGATGCAACGGAGTTTATATTTATTTCAAAAAAGTCAGATATTCTTTCATTAATTGTAGCAACAAATTCCTTGTCCCACAGCAGAATGTTATTGAACTTCCACTGTTTTGTTTTATACAAATTAAAGCAAGGAGAGAATGTGACTGAAATAGGAGCATGATCTGAGATTAAGATATTGTGGTTCTTTTGCCCAAGCAGGTGGGTCTCCATTTTCTCCCATACTTCCTTCAGTTGGACGCCAGGCAGACTCTCGTTGTTTTACCGTCTGTCTTGTCTCTCTGGTACGCCCTTTGCTTGACATAAAAGCCTATTTAGTTTGAGAAGCCAATTCCTGCTTTTTTTGTCTATAAGAAAATCGAAGTTTAAGGGCAATTAGTCATAAGATTATCTGACATGCGGACGCCAAACGACTCAGTGAGCCATTTCCCCTTGTCACGTGATTTGGTCTATAAATAATACTTTTAAAATGTTTGTTTATTAGGAGGTTTGAATACTGTTCCTACAGCTTCTCATATCTATGATCAGTTTCTCTTCTCTATGCTCCTCTCCTCTCCTATCCTCACCTTCCCTGCTCTAGGTGAGTGTTACTGGTGAGAACGGTGCACTGTGAGCTTAAATGAGCTCCATCTGATAAATGTCCTCACTTTTAACAAGTTACGGAATATTTGGCGCTAGATTGTGACTTAAATCCCGGAATCCGTTTACCATAGAGAGCAAATAAGACGCGAGTGAAGTTTTAAATCACGTTATCAGGAGCTAAACACCAGGAGCTGGTGTCCAAGACGAAGGCTGGAGACCAGCACGTCTGGGGCATAGACTGTAAAAAAAAGTCTGGGCGTCTGTCAGTAGAAGACTTTGCGAATGGACCAATGAGCAAACACTGTGTGCAGGCAGTGCTCGTGGGAGTTGTGGTTTCGTAGTCTCATACTGCAATGGGTTTAGTATTTCAGATGCCGTTTCAGAAAAGTACAATTAAATAATTCAACCCACCGAAGTCGCTAGTGGGAGTGAAGGTTTTACTGAAATTCGCATGGATGACAAATACATCCATGCGCGCCCGATTGCGTGATTACAGACTCGCTGGCGGCGCAGTTTTCGAGCAGGTATCCCGATTCAGAGGTAAACTTGCTCTCTGAAGCCTTCAAAAGCTTCTTCGTTGTCCACAAACATCTCTCAATATCACAGCTTCATTACAGGTGGTCGCTACTCTGCCTCTGTTCTCCACCTCCCTCATTAATTACTCTCTTCACGAAGCACATTAATCTGACAAATAAGATGAACAGTTCCATATTGGACGATGGTTCTGCCAGTCACACTCATCATAGACCAATACGCATCAAGCCACGGTATGACGTAGCGGATTTGGGTCGCTGCTGCTTGTTTGTGAAATTCTGATTGGTCCGTCTTGCGGACCAATCAAGAAAGAGAGGCGGGAGCTGCTCTCTGCAGCTCCCGCCTCTCTTTCCTGACTGGTTCAGTCGGAACTCAATCAAGTGAAATCAACGGAGGGCAGCCAGACCGACCTGCAGGATTTCACAATCAGGCAGGTTTGTCTGCGCCGGATTTCCTGCACTTTGCCGGAGGTCTTCAAGCCCTGGACGCACACCTTGACACCACGAGAATCAGGGGGAATCGTGATTGGTCTTCTTTCCCACTGACCACCTGGAAATATGACATATATTGTATGATTAAAGGAGCGGTTGTTTCCAACATTTTTATCCAATTGCTGTTGCATTACTTGCAGACTTGCAGAGTAGCCATCCACTTGTAAGCCCCTTTATCTTGTGATGTTTGGTAAAACATGCGCTTTTATTTTGAAATGCCTGACAGCGGTAACTGAAAGTGCAGTATGGATGTTTGAAACTTGGCACAAGTGGGTGTAGGTGAATCTGAGAGTGGCAATAATACAGTTGGCTGGTGGCTTCCAACTCCTGAATCACTGCGTGGGCCTGGATTCATTCATTAGACAAGCAGTCACAACACATCTTAGGATAGTCATCTTGCAGTAGCACACATAACTGACAAAAAGTTCCAGATTGGCCATATTTTTATGCCTAAAGAAGCTCAGGTTTGGTTAAATGGCATTAGGGATACACAATTATATTGGATGATATCAATATTGGATGCTTATGTCAGTATTAACAACTGATATGTTGTCGAGAAAAATCTGCATCGATGAGCTGCATATTTTGGTCATATAAGCAAAAAAGTAAATATAGTTGTAGGGTGGACCAACAGACTTATGTTGTAATTCTTTGCACATTAGGTCTGTTTTAAAAACAGAAATTTGCATATTTCTTCATCATAAAATCTTAAAGGACCTCTTTCACAATACATGTAATTTTGCCCACAGCCCAATTTTTTTATTTATTGTGTGGTATTTGTAGTACACCCAGACACTCCCAAGAATATACCTTTAGAAAATCCAAAAGTCATCCAGGGCCTGTACTATGACCTATTTTATGATCATTGCCATAGGTGTGAGCCAGGGTGCACACTTTACCCCAAAACTTACTCAAACACAAATAATCAATCATCAAATTGGGTCAAATCACCTTCACTGAAGTCTGGTGCATCTTTTGAAATCAAATGTAAAGATAAGTATTACAAATGAAAGAAGTTATTGAATTTTTACTGGGAAAAAAAGTTTCTTTTTCATGATTTCTTCCAACAAATTCAATTCTTTAGAGATGTGTCTGACCAACTTACAGTTGGTGTACACCTAAAATACTTACAAATTATTCGGCCACATATAAATTCTCAAAGTGGGAAAAAAAAATCATCAAATTCTGAGAGCGGTAAAGTTGTTCAATTAACAGGTTGGGTTACTGTGGTAGAATCAGGATACATATCTTTGTATATCAGGGAACCTTTAAAGATTTGTTCCAAATTCATCCTTTAAGTATGATTTCTTTTAGAATTTGGATGCTAGATTCAAAACAAACATTTCACATGAAATGTTATACATTTTAATATTGAACATTATGATATGCCTTTGTGATGAGATAATAATGAGCCATTCATACAAATAAAAACCGATGCATTTTTGGATTGTTGTAATTGGATTGTATATATCTACAATGACAGCAATGCATAAACATTACTTCTTTCAATTTCTGTTTCTAGTAATTATATATATATATATATATATATATATATATATATATATATACATATATATATATATATATATATATATATATATATATATATATATATATATATATATATATATATATACATGTAATCTGTTTAATGGCCTGCATGTCTTTTTGCATAGCAATGGCTTGGACAATTTTAATTTGTAGACTGGAACTATAGTAAGGGAAAGGGGATCTGAGAAATCCATAAGATGATTGATTGACTGGTTATTTCATATTTGGGTTTTGAGATTTGGGTTTACCAGCATGACGCTGATCTCATAAGGGGGCAGATTCATTCTTGTCACAGATCTCAAATAAAATGCAATGTTTGGATTCAATTTGACAAGAATGCATCAGATGATCCTGTGAAGGCAAATTATTGTCTCTGTCCTGCTGGAAAGAGAACCTCTGGAATGTGTGCACATGTTGCATCTGTAATCTATTATTTGGGATATTATAAATATTTTCAAAATCAGAAACCCCTCCAACCATACACAAGAAAATTCAAAGACTCCATTCTGTGAAATAACCAAATAACCCAAAGACAAAGTTGTCCTTTCAAATCAGTCAAAACATGACATTAACTTTTGGGCGTTTGTTGACCTGATGGCCAGTCAGAGGGTTGTATGAAATGCTAGATTATTAGCTAATGTTTCAGGATAACAATTAGTGACTTGGTCACGTGACAGGGTGAAATCCAAGCTTTGATTTGATATCAAACTTTTATTTTATTTTATTTGTTTATTTGACAGGGACGATACATACCACATTGCCACAATGGGAAAATGTGAACATATATAAGACGTCTAGCTAATTTGCAGTCCTTGTCCCTGGTCAGGATTTACAGAACAATGAGTTATACAGATACAATTTTACAAATCTAGTAACACAGTGAATTCAGTCAATAAATACCTTAAATAAATAGACACAGTTGAAGTGAATTAGAGCTAAAACACAGGTTACATTTAACATCAAAAATTATTAAAATAGTTCACTGTTAGTTGCTTGTGAGAAATTAGTGTTCGCATTTCTGCTGCTGTTTAAGCCACTGTTCAACTTCTACACTGAACTTTTTAAGTTCTGTTTGAGATTTAATTTCAGACGGTAAGGAATTCCACATGTGTATGCCTTGCACTGAGAGCGATGACTGCCCAAATGTTGTCCTGCATCTTTGGATTTTACAGTTTTGTTGTGTTCTGTTCCTTGTAATTGTCCTACAGCTGTCTATCTTTGTGAAGTTCTGGGACATCACTTGTGGAGCCAGACCATTTAGGCACTTGAAAACAACTGTCAGAAAAGAACATTTTCTAAAGTTAGAAAAGGTCAACAAATTATATTTCAATCAGGAAAGACTAATAAGGAAGAGGAGACAAATAGTATGAGTGACCAATTTTAATGAAACAGATAAAGAATTGATGAGTGAAAAAGTCTTTGGCGCTTAGACCCCGCAGGAAGTGATCGTTTCAGGAGCATGAGGAATGATTGATGCTCCCGTGAACTTCCCCCCGGAGCCTAGACACTGGTGGTGGTGAAGGAGTGAGATGCTTGGTTGAGACTTGAGGGATGACCGAGACCTGATGGGGTGGTGAAGGGATGGAGGTGGGTTTGAGGACCTTTTCGCTGAATGACAGCTGACCGGCTGCAGAGAGAGAGAGCATATTTAAATATGACAGCTACGACGGATTGGCTGAGAGAGAATAGGTGACTGACTGTGATTGGGAGAAAAAGGAGATGAGAGGTGGAGTTATGAGGAAGCGGTTAAAGACAGAGACAGATAAGGGGCATGCCAGGAAGATAGTCTTTCTGATTGAACTTCCGCTAAGCTTCATTTCAATCAGGAAAGACTAATAAGGAAGAGGAGACAAATAGTATGAGTGACCAATTTTAATGAAACAGATAAAGAATTGATGAGTGAAAAAGTCTTTGGCGCTTAGACCCCGCAGGAAGTGATCGTTTCAGGAGCATGAGGAATGATTGATGCTCCCGTGAACTTCCCCCCAAGATAAGGTATACCATACCTGAAACTTGACGCTAAACAGAAAAAGAGACAGGAATTAAAGGACATCGAAATTTGCAAAGTGAATCACAATTTATGAAATATGAATAACACTGCGGAAGAGAAGTGAAGTGATTCATAATGAAAACGGACTGGTCAAGGATTGATTTAGAAAGAAATGACATTGATAACAAATTGAGATAAGGCAGCTAAGGAGAAAACGAGAGAACAGGGAAGAAAAGAGAAATCAGCCAAAAAGCTGAAAGCGCTGCTGAAGAGGAGATATCACTTGGAGGCTGAGAAACAGTTGCAGATAGTAGAGACAAAATTAAATAAATATTAACCAGAAAAGAAAGGCGATCAATGTAGAAAGGTAAAACGAATCAGCCTGGGTTGCTGTGATTAGCAGTTGACGGAGAGGGCATATGAGCCAAATGCTGTAAAATAGTTGATAATGGCAAAGAAGAACAGAATAGTATTAGCCGGAAAGATGAGCGAATGCAGGTATGAACGTAGGACAGTTTGCCGGATGTTATGCGACCGCTACTAATGTAGTGGGTATACAGTTGGACGCTGTGAACAGCAGCTGATAAAAAGGACATTTAATATATTAGCAGGATGAGATAGACGAATAGAGATATGAGAGATAAGGATAAACTGGAAGTGTTGAAACAACTGCTGTTGTAGAGGAGAAACCAGTCGAATGCTATGAGAAGCTGCTGATAGAGAGATGATCAGCCGGATGCTGTGAGACAGCGGCTGATAGAGAGGAGAAAACAGCAGAATGCTGGGAGACAGCTGCTGATAGAGATAGGATCAGCCGGATGCTGTGAGACAGCTGCTGATAGAGAGATGATCAGCCGGATGCTGGGAGACAGCTGCTGATAGAGATAGGATCAGCCGGATGCTGTGAGACAGCTGCTGATAGAGAGGAGATGATCAGGCGAATGCTGTGAGACAGCTGCTGATAGAGAGGAGATGATCAGGCGAATGCTGTGAGACAGCTGCTGATAGAGAGGAGATGATCAGGCGAATGCTGTGAGACAGCTGCTGATAGAGAGGAGATGATCAGGCGAATGCTGTGAGACAGCGCTGATGGAGAGAAGATGACAGCAGGATGCTGAGAGTCAGCTGTCGATAGAGAGAGGAAGTCCAGCCGAATGCTGTGAGACGCTGCTGGTAGAGAGGAGAGGATTAGTCGAATGCGCGAGACAACTGCTGATAGAGAAAACGAACAGTGTGAAGTTAGCTAGATAGTATAAATGAATAGAGATATGATAGGCAGGGGCAGAACAGGAAGTTGAGAAACGACTGATGATGGAGAGGAACCAAGCCGGGTGCCGTGATACGCTACTGATGAAGAGGCAATGATCAGTAGGAGGCTGTGAGACAGCTGCTGAAAACGAAGATGATATTAGTTGGAGAATAAAATGGAAGAATGTAGGTTTATATATTATTATTATTATAATTATTATTATTTATTTATTTGTTTTAAAGGAATGACGACAGAGAAAAAGTAGATGAAAGTAGATGGCGGAGATTTACGACAGAACATCAAACTTGTTAAAAATGAGTGAAAGAATGACCACAGAGTAAACTGCAGCTAAAAGCAGCACCACCACCAGAGAAATGAATTACTTACGAATCAGGGTTTCAGGGATCTTTGAGCCTCCAGAATGGAGGTGGAGTCAGGACGAATGTACGAAGTATAAGCAGAGGAAGACCAACGGCCCATCTGCTGGAGTGAAGAAGACGGGATGCCTTGTGCTGCTGCTGTAGTGGCAGCACCTATGCGAAATGAGTGACTAGAATAATGAAGGGGCGAGAGTTTACATGAGATGAGCACTTTTCTGAGATGAAGATTAAACCAAGTTTTCGACATGGGATTATTATCAGGGGTGAGAAAAAGAGGAGAAGGACCAGCAGCAGATCTGAGGCGTAAATATTTAACCATAGCCTTATACGGGCAAAAAGGAGAGTCGATTTGAGAGATGATTATGGAGCATGCACCTTTTGCTTTTGAATGTTTGAGGAAGAGATTATAGTGTCCAGGAGAAAAAGTTAAATCGGAAAAGGAAATATCTACTGAGGGGTTGAAAGCAAGAGAAGGAGTGGTAAATTCACTGATTCTCAAGAATCCGTAAAATGCGAGTAAAAACACGCTGCTTAAAAGTGCATCGACATACGGGGAAAATAAACCTTCATGAAGAACAGACAAAATTCGATGAAGAATGGAAAGGGTAATGGGTCTTCTATTGTTTGGCTTAGAGGGAAAACATTTCGAGATGCCCTTGAGCAAAAGCTTAATTGAGGGGTTTGAAAAAAGGCTGGGAAAGGAGGGATCATGACATCTAATATTGAACTGAATACCAGCGAGCAAGCCACGGATGTACTGCGGCTTGAAATGGCGAACATCGGAGCAGTAAGTGATAAAAGCGCAGATGTTTATGATGTGAACAGGTTTTAATGGAACATTAATGTTGAAACAAAAAGTTGCAAAGGTGATCCAAGCAAAATCATACAATTTTAACGTGGAAGCTGCTAGCCCTTTCCTCATGTAATATCTTGCGGATAACAGAAACGGGGAAAGAAGGGGATTAACTAATACAGGGCCAGCTCGTTCAGAGAGGGGACAGGTGTAGGTTGAGTATTGGCATCCGGGCAGAGATTCCGGAAAACCTGAAATTTGAAACGGGACAGTGAGTCAGCAATGGCATTAAATTGACCAGGCACGTGGCGAGCGGTGATAATGAAATTAAGATTAACTGATAACCAGGTGATTCGCCTCATGAAGGGCATGATTGCGCAGCTGGAAGAACGACCTTTGTTAATTATCTCCACTACGGCTTGATTATCGCAGAGCACCGCAATCCGTTTACGATGCCAGAGATGACCCCAGACGTGGCATGCTACGGCGATGGGATAGATCTCGTAGAGAGCAGAAGAAAAATCTAGCTCTGAAAAAGAAGGGGGCCAGTGATCAGCGAACCACTGGCCTTGATAAAACCCCCCAAAACCTACGGATGGGGCCGCATCCGTGAAAAATTGAATGGCGTCGGAAGAGTGCACGATGTCGTCGTAGAAGAACGAAATGCCGTTCCACTGATCTAGCAGCTCCGACCAAAATTTCAAGTCGGAGCGGCAGCCTTCGTCTAGCTCTAATTGATCGTGTAGATTTGGGACGGAGGAGGCCAAATCTAACAGCCTAGAAATGAAGGAGCGACCCTGAGGAATAATGCGCATTGCGAAGTTAAGATGACCCAGAAGAGACAGTAACTGCTGTTTTGAAAAGGAACCTGAAGATGAGAGGGACTGACAGATGCTACGAATGCGTTCGAGTTTCTGCTCTGGAAGAGAAGCTTTCATGGCTGAGGTATCGAGTGTGATGCCTAAAAATTCTAAAGATGTAGCGGGGCCTAAAGTTTTCTCGTCAGAGAGAGGCACGCCGAGCTTGTTAAACAGCTGCTTTAATTTAGTCAGGGAGGAACAGGAGTTGTCATGAGGGGGATCAATGAGCAGAAAATCATCCAGAAGATGGAGCACTGCTGGGAGTCTGATGTTATTTAGCAAAATCCAGCAGAGGGCCTCAGAGACAAGATTAAAAATGAAAGGACTACTCCTACAGCCGAAAGTAAGTCTAACAGCAAAATAAAATTTTTGGTCCCACTTAACGCCGAAGAGGTGCCATTGAGAAGGATGGATGGGGACGATTTTAAAGGCATCGGTGATATCTGCTTTAGATAACCAGGCTCCCCTACCGGCTATTTTTATTAATTTGATGGCGTTGTCCACGGTAGAATAATGCAAAGAAAAAGGAACGGGAGGAATGAGGCTATTGACGCTCATAATGGGGCCTGAGCGCGGAGCTGACAAATCGAAAATGAGCCTTTTCTTGCCAGAGTATTTTCTGGTGGCCACACCTATGGGACTGGTGCGAAACACTGGAAAAGGAGGGGAGTCAAAGGGGCCGATCAAGTAACCTTTATTGAGCTCTTTCCCTAGCAGCTGAGTCACAATATCTGGTTCATTCGTGGCGGACTGCAAATTTTTTGAAACAAAATTAATGTCCGGGAGGGCGACGACGCCCACACGAAACCCTTGAGACAGTCCGGTGAGCAGGTGATTAGTGAAAGAAGAGTCAGGGTGATTTAACAGTTCTGCTGCCAGGGCTTGAACGTTTAATGGAGTAGATGGATGGATTTTCAGGAGTTTTTTGAGTTGCGCCGGTTTGATTGCTGAGCGCGTGCCAGACGCGCTGGGATCAGACGGCGGGGGCACACTGATTTGGGGTGCGCATCCTTGCACGCGCTGCAAACGTGGAGAAAAAAGCAGTCTGGGTAAGTACAAATATTCTCATTGAAGTTATTGCATATTGGCTTGTTGTTGAAAAACTCCACCTTTCTACCGCGTTTGTCAGTCATAGATGGCGCCGAAGGAGCACTGGAGGAGGAAGGATCTGCCGATCGAGAGGCTTGATGCGTGAAAGGCAGCTGAGGGCACAGGGACTGAGGGTGACCTAAATTGCCGCATAGGTGGCAGGACACGGCCTGGGAGCCCCCGATGAGCATGATGAGGATCTCAGAATCTAATACTGACCAGTTAAGTAGCAAATTGGATTGAGAAATGTGCAAAGCAGCCTTGTTAGCGAAAGCTTTGTGGTATTGATAGAAGAGATTTTTCCCGTATCTGATATTCAGGTCGCCGATCAGTGCTAGATAAGCATCTAGTTCTATTCTACGTTCGGGATAGACAGCACAGATGACATCTCTGTATATCCCGAACGCTACGAGAAACTCCCCTATGGAGAGATCTCTGGACATACGGGGATCGGATGATTTAAGAATGACTGACACATTCTCGTTAGAAGAGATTTTTTGATCACACTCTGGAGATGGAAGGATGATGCTAACCAGGTTGACGTATTTACCTTGCAGGATTTTTTGTCTAAGACTCGGAGAAATGTTTGCTGCTGTGGGAATGTAAGGCCTACCTATCATGGGAGCGGGAACAGCGGATGCCAGACTTTGAGGTGGCGAGACTATTGAGTTGTTAATGGCCGGCAGAGAAACAACAGACTGGAGCGAGGGAGCTGAAGCAGATTCTACGCTCCTGAGACGAGAGTCAATGTTTTGGACAGATCTCACCAGTTGTTGAATGTTAGATAGAATGATATCCTGGACAGCCGCAGCATGAGGAGCGGCAGCTGCAGCAGCAGCGGCAGCTGCAGTGCCAGCAGCAGCGGCCACAGGAGGAGCGCCAGCGGCGGCAGCAGCGCCAGCAGCAGTGCCCACAGGAGGAGCGGTGTAGACGCCATCGGCAGCAGGAGGAGCGGCCGCAGCACGAGGAGCGGTGCCCACGGCAGCTGCAGCAGGAGGAGCCGAATGGGCGGCGGGAAACTCGGCTGGGTTTGAAGCAGCGGCAGAAGCTGCTCTAGAAGAAATCCTCTTTTTCGGACGGATGGTGGCCGCAGACCTGGATCGCTTACGCCCGCGGGAGGACACTGAGGGTCCGGCAGCTTCTCCGCCTGAGGCTGAGGAACCGTTGGGAGAGCCGCTGATAGACACCAAACTTGCCAGCTCCTTTAGCTGAGACAGCTGAAGCCCGGGGGCTGGGGAGATGCCGCTAGCTTTTAGCTGGGAGTATAAGAACTCATACTCGGCTTGAGCGATACGAACACTCCGGCGTTGCGCTGAAGAGGACTGGGCTGCTTCGAGCAAGAGTTCGCCAGATGGATTCAGGTGCTCCAGCATGGTATCGGAGTCGGTGTCGGACATGATGCAGCAAGCGGCAAAAACACAGAGAAACAATACGAAAGTAAGAGCCATACGATTTGACACGTCACCTTTTCGCTGAATGACAGCTGACCGGCTGCAGAGAGAGAGAGCATATTTAAATATGACAGCTACGACGGATTGGCTGAGAGAGAATAGGTGACTGACTGTGATTGGGAGAAAAAGGAGATGAGAGGTGGAGTTATGAGGAAGCGGTTAAAGACAGAGACAGATAAGGGGCATGCCAGGAAGATAGTCTTTCTGATTGAACTTCCGCTAAGCTTCATTTCTCAATAACTTTGCAGTGGTGCCATTTTTATGGCTTCTGATCTAAGATTTTCAAAGCTTGTTCATAAAGTGAAAATAAAGGTTTTGTAGTTGAATCTGTGGCCTGGCCCCAGGCAGTGATGCAATAGGACAAATGTGAAAGGACCATGACATGCAGATATAAATGAGCTGCCTTAAAGGAGAGACATGACCTAATAAGTCTAAAGCAGTTCAGACTGGTTTTCACAGTTTTAGATAACTTCTTTATATGTAAATCAAACTTAAGTTGAGAATCTAAAGTTACTACTAAATATTTAAAGTCATTTACCACATCTATTTCTTTCGCATCAACAGTGATGTGAAATTTATCTAGAACTTTCTTTCTTATTGAAAAGCACATTGATACTGTTTTTTTTGTAATTAAGTGTTAGGTGGTTCCTTTGTAACCATTCTGAAACACTAACCATCTGCCTGCTTAAGATCTCTGAAGCTTGATGGGGGTTCTTTGCTGAGACATAAAACAGTGTATCATCAGCGTACATTTGGCATTCAGTGTCTGTACAAATAGTGGGTAAATCATTTATATATAAACAAAAAAGGATAGGACATAGGACTGATCCCTGTGGGCTATTTGGGACCAGGACCTCAGTATCACAATCTCCGACGAACAATGGAACCGCATACTTAACCTTGCTCATACTTCTATATGCGCCAGACAACAACTTCTACAATGTAAGATTTTACGCAGGAGACACTTCACTAATGTGAGACTAGCCAAAATCTATCCAGATAGAGACGACTCCTGTAACAGGTGTAAACTGTCTCCAGCTGACCACATGCATTTCAATCAGGAGAGACTTAAACACCATAAAGAGTTATGAACCAATTTAATGAACAAATGCATGCAAAGATAGTTTGGCGGTTAGACCCCATCAATCATTGAGCAATTAATAAATGAAAGGGGGTGCAATGACATTGAGAATTATGATATCCCCCGATGGAGTCTAGACACTGGTGGTGGTGATAGTCCTAAGAGGCTTGATCTGTGATTCATTGAGAACTGCGGGCTGCGGACTTCGGACTCGGGCTGCGGACTGCTGGGCTGAGAACTGCTGGGCTGCGACTGCGAGGCTGCGAACTGCAATCTGCAGCTGCAGGGCGGACGACTGCTGGGCTGAAGAAAGAGGACTGAGCCATAGAGACTGGGGGTGTCTGGGGAGGAGGAGGGTCGAGACGCGAGCCTGAAAGACAGCTGACAAGCAGAAGAGATGGCATTTAAACTTTGACAGCTATGAAATGATTGGCTAACGATTGAAGCGGAAACGATGTGATTGGACAGAGAAAAAAATTGACGCGCCTCCCAGTCAGCTGATAGACAAAGCGGGAAAGAATGAGTGAACAGAAGTGTGTGTGAGTGTGCCCCCAGTCTTCCTGACTGAACTTTCGCTAAGCTTCATATGTTTTGGTCATGCACTAAACTGACTGATTTTTGGGGCACCATTTTTGATACGTTAGGGAAAGTCCTTGGCTGCACTGTGAACGCCGACCCTCTTATTGCTCTTTTTGGACTGCTTCCATCCTCTGGCTGGTCAAACTGTTCACATTGTATTTTTGACTTTTCTACCTTGCTAGCAAGTAGGCTCATTCTTCTTAAATGGACTCATTTATACCCACCTACACATAACAGATGTATTCAAGAAATTTTACATTGCATGAGACTTGAGAAAATCAGATTCTCCCTGAAAGGTTCCCTTAAGACCTCCCATGAAATCTGGCAACCCTTTTTACTTCATATAGATACCCTGTCATTGAGGCTGAAAACCTATGAACTACTGACTTGCTGATTTTCTTTCTTTCTTTCTTTATTTTCTCATTTATTTATTTATTTTCATTATTTGAATATTATTACATACTTAAATGCATGTTTCTCCTTTCCTCTTTTTCTTTCTTTTTCTCTTGTCTTTCCCTTCCCCTTCATTTCTGCGATACCACTTGTCCACTTGTTGATACCCCATGTCGATTGAGTGTGTTGTCTTGTCTCTTAGTTCTTGTAGTGTGAATAAGTGTGATTGAATATAATGTTTTTGTTCCGAAATTGTTCTGCTTTGTGTACCTAAAATGTCTTTTTCTTTCCTGTACACATAACAGAAAATATAATGAAAATCTTTGACAAAAAAACACACACACACATTATGGCTCTGTGATAGGTTGCAGGCTTAGAAAGAAGTGTCAGATTAAATTCTTAAAAAAGAACTAGCATAAAAGAATAGCTCCCTAAAGGATCTTAAACCCCTTAAAACACTTAAAACCCACAAAGAGAAAAGAATAAAACTGGTGTTTTGTGTTTAAAAAGTTCCTTTACCCAATTATAACCGTGTCCAAGGTTCAATATAAAAAGGTCCTGTGAGGGTACTCAACTCAGAGAGGGGTGCATCCAACGTTGCTTCTCCTCAAAGCTAATGCCAGTGCCTCACAGCAACGGTCCCATTGGCAACTCCACGGTGACTCCCCAACATCAGCCTCCTTCTCTTCACAGGAAACCGTAAAGGCCCACAACTGGCTGCTGCTTCTTCTTCCTAGAGCAATCGGGTCTTTTCAGGGTTGCTTCTCGTGCTTTGCTTGCGGTCCTACTGTCGTCCCTCTCTGCTATCTGCTGCTCTTTTTAGGTGTCTGTCCTGAAGTCCTGCCCGCCGGTCTCCAATGAGCTGGTTTTAGGGGGGGATACTTCAGGGCCAGTCAGAAAAGTCATTACCTACCCACACACTTCATATAACACCACATGCAATAAAAATGTAAAAGACCAACCCTGTCACACAAACACAGATTCCGAAGATTGTCGTTTAGGCTCCTGTATGGCTGCTGTTACTACTGTCAGTCGTGTCTGTGATTGTTAAGGACCTGACTGTACCCGGCGTACTGCCGGTAAACATCAGAGCAGGTTATTTTGACTTTTTTTCTCGTCCTTTCGACTTTGATCTCAAATTATTTTATTGACTGTATTCTTGTCATTTCAACTTTATTCCCGTCATTTTGACTTTGATCTTGAATTTGTTTTTCAGCTTTATTCTAGTCATTTCCACTTTGATCTTAAATTTCAATTTTATTCTCATCATTTCGACTTAATGCTGCATTCCATTTGTATTCGGAAGTCAGAATTTTCGAGTTCCAGGTGGGAACGCCCAACAGGAACAGTGCCTGAGGTCGGAATTTCGCACCACACCACACCAACCCCGAGTTCCCAGTAGGAAATTCTGAGTTCAGTTGTAAAAAGTTAATAAGCTTCTATTATATTCTTTTTATTTTAGAATTTCTGACTAGTGTTTGTTGCAATTAAGCAGCTTTGTATACGTAGTATAATTGGATGTTTACATACAGAAATACTGCTGTTATGCCAAGTTTTTCCGACTTAGCAACTGGAACGCTGAACCTCGGAGATGACACCCCACTCCTGACTTCCAGCTCCGAGCACAAATGGAATGCAGCAATAATCTCGACCTGCCCAAAATTATTTTCTCCAAACCCAATGGCCCTAATCCACTTCTGTAGTTTTCACAGACTGCACAACAGATTTGCTTTGCATGAAGTAGAGATGACAACCAAATGTATGGAGCTGAGTCAAGGCCAGAAGTTTTGTGAATTAAAAAAAAAAAAAAAAACATTTAAAAAAAAGTTGAAACAATTTTTTTTTTTAGTTTGATCCTGATTTACAAAATAAAAAATAAAACAATCCTGAATTTAAAAATAAATAACACACTAAACCAAAACAAGAAAATAAGCAAAAGCAATTATTTTTCAATCCAAAAATAGTTTTGATTCGCCTCTTTTAATATTTTTAAACAAATCAATTCAGTTTTTGCTCTTGATTTTTTTTTTAACATTTGAGGTGTTTTTCTTTTTTATAAAATCTCCCTCAGTCTGTTTTTTTTTTTTTTTTGCATTCAAATGATCATTTTTTTCACTTTCGGATTGTTTTTCTCTTCAGATTCAAACTTTTGGCCCTGTTTTGGTGTGGGGAGCTTGGTCTTGACTGAGAAGGGTGTGGGATTGTGAGTGACAGCATGAAAGATGGCTCAGAGCCTTCCTTGGTGCTGTTGTTTTCAGGAAACGTAGGTGCTTAAAGAGATTTGACTCGTCCCTTTCTGTACTGTGTATTAACCTGATTTGGGGTCAAAGTAAGCTTTTAAGAGCTTTTCAAGACCGCCCTTGGCAACTAGCTATCTATAAATTCCATCTAATTTTTCAGATTTTTTCAGTAATTCCCCATACCATAAAAGAAAACGGGCTTTTGTATTGAATGAGCAACGCAGCACAGAGCTACTACGCGGAGAACAATGGCGTCTCTTTTACTGGGGCAACCTGTTGGTTCAGACACACAGGTAAGAAGTGCTATTCTTTGAAGAGGTGCTGTGAAAATTATTTCAAATTTCGTTTTTATGTGCAAAACATTAAGAAGGTGTATGGTTACCATGAACTAGCCAAGTCTGAAATGCTATTAGCCGCTGTTAACATTGTAGCCCCTTTAATGTACAGTTGTAGCTTCAGCCTTCAGTTGTCACTGGTCATTTATTTCTTTTTCAGCCAGAATGTGGACTACAACTGGACAGTGGCTGCAGCTGCACAAAGCCTGGTCAGTGCACTCACACACAACCTCACTCAGGAATGGCAAGGGCAAAGAATAATGCAGGAACAGGGATCACCCTCTGTAGGACAGGAGATGATCAGGGCCCGTATTCACAAAGCATCCTAAGGCTAAAAGTAGCTCCTAGTGACGTCATTCTTAGAAAAACCGTAGAATTCCTCAGATTCTAAGATTTTTCTTAGAATTTTCCCTCCGTAAGATAAAAGTTATTCACAAAGCATCTTAAGCCTTAAAGGGATAGTTCCGTTTTTTTGAAGTGGGGTTGTATGAGCTCTATGTGACCACTAAGGACATTAGTTACAGTAGAAAGTCGTCTCCTCTCCCTCAGTAAGACAAAAACTTGAATCGATGGTGACGAGGAAATAGACGCTAACAGGGACAGACGGTACCAAATTCAAAGGCTATTTTCTCTGCCTACAAGAACTAAAATCAAAAAGTAATACCACAGTTTAAGAGTACGATACATGAAATATTTTTTAAGTGCATTAAGTCTTCGGAAATATAAACATTTATCTGGACCTAACTAACTGGTCATGTGTCCTTCCGCGCAGCGCTAGTGCGCTCCGTCCCCCCTCCTCTTTTCAGCTGCAGGGAATGTAAACAAGCTATGCTTCGGGCTCCGGTTTTAGCCTCCTGTAAGTTTGATCAAGTATCGTAATTCTTTTGTTTGTACTCTAAGGATTGTGAGGCAGCATAGGAAATTCAAAATGAGTGACCTTGACAGCGACGATGAAGTTTCATTCACTTTGAAACCAAAAGGATACCTGTATGAACCAGAGTAGCTACACAGAGCTGCTACAGATGCTGACTGAAAGGAATACAGAGGAAACATCCGCAGACACTGGACATCAAGATAGAGTTGGAAATACTCAGTGGTGTAAATGTCTGAGCTGTGACTCAGTGCCCACGGATGCTGTGTGTTACTGCTGTCACGAGTGGAACTTGGTTACAGACACTCTTCAGGATTTGTCTGAGTTAGAGGACACTGCTGGCTCTCAAGCCGTCTGTATAACTCAACACACAGATTTCCCTGCTCTTCTAAATTCTAGAGTGTCCTGTAACAGCAACAACAACAACAGTCGTGGCAGCAGTAACACTCAGCATCTCGATGTCCAGTGTCCATGGATGTCTCCTCTGTATTCCTTTCAGTCTCCATCTGTAGCAGCTCGTCTTCTGTGTAGCTACTCTGGTTCATACAGATATCCTTTTGGTTCCAAAGTGAATGAAACTTCATCGTCGCTGTCATAGTCACTCATTTTGAATTTCCTAAGCTGCCTCACAATCCTTAGAGTGCAAACAAAAGAATTATGATACTTGATCAAACTTACACGAGGCTAAAACCGGCGCCTGAAACATAGCTTGTTTACATTCCCTGCAGCTGAAAGGAGGAGGGGGGACGGAGCGCACTAGCGCTGGGCGGAAGGACACATGACCAGTTAGTTAGGTCCAGATAAATGTTTATATTTCCGAAGACTTAATGCACTTAAAAAATATTTTATGTAGAGCACTCTTAAACTGTGGTATTACTTTTTGATTTTAGTTCTTGTAGGCAGAGAAAATAGCCTCTGAATTTGGTACCGTCTGTCCCTGTTAGCGTCTATTTCCTCGTCACCATCGAAAATATGGCCAATCTGGAACTTTTTGTCAGTTATGTGTGCTACTGCAAGATGACTATCCTAAGATGTGTTGTGACTGCTTGTCTAATGAATGAATCCAGGCCCACGCAGTGATTCAGGAGTTGGAAGCCACCAGCCAACTGTATTATTGCCACTCTCAGATTCACCTACACCCACTTGTGCCAAGTTTCAAACATCCATACTGCACTTTCAGTTACCGCTGTCAGGCATTTCAAAATAAAAGCGCATGTTTTACCAAACATCACAAGATAAAGGGGCTTACAAGTGGATGGCTACTCTGCAAGTCTGCAAGTAATGCAACAGCAATTGGATAAAAATGTTGGAAACAACCGCTCCTTTAATCATACAATATATGTCATATTTCCAGGTGGTCAGTGGGAAAGAAGACCAATCACGATTCCCCCTGATTCTCGTGGTGTCAAGGGGTGCGTCTCAATGCGCTAATTTTTTGTGCCCCCTCCATCCCATCTCCTCCGCAGCACCGGAAATACTTTCTTAGTCACCATTTTGAAAACTGTCCCAAAGCAGTAATTGTACTTGGGGGAGAGAGGAGAGAGGATGGAGGAGACTGATCGGAGGAGCTATGATCGAGGAAACACGAGAGCTGGCTTTGTGGAGGTCTTTTCACTGACTGACACGCCCCCATATGGAATATCACTCTCTGATTGGACGCTGCAGCTGCTCAGACTTCTCCACATGAAACTTCACAAACACAACAGAGTTTGATGAGAGAGAAAAGGCGAGCTGAGGACAGGTACAGAGAATTGTGCAGAAACTGATCATAAATCGGGTAATAAAGTGTTTGTTGTGAGTTTAGAGCACAAAACACTGAACACAACCATCATCAAATCAATGTAATGGAGGATTTTTACTGAAATCTAATAAATAATATCTTTCTGAAACACAATAAACTAGGTTAAATTAATAAGTTTCAGAGTTTACGATGTAGATAAAGGCTAAATTATTCATAAATAATCTAACAATTACACATTTTACCGGTAAAGTGATTCTCGAGCTTCTTAACTGCACACAGAATAAACAGAGTGCAGGGTTTTTTTTTCGTGGCAACGTGTTTCTTAAACTGGTTTAAGGAACAGACAAAGCTCTGTTACTGTTTATGTTTTATCAGAGTTGTTACAGCGCACATGTGCAGACACACAAACAGCTGTTAGAGCTTGTTAGAGCTGACTGAAAGATGATCCAGAGGTGATCAGTTGATGCCGTCATCAATGAAACACGTTGCTTCATGTGACGCTCTCCACTTGCAAATCAATCAATCAATCAATCTTTATTTATATAGCGCCAAATCATAACAAATGTTATTTCAAGACACTTTACAAAAACATTTACAGGTCTAGACCCGTAAATGTTAATAAAATTTTATTAGCAGAAACCCAACATCAAGACAAGATAAGGAGTCTTATCTTATCTTAATCCACCATGAGTACAGGACTTTGCAGCATTTAGCTAGTTACAATGGCAAGGAAAAACTTCCCTTTAACGGGCAGAAACCTCGGACAGAACCAGACTCATGTTAGACAGACATCTGTCTCGACTGTGTTGGGGTTAGAGAGAGACAGATAGAGGAGAGAGAGTGGGAGAGAGAGGGGGGGGGGGGGGAAAGGAGGGGGGGGGGGGGGGGTAGGGATACACACACACGCACACAGACACACACACAGACACACATACACACACACACACACACACAGAAAGGGAGAGAGAGAGAAACAGACACAGTCTGAAGTTTGGCGCTGTGGCGACAGTTAAGGTGAAACCAGCAGGCCAAATCCAAAGCTGTAGTAGCTGGTGTCGGACAGGAGCACAGCAGCAGGCCGTCTTCTTCACCGATCCCCAGGAACCTACAAGACAAACTCAGACCCTCCCAGAGAGGTGTATGGTCAGTAACTATAACAGGACAGTAAGACTAGAAGTTAGACTGACAGAAAAAGAGGGAAACAGGAGCCCTGTGTGTCAGTTCCCCCCAGCAGTCTAAACCTATAGCAGCATAACTAAGAGCTGGTTCAGATCTGATCCAGCTCTAACTGTAAGCTTTATCAAAAAGGAAAGTTTTAAGTCTACTCTTAAAGGTTGAGACCGTGTCTGCTCCCCGGACCTCAACCGGTAAGTTATTCCAAAGAAGAGGAGCCTGATAACTAAAGGCTCGACCTCCCATACTACTTTTAGAGACCCTAGGTACAACGAGCAGACCAGCATGTTGAGAACGCAAAGACCTAGACGGATTATACGGAACAATTAAGTCTTTAAGATACGATGGCCCGATGCCATTAAGCGCTTTGTAAGTCAAAAGAAGAATTTTAAACTCTATCCTAGATTTTATAGGTAACCAGTGTAGAGACGCTAACACTGGAGAGATGTGCTCTCTCCTCCCAGTCCAAGTCAGTACCCGAGCGGCAGCATTCTGAACCAGCTGAAGAGTCCTAATAGACTTATTAGGACAGCCGGATAAAAGAGAGTTACAGTAGTCCAGCCTAGAAGAAACGAAAGCATGGACCAGTTTCTCAGCGTCGCTCCGAGACAAGATGTGTCTAATTCTCTTGATATTGCGAAGATGAAAAAATGCCGTCCTTGAGACCTGTTGGATGTGAGAGTTAAAGGACAGGTCCTGATCCAAAAGAACTCCCAGGTTCCTGACAGTGGTGCTGGAAGCCAAGCTGATGTCGTCCGAGGCGGCGATGTTGTTCAAGAAAGCTTCTCTGAGATGTTTGGGTCCAAGAACAATGACTTCAGTCTTCTCTGAGTTCAGCAGTAAGAAGTTTCTGCTCATCCAGGACCTTACGTCTTTGAGGCATGCTTCAAGTTTAGATAAGCGGTTGGTTTCTTCAGGCTTCATTGACAAGTAAAGCTGAGTGTCATCTGCATAGCAGTGAAAGTTTATGGAGTGTTTCCTCAATATAGTGCCGAGAGGAAGCATATACAAGATGAAAAGAATCGGTCCGAGCACTGAACCTTGAGGAACTCCATATTGCACCCTGGTGTGAGAAGAAGAGACGTTGTTCACATGAACAAACTGATGTCGATCTGAAAGATACGATCGAAGCCAGGCTAAAGCGGTTCCTGAGATACCAAGAAGACTCTCTAATCTCCTCAGAAGAATGCAATGATCAATAGTGTCGAAAGCGGCACTAAGATCAAGCAAGACAAGCACAGAAAGAAGACCACTGTCCGAAGCCAAAAGTAGATCGTTGGTTACTTTCAGCAGCGCAGTCTCAGTGCTGTGGTGAGCTCTGAACCCAGACTGAAAGACCTCAAAAAGACTGTTGCTATGAAGAAAATCACAGAGCTGACTCGCAACAACTTTCTCCAAGATCTTAGAAACGAAAGAGAGGTTAGATATCGGTCTGTAGTTGACAAAAGAGCCTGAATCAAGTGTAGGCTTTTTAAGAAGAGGCTTAATAACAGCAACTTTAAAAAGTTGGGGCACGTAGCCCGACAGTAAAGACGCATTAATCATCCTTCGTAAAGAAGATCCGACCAAGGGAAAGACTTCCTTTAACAGCCAAGCTGGGATGGGATCCAGAAGACAAGTTGATGGTTTGGCTGAAGTGACAGTTGAATCCAGCTCTGACAGGTCCACAGGCGAGAAGCAGTCCAGGAGTATATTAGCTCTAAGCGACGTTTCCGCAAATTCGCCATCGATCGAAGGTTCTATCACGGTTGCATGTAACACGCTACTAATTTTATCTCTAATTTTTAATATCTTATTGTTAAAAAAGCTCATAAAGCCCTCACTGCTAAGCGATAGAGGAACGCATGGTTCAGTAGAGCTATGACTGTTTGTCAGCCTGGCTACAGTGCTGAAAAGGAATCTAGGATTGTTTTTATTCTCTTCTATAAGAGTCGAGTAGTAAGTTGCACGCGCAAGTCGCAAAGCCTTTCTATATTTATTTAGACTATTTTTCCAACGCAAGCAGGATTCGGTTGTTTTAGTCGAACGCCATATTCTTTCTAATTTCCTCGATTGTTGTTTGAGCTCACGAGTTTGAGCGTTGTACCACGGAGCGGAACGATGTCGTCTGAGAGTCCTCTGTCTGAGCGGAGCAATTGAATCGAGGACGGCTTGAAGAGAACCCCCGGTATCCGCAACAAGTTGATCAAGCTGAGAGGGAGCACAAGAGCTCTCTGCAAAAGTAGAGCAAGAATTCAAGGCAGCAGGAATAGCTTCCTTGAAAATGTCTACAGCTCTGTCAGACAAGTTCCTGGACAGGATGATTTTGTTCACAGGTGAGAAATCCGACAGCAAGAATTCAAAAGTAATGAAGAAATGATCCGACAGAAGAGGATTCTGCGGCAAGACAGCCAAGTTGACAGGTTCCACGCCATAAGCAAGAACAAGATCCAAGGTGTGGTTAAAGCGATGAGTAGGATGGTTCACAGATTGTGTGAAACCAAAAGAATCCAGTAAAGACATGAAGGCAATACAAAGACTATTGTCAACGACGTCCACCTGAATATTAAAGTCACCGACAATGATAATTTTATCCGACAGAAGAACGATATTAGAAAGAAACTCTGAAAAGTCGGAGAGAAATTGAGAGTACGCGCCAGGAGGCCGGTAGACGATAACAAACAAAAACGGTTGCGCGGTTTTTACAGCTGGATGCAAGAAACTGAGAAAAAGACTTTCAAAAGAGCTAAAGCCTAGTTTAGGTCTAGTGCTAATATTAAAGCTAGAGTTAAAGATAGCTGCCACTCCCCCCCCACGGCCTGTGTCTCGAGGGTTATGAGTATTAAGGTGACTGGGAGGAGTGGACTCGTTTAAACTAACATATTCACCCTCACACAGCCAGGTTTCAGTCAGAGCAAGTAAATCAATGTGATAATCTGATATAAGTTCATTAACTAGCACAGCTTTAGATGATAAAGATCTAATATTTAACAAACCACATTTGACTTTAACGTCATGTGGTTCATCCGCACCGGAAGTTTTAATTTTTATAAGATTATCATAATTCACTCCTTTATTATTATTATTATTATTATTATTATTATTATTATTATTATTATTATTATTATTATTATTATTATTAAAGTAGTAGTTGTTGTTGTTATAATAATTATTGTTGTTATTGTTATTTTTATTGTTATAGAAAAAGGGTCTCGGTCGGGGAAACGACACAGTCTCTATGTTACAACAGGAGTGGCTGGGAAACTGCACTAAGGGAAACGCAGAGGAGCGTGTAGGACTGCTGCTCTGCTGCCTGGTCTCCACTCTGAGTTGTCAGATGGGTAAACTAATAAAATCAGCCAGATTTCTAGTTAAACGAGCTGCGCCATCCAGAGTGGGATGAACGCCATCTCGGCTAATTAGACCAGGCTTGCCCCAGAAGGATCGCCAGTTGTCAATAAAACCCACGCCATTA
Organism: Halichoeres trimaculatus; assembly: GCF_033239565.1. Classification (NCBI taxonomy): domain Eukaryota; kingdom Metazoa; phylum Chordata; class Actinopteri; order Labriformes; family Labridae; genus Halichoeres; species Halichoeres trimaculatus. The sequence goes on along the minus strand of NW_027437190.1, from coordinate 517,536 downwards.
TCTGGACACCAGTTCGACAGCCAGCGGTTGAATGAGGAGATGCGGCTAAACATCTCATCATTTGCCCTATTTGGCAGGGGGCCAGAGAAAATTACCGAGTCCGACATAATTTTGGCCAAAGCACACACCGACTCCACATTAATCTTTGTGACTTCCGACTGGCGACGTCGGGAGTCATTAACGCCGACATGTATAACTATCTTACGAAATCTACGTTTATCCTTTGCCAGCAGTTTTAAGTTGCCTTCAATGTCGCCCGCTCTGGCTCCCGGGAGGCACTGAACTATGGTGTCTGGCGTTGCTAATTTCACATTCCGTACTACCGAGTCACCAATCACCAGAGTGTTGAGTTTCCTAGCAGGTGTGTTGCTAAGAGGGGCATATTTATTGGAAATGTGAACTTTACGGCTGTCCGGCGTGCGATTTTTATGCTTGCGGCTATGTTTCCCTCTCACGGTCACCCAGCCACTACATCCCGGCTGCTCGGGATCTGCCGGGGGGGAGGCTAAGCTAAGACGGCCCGCACCGGCTACAGGGGGCTGGCTAGCATTAGCTAAATGTGGCCTAGCTTCGGTGCGGGGCCGCGTCTCCAGCTCAGAAACCCTCGCCTCCAGAGCTACAAATAAGCTACATTTAATACAAATATCATTATCCGTAAAGGAGGAAGAGGAATAACTAAACATCTGACACATCGGGCAGAAACGAGCCGCAGAAGGAGAGTCAGAGTGAGAGCTGGAGCTGGAGTGGAGAGACATCGCTAGTGCTGGGGAGCTAAAAGGCTAACAGGAAAACCAGTCGTCAGAAACACCGAAAAAGTATACACCCTTGTGGGAAAAAAGGCGGAGTGCTTGGTGTAAACTACTATAGATCGATAAGATGGCAAGATTGAAAAGAGTGAAAGTCCGTAACAGGTAAAACAACAGATAGATTGAGAGCGAACGACACGACCGTGCTGTACACAGAGTAAAGGAAAAACCGGAAATGATACCACAGACTCACGTGACCGCAGAGATCCAGGTGACGCAAGTGGAGGAAGGGAGGATGGAACTTTATCACTTTGAGATGCACCCAGGGCCTCCAGCTCTGCTTAGTAGCAGCCTCTCCCTTCCCCCCTCCTTCCCTCTTTTCCTTTTCCCAGGTGAGCATGAGTGAGGTGTGTGGAGTGCAGGCAGGGGCAGGCGATTGGTAATCACCTGACTGGTTCACCAGCAGTCACCTTCCTCGACCATAAAACCAGGCTGCAGCCGCTACTGTGAGCTGGATCTTTACATACCACAGTCAGTAGTAAGCTTAAACTCAGTCTTTTCTTGCATATTACGCTCTGGATTTTAACACCCTGTTTCCTGTACCTCAGATCCTGGACCCACTCTGCCTGACTCACCTGTATTTTCTTGATTCTCCAACTCTGAAGCCTCCCCTGGCTCGCTGCACACCTCCTCAGCCTGCCTTCCTTAAAGCTCTCCCCTCTCTTCGGCTGTCTACCAAGGTTTCCCCTCTCTCTCTGGGTCAGCTAACTCTCTAGAGCGAGCTCTGTAGTGTGGTTGGGTCTGTTTAGTTTTTTAGTCCCTTTAAGTTGTGTCCTTTGTCATGCAGGTTGTGTGTTTCCTAGCTCAGCCTCATTTAGTCTGAGATGGTGTTTTCTGTTTATCTTGAGTTAATTTCAGCATAGCCTTAGTTTTGTAGCCTCCTGTGTAGCTCCTTGTTTTGCCTGACTTCTTTAGTTAGTATTCTTCTCCAGCCAGTGTTTGTTTAGCGTGTGTTCTTTTTTTTTCTCTACTATTTATTGTGTCTTTTACTTTCCCGCTGTTTTAAATTATTCTTGTTAACCATTGTTTTAATTGATTGTGTTTTTATCCATTGTGTTTTTATTGATCTTGATTTTAAGCCTGTACAGCACTTTGGCCAACTGGGCTTGTTTTAAAACGTGCTATATAAATAAAGTTTGACTTGACTTGACTTGACTTGACTTGACTTGACTTTGGTTGTTTAATAAACTCTTTACTGCAAATTTTCTGGTCTGCTGTGTCTCTCTGTTGTCCTGCATTTGAGTCTCTGATCCACTCTGTGACAAGTGGATGTACTGGGACCTAATCTGAAGTGTTACAGTGTCAGGGAAGAACACTCTTTATTGTGCGTTCAACATGAGTTTGACCTTACTCCACTACCACCAGATGCAATTGAATTTTAAAGCATGCCAATAGCGGAATGCCCATTGTGCAAAGTAAGTCTTCCTTTGCAGATTTTGGCTCTTCGTGTTCAGGAGTGCATGGAGTCTCAATCTGCAGCAGAAGATAATGTGGTAAATGTAGCTCTGGTATACATGATTTTGCTTTGTGAATGTGACACTAATTTTATATTCTAACTGTCCGTCAGTTTTGTTGTAACACAGATATTTGTGGGTCACATTATAGACATGTCAAAGTGAGGTCCAGATGGTTCCTGCAGATGACAGCCCCTCCTCTGCAGCATGACACAGAGACATTAGTTGAAGAGTTACAGTACTTAAAGTTAATTACTCTATGACCTTTTGAGATGCCTGCGTTGTGGAGGATGAGGGGCAGTATTTAACCCTTAGGATCCCAAGCAAGAAACGAAAATTGATTTTTTCTGATTTTAAAAAATTCTAGTAATAAGTTAGGAGTATACACAACACACTTTTAGGTTTCCTCAGGCATAAAGAACACAGGAAAAAGTGGTGTGGCTCTACCCTTACAGAATCTACAAATTCTGAGACCTAAGATAAGTTGATTGGAATTTTTAGGCCGTTTTTGCTTCTGTCACATTTTTACTCACTGTGGACTCATTTTTCACTGCAATAATAATTTATACACTTGTATGAGGTCAGAAGACCCAGGGCCAAAGCCAGATGTAACTCGACAACCTCTCATTAATATAGCATAACCAGAATGCAAGAAACTTCAATAAAGAAAAGCGGACATTGAAGTTTTCAGAATGTTTACTTTAAATCAATGAAAACTGTGAATACTTATGTACGGAACACTTCATTCAAGTCTTGGATCAAAGAAAAAACAAGTTGTTTAATATCTACAAGCTCTGAACACACAAACTGTTGCTGATTGGTGCAGAGCAGCCCCAAGCTGAAACATGACCTTTAAGCTACTGAATGAGAGTTTGAAAAAAAAAAAAAAAAAAGGCCATCCTATGTTAAACTTTTATCCGTTAAAAAAGAAATACACTTACTGAGGGATTTCTATTCTTGAGAAGTATGTTATGCTGCAAACTTTGTTTCTCTTCTCTTCCTGTCTTTTCCTGTCCTGCTGTTACAAATTAGAAGAATTATAAAAACATGCTAATTATTTTGTTTGAGCACCACAGTCAATGCTTTTTTTTAGTTTAGTTTAGTTTAGTTTAGTTTAGTTTAGTTTAGTTTAGTGTAGTTTAGTTTAGTTTTGTTTAGTTTTGTTTTTATGTTGAAATGGTGACTGGAATTGAAGGTTGATTCTTTGAGGGACCTCGACGTCACAAAAGCCCACAATATTCTCTGACTGATTTTGATTGTGGTCTCTCCAGGTGTGTTTATATTTTCATTCTGATCATTTTTGTAAGGTATTCTAACTTAAGTGATACAACTGTGCAATTATTTTGTGAATAGGACCGTAGGAGAGATTTTAGCTGCAAGTTTGGCTCAAGGTGCCCCAACCGCAGCCTTTTTCAGCCCTTGGACCTACAGTTACCTCGGTAGTGGCTGTATAAATCCAATAATTCTCAACAGTGATGCAGTAGCAGATGACCAGTTTGGAGGGTAAATTGACCAGGTATAACCCTGATGTGCTTGAAATGATGAGCTATAAGAGGATATAGAGCAAACTGTGTCAGAAAATACTGTTAATTTTTTTTTTTTTTTTTGCCATGGTCATTTTATTTTCAGGTTGAGCTTTGAACTGCCTGATCTAGCTGATGAAATCCTTAACTGTGGATATACTGGAGTCTATCCCCAACAGGGAGTCCATTGTTGGGTATGTAATTTTTTCTGCATGCACAAAATGTACATACAAATTAGAGGGTGCCATTAACTGTCTTATGGATATTGTCAAGTTTGCAGTCTTTACCGTGGTTGTGGCCCAGACTGAAAGACCATTTACAGGCTCGGCAAACCTTTGCAGGAGTTTGGAGTTTATTAGCTGATTTGGGTGTGACATCATAACTTTACAATAATCAACTTTTTCCACAATATTCTAACCTTTGTGACACTGAATTTGGGGTTTTCATTATCTGTGAGCCATAATAATCAACTGTTTTTTTAAAAATAAATGCTTCAAAAATGTCACTCTATGTGCCATAAATAGATTGACAATTTAGAAATGAGTGACCAAACAATCTAACTTTTTCATGATCTTCTCTTTTTTCAAAATATACCTGGAGCAATGCTACTCAGAACTACAACACACAGTACAAGGTGCTCCTGGAAATTGTACTTACTTAGTACCAGTGCCAAGTTCAGTGTATCTGTGGGATTCTGGAGGAGTCCCACTGTCCACAGTTGTTGTTCTGTTCTTAGGGAGTGATTATCCCAACCCACCCTGGAGACATCAAGGTCCCTTTGCAGATGCGGAAAGAACACATGCTGGACACAGAAGAGGTGGATGCCATCAGAGGGATCTAGAAGACCTTCATCTTCAATGCTGTGAAGAATAGAATAGAATAGAATAGAATAGAATAGAATAGAATAGAATAGAATAGAATAGAAAATACTTTATTTATCCCCGAGGGGAAATTCAGGAGTCACCGCAGCATTTAAGAAAACAAAAGTAAGAAAGAGTATAGAAAGTGCAAAAAAAGTCCATAAGAAATTAGATGACGACATCCCGTCCACCACTCGTCCACCACTCTCCAGCCCAGCCAGTCTCCACCTACACAGGGTCCAGGACTGAGCCCCCCCAGAAGTCTGTTCAGTCTCTGTCTCCTGGATCCTGTCTGCTCACAGCAGGCGAAGCTCCTCCAATGTGGGGCCAGTGTCCGATGTCAGCTCCGTCAGCCACGTCCGTGAACAGCACGATGCCACTGGGTTAGCACAGCTAGCTCGTCCATCACCCGGGGCTAGATCCCACGTTCCCAACAACAATGGATGGAAGGACAGGTCCACGTCGTCACCTCCCAGCTCACATCCGAGAACCAGCACGTCGTCCTCACCTCCTCCTCCTCAGCTCAAGGGAAATCATCAAGCCCTACACTAGTTAGCATTGACATGCTACAGGCTGCTAACAGCTAATTTTGCATGTAAACAATGCAGCCATGGTTAGATGTAGGATCTCCAGACAAACACAGGAGAAAAGTAGTAAAAAATATCGCTGAAGCCACAAAACGTTTGGTGTCCGTGACCGACAATGAACCATACAAAGTGATGATCCACTCCAAATACAAAGATGACGAAAAAGAGATGAAAAAATTACAAAAAACGGACAAAGACGAGAGAGCTGCTGCAACAGGCAGCTACTTGGGTAGCGCCTAGCAATGGAATGAGAGAGTCTCATAGTGCACATTTGTTAGAGCCATCCTTGCGTCTCGCCACAGACGTTCTATTCTATTAGAGAAAAAGCACAATTTTCTTTAAATTCTCACAGTGCATTTGTTTTTTTGTTTTTTGTTTTTTACCATAGATGATTTTTTTTTTACTGAAAATGATATATAAATGCATAAATACCATTGATTGTGCACACTCTTTCCTGGCAGGAAACTGCCCCTGCCACACCCCCTGAAAGTGAACATGCACCGTGCTATGTCAGCATTTTCAACTCCTTGGTCTCACTGATCAGACTTTGTGCAGCGCTAACAGCTCAGTAAAAGCATGGGTGATAATCTCCGGCATCTCAACCTGGCTGGACAATGTTCTAAAAAGTTGCATCTCCTGGTTGACAACAAACTGGAAATAGTCCATGACGAGGGGCAGTTTTTGTGTGACTTGAGAAAGTTTGATTAGAAGCCACTGAAGAAATTCCCGTTTTTAGTTCCTCCTAGAAAAAAATAGCTCCATGCTTCTTTTTCTTTCATCAAATTAACTCTAGAACTTAAAAGGAGCAAAAAGAGGACAACTTTATGTCGAAACGAAACATGCGCACTGCAGTTTATCTGTAATCTATCCCGGTAGTTTACCTTCATTTAAACTTGCAAACACTTGCCACAAGGGATGAATGGAGCAATAAAATGTTTTGAAGGTCTGTGAAACATGTGATGATTGGCACATGGAGGGAGCTGACATATTCACAATTCCTCCAGTATTTATTCAGTGTAAGAGGACAGTAAAACACATGAATTGTCTTCTAAAATTTCCCTTGTACCTCTGTTCCTTCAGCAGTGCTATACGGCACAACTGTGACATCTAGTGGACGAAATAAACAACTACATGCAGCTAGATGGCTGAACGGTGCTGCACTGAAACCTGTGACCATCAGAATATGTGAGCGCAGGGGGCGATGGCGGGCATTGACTATGTGTACTTTGTCCAAAAAAGAGAGGAGAAGAAGTTGAGTTACGTAAATGTCATTCTCAAAGATTCATCTGGGGTAAACGTTTGCAAACATTTGTTATCCTCTCACATTGATCCGGGGCCTGTACTACAAAGCTGGATTAAGTCATCCAGGATAACTCTGCGACAACTCGCTGATCTTCACCGGATCTCCGTTATCCAGATCTGCTGTGCTATGAAACTCGTTATCAACTCGATAAGTGAATCTGGCTGGGATCTGTGCGTGCACACATGAAATGGGCGTGGTTAGCAGCCCTGGAGCATTTTCAATGGACAATGGAAAAGAGAGCAGCCTACTTTACGGTGGAGGAGCAGGAAATAATCCTGCAAAAATACGAGGAGTACCGCAACATAATCCAGGCCAGGAGCAACACAACTGCGGCCGCGAGAAGCCGGAGGGATTGCTGGCAAAAAATCTCTGACAGTGCGGTCTTTCATGCCCGCCCGAGAGAACCGATTGGTCAGCGGGCAGTCTGTCACACCCTGTGAGCTCTTATCGTGGAACTTAACCTGCTCTGGACCAGGTTTGGCATTCAGCACGAGTTACCGGGGCAACGTATCTGGATAAAAAGAGATCCACATTCATAGCACGGTAAACCAGAAACTTATCCAGGAAGTTATCTCACTAAGAGCTAATCCAGCTTCGTAGTACAGGCCCCTGGACTCAAGTATTCCTATTATGGATCATCATACAGTCAGGAACACACAGAGCTAGGCGCCGCCCTGTTGGCTATGGCTGCCTTTTGCAGCAGCTCTCTCTTTTTTGTCTATTTCTTGTAATGTTTTTTTCGTCTCTTTTTCGTAATTTTTGTATTTGGAGTGTATCATTTCTTTGTATGGATCATTTGTTGGTCATGGACACCAAACTTTTTGTGGCTTCAGTGATATTTCCACTATTTTTGCTCCTGTGTTTGTCTGGAGAGCCGACATGTAACCATGGCCACATTGTTTACATGTGAACTCAGCTGTTAGCAGTCTGTAGCATGTCAATGCTAACTGGTGTAAGGCCTGATGTCTTCCCACAAGGTGAGGAGAAGGAGGTGAGGACGACATGCAGGTTCTCAGGTGTGAGCTAAGAAGTGACGACATGGACCTGTCCTTTGTGATGGTTCTGGATACATACTTCCATATTTAGTGAGGTTTTGAGAGCGTTGGAAGTTAGTAGACGTAGCCAAAAGTGCACAGCCACACAGGTCTTGGGTCTTCACAGTGCTCTTGTTTATTAACAAAAAGGCAGACATAACCTTACCAAGCCCGGTTATATGGCTATTATTTCATCATGCAAACAAAATAGCGAGTACATACATCACTTGTGAGTCCAGTGGTAGAATAGGAGTATGGGCGCTCGGAGTCAGGGATGCTTCCATAACGAGAGAGCCACTCAGACTGAAAACAAAGATGACAACCGCGACCTCTGGTGGCGTTGTACAGTCTTTCTCAAAGGTACATCACACAACCTCAACTGTTACACCTTCCATCTTTTGTTATTGGGAACGTAAGATCTATCTCCAATAAGATGGACGAGCTAGCTGTGCTAACACAGCAACAGAGGGAAAACCAGAGGGCGGCAGAGTTGCATCATGCTATTCACAAACATGGCTAACAAAGCTAACATCAGACACCAACGCCATGTTGGAAGAGCTTCATCTGCTGTGAACAGACAGGATACAGGAGACAGAGATGGAGCATGACTGAAGAAGCTCAGTCCTGGACCCTGTGGAGGTGGAGGCTGGTTGAACTGGAAAATGATGGACAAGCTGTCATCATCTATTTTCTTAAGGATCTTTTTGCACTTTCTTACTTTTGTTTTCTTGATTGCTGCTGTGACTTCAATTTCGTTGTACTTGTTACAATGACAATAAAGTTCTATTCTATTCTTTTCTGTTCTATTTTCTCCCACCCAATCAACACAATCCCCCAAACTTGTACACAGGCACAGCACAGATGAACATGACAAAACTTACACATAAATACGGGGAATGAACTGATACAGACAACAGAGCCTCTCCTTCTCTTTTAGCGAACCCCCCTTCAGTCTAGGATGCATCTGCCAGAATACCTTACACATCCTCGGTCCCACATAATCAAAAAAGGGAGTCCATATATGATGAAATGTTCCAATTTTCCTTTTTGGTGCGATATGTCAAATAATCTATGGGAAGCAGTGCAAATGTAACTTTGTGCCATTCTGAGAGGGTTGGTGGCTTTTCTGAAATCCATTTAAGTTACAAACTTTCTTGCAGCATAGGTCAACATTCCACAGTTTTTCATTATAGGTGTTCTTGATTTTAACCCCAACAGAAGGCATACAAGGGTCCATTCTCCAATCCTTGTTAAAAAGCACACTTTGAAACAATTTTCCCAAAAAATTCCTGTATATACACATAAGACTACACAGTATGTATAAAGCTACTGATCTCTGTGTTACACTTGGTACACTTCTAGACTTCTGAAGGTCCATTCTTTTTCTAAGATGAGGCGATATCTTTATTCCTGTTTGAAATGCTTTTTTCTTCCCTCACATTTATCTGAATCACCCCTTTAGCTAAGCATGAGTTGTATATCTGCACTATATTGGGGCCTTATTTTTGGTTCCATGATATCAGTTTCCCTTTGCAACCAAATAATACAACAGGGCCCAAGTGAGTATGAGGCCCGAGGCAAATTTCATTTACACTGAAGCACAGACTTCTGTAAATGAATGCTGTGTCATTCACACATGGTTATCGTTCACCAACACTTAATCTCTCACATCCACTATAAAGTACACTATATCTCTTCAACATAATGCGAAGCACTCATAATTTTTTTGTCTTTGTTAGAGATGTGGTCTTGTATTAATTTACACCTTAGGATTAAATACTCTGCATGCAGTCACTGCTGTTTACTGAACAAGTATCATTGAATAGCTTTTGGTTTGCAAACTGAAAATTTCAACACACACTCCCTGCGCTCAGGAGCTCCATAAGAGACAGAATGCTCTAACTGAAGTGTGTGATAGAGTAGGGATGGAACGGTTCACAAAATCCACGGTTCAGTTCTTATCACGGTTTTGTAGTCACGGTTATCGGTTGAGTTCAGTGTAAATTGTTGTTGTTTTTAACACCCCAGATTACTATATACCCAAATAATCCACTATTAACAGATTATTTTTAATCAATTATATCATGTATAGTCATGAAATACCTGAAAGAATGAGACTGTTTACCATTTCGAACATCATTAAAGCTGAGTGAAACATTGCCAGTTTCAACATGCCAACTCCTCAGTAAGGAAAGTCACTATTGACTGTCCACAAAGTCACTAAAAGTCACCAAATGACGCTGCTGTCTAATCTGCAGAATAATTCATGTGCATGTAATTGTCATGGACTTTGTAGGGCAGAGAAATAACAACGGAAGAGAGAAAGCAGTTAAAACACAACATCATAATCAACTACAAAATTACTACAACTACAAATGAACTGTCTTCCATCCATTTTTTAAAATTATATCTAAATATCAACCCTCTTCCTTAATCTGGGCCGGGGACGACAGAAGTGACCATAATGAGACACACACTTGCGTGATTCATGGGAAACCAGGAGGAGACTGCTGTGAGTGAGGAGTGGAGGTGGGCGGATCAATACAAATATTGATAATATCAATACCAAGGTTAGTATTGATATCAAATGATACCAGTGTAAAAAGATCAATACTGTAGTTGAATTTTTTTCTCCTGCATGCACTGACTGCTGCAGTTTTATAAAAGTGGGGACCTAACTATGTCTGTGTCACAGCGCCGAACCCCCACCCCCACCCCCACCCCCACCCCCACTCTCTCCTGATTTTTGATGATGACAGTCACGTGGCTCAGCCGCACCAGAAAAACAAATAAGCAGACTCCAAAAAAAGGGGGGTTTGTTCCAATTTTTTTCATAACATTTATTCTGGTGTGGTTTTTTCATTATACTTTACTCTTTAAAAAAATGAGTGCAATAATGGGGGAACATTTTACTTATTTACTTGTTTTTTGTATTGTAGTCTTTAACTGTACCCTAAAGAGGATATTGTTTTGATTTTACCTGTAAGTGATAATTTTTTACACTTTATTTCCTTTACAAAAAATACCATGTTTTGGGTAAAATTTATTTTGTTACCGTTGTATTGTTTCTGAACATATAATTTATAATGACACTAAATTAATTTGTTGTCACCTTCAAACTTTGCCGAAATTCTGTTCTAGGTTTTAACAACGTAATCAAAAGAAAAAAAATCACAAAAACACCTTAAAGTCTGCAGCTCGATGATACATCAACCCTTGATATTAAAAAGTATCTGTATCTGTGTCTGTATCTGTATCTGCCATACTGGCCCTGTATTTACTTGGTATCGGATTGGATCGGATATAGGGGATCGGATATAGGGGAGGGACTCACACACGCTGACCATTAAGACTTAAATCCACGTTATTTTCATTGTTTGTATTAACTAAGTTTCCTTTTGGGGAAATTCTATTCTATTCTATTCTATTCTTACAATTGTTTAAAGTATGAATACTGAGGATGAAATTGTTTTTGCAGTGATTTCACTTGTAGTCACATGCTGCCATCTTGTGGTCACAATGTAGCCCTACAGGTTTGTCGTCTATTCACGTTTTAGTTCCAAGTACCATAAAGGCAGTAAAACTTGCTGATACTGTATGATGAAGTAAATAAAAATAATGTGAGTGAGAATATTGCAAGTTTCTCACTAAAAAGCAACAACCGCTCATGTTTTTAGAAGCCATAGCTGTGTTTCTACTCTGCAGAGTAAAATAGCACGTCGTTACAACTCATTCAAAAAGTATTACCTAAAGCTATGTGACATGAGCTTAAAAGCAATTATGTGTTAAATACTGATCACAATGAAGAGCACTTTAAAGTTTTATGCATAAAAGGCTTTGCAGAGCAAAAAACACCATGACATGATTCAATTTATGATTTCAGATGCTGAAGATATCTTTATCACTTCTGTCAGCTTTTTGTAGGTAACTCAAGCGTTTGATGTTTGATTTTAAAAGCTTTTTGTAGCATTTAGAGAGCACAAATGTGGCGCTGATCACAACACAGAGCATATCGAAAGAAGCCTTTGCAGAGCAAAAAAGGAAAAGGAAATAGAAAACTATTTAACATCGTGCTTCAAGTTCTCATAAACACATTTTGGACTGCTTCCTAAATCATTTTGATGTAACTCGTGTGAGTTTTACGTCAAATATGAAAAGCTAAAAAGGAGAGAGAAATAAAAATATTGATGTGCAGTGACCACAAAAGCGCAACAACACCTTGCTTTATGACAAAACAGCAACGAAAAGGCTCAGGACACGGGAAATGTGATTTACTCATTTCATTATTAGTGTCACAAAAGGTTAATGATTGCACAGTCCTGCATCATAGAGTCGTGGTCAAGCACCCAAAACGCTTTGCTTTAGCAAAAAACCCATTTAATGACATATTATTTGAAAACAAACTTTAAACCCTAGGTACACTCATTCGCGATTGTTTTCCCTTGAATTTGAAAGTTTTTCACGTTGGGGGGTAACATATCACAGCCTTTGAAGGAAAAAGCTAAAGAGGACAGGGAATGCAGAAAGATGCAACGATCTTAGAAAGCACAACAATACCACGCTGGATGCCAACAGCATCGAAATGTTTCAGGACACGAAATTACATGGATTTGTACTCTAAGTTGCTCATTTCCGTAATAGTTTCACAAAAGTATAGTGATTCCACAGTCTTTCTTGTACCTGCATCAAAGCGTCATGGCAAATGATCCAAAACGCTTTGCAGAGCGAGAAACATAAAAAAGGCACAACAACATGCTGTATGACAAAATGACACATTATTCAAAATCATACTTTCAGCTCTTAAGCCACTCATTTACGATTGTTTTCCCTTGAATTTGAAAGTTTCTCACGTTTTGGGGTCTAAACAGGGCCGTAACCAGGGTTTCAAAATTGGCAAGGTCCAGACCTTGACTCCCAACTCACACCCACACACACACACACACACCGAACACACACACAAACTCGTGTTTAAAATCAGTTTTGACCAGTAGTAGCTAAAAGTTCCTTATAGACTGCATATAATCATACAGTGTGAAATGATGGAGGTTTACTTTGGGTTGTTAGCGTACCAGTAATGGACATTTGAGCAAGTGAATGAAACTTCATCGTCGCTGTCATGGTCACTCATTTTGAATTTCCTACGCTGCCTCACAATCCTTAGAGTACAAACAAAAGAATTACGATACTTGATCAAACTTACACGAGGCTAAAACCGGAGCCCGAAGCATAGCTTGTTTACATTCCCTGCAGCTGAAAAGAGGAGGGGGGACGGAGCGCACTAGCGCTGCGCAGAAGGACACATGACCAGTTAGTTAGGTCCAGATAAATGTTTATATTTCCGAAGACTTAATGCACTTAAAAAATATTTCATGTATCGTACTCTTAAACTGTGGTATTACTTTTTGATTTTAGTTCTTGTAGGCAGAGAAAATAGCCTTTGAATTTGGTACCGTCTGTCCCTGTTAGCGTCTATTTCCTCGTCACCATCGATTCAAGTTTTTGTCTTACTGAGGGAGAGGAGACAACTTTCTACTGTAACTAATGTCCTTAGTGGTCACATAGAGTTCATACAACCCCACTTCAAAAAAACGGAACTATCCCTTTAAGGCTTAAGATGCTTTGTGAATAACTTTTATCTTACGGAGGGAAAATTCTAAGAAAAATCTTAGAATCTGAGGAATTCTACGGTTTTTCTAAGAATGACGTCACTAGGAGCTACTTTTAGCCTTGGGATGCTTTGTGAATACGGGCCCTGATCATCTCCTGTCCTACAGAGGGTGATCCCTGTTCCTGCATTATTCTTTGCCCTTGCCATTCCTGAGTGAGGTTGTGTGTGAGTGCACTGACCAGGCTTTGTGCGAGTTGTAGTCCACATTCTGGCTGAAAAAGAAATAAATGACCAGTGACAACTGAAGGCTGAAGCTACAACTGTACATTAAAGGGGCTACAATGTTAACAGCGGCTAATAGCATTTCAGATTTGGCTAGTTCATGGTAACCATACACCTTCTTAATGTTTTGCACATAAAAACGAAATTTGAAATAATTTTCACAGCACCTCTTCAAAGAATAGCACTTCTTACCTGTGTGTCTGAACCAACAGGTTGCCCCAGTAAAAGAGACGCCATTGTTCTCCGCGTAGTAGCTCTGTGCTGCGTTGCTCATTCAATACAAAAGCCCGTTTTCTTTTATGGTATGGGGAATTACTGAAAAAATCTGAAAAATTAGATGGAATTTATAGATAGCTAGTTGCCAAGGGCGGTCTTGAAAAGCTCTTAAAAGCTTCCTTTGACCCCAAATCAGGTTAATACACAGTACAGAAAGGGACGAGTCAAATCTCTTTAAGCACCTACGTTTCCTGAAAACAACAGCACCAAGGAAGGCTCTGAGCCATCTTTCATGCTGTCACTCACAATCCCACACCCTTCTCAGCCAAGACCAAGCTCCCCACACCAAAACAGGGCCAAAAGTTTGAATCTGAAGAGAAAAACAATCCGAAAGTGAAAAAAATGATCATTTGAATGCAAAAAAAAAAAAAAAAACAGACTGAGGGAGATTTTATAAAAAAGAAAATTGCACCTGAAAAAACAAACACCTCAAATGTTGAAAAAAAAAAATCAAGAGTAAAAACTGAATTTATTTGTTTAAAAATATTAAAAGAGGCGAATCAAAACTATTTTTGGATTGAAAAATAATTGCTTTTGCTTATTTTCTTGTTTTGGTTTAGTGTGTTATTTATTTTTAAATTCAGGATTGTTTTATTTTTTACTTTTTAAATCAGGATCAAACTAAAAAAATTTTGTTTCAACTTTTTTTAAAAATGTTTATTTATTTATTTTTTAATTTACAAAACTTTTGGCCTTGACTCAGCTCCATACATTTGGTTGTCATCTCTACTTCATGCAAAGCAAATCTGTTGGGCAGTCTTTGAAAACTACAGAAGTGGATTAGGGCCATTGGGTTTGGAGAAAATAATTTTGGGCAGGTCGAGATTATTGCTGCATTCCATTTGTGCTCGGAGCTGGAAGTCAGGAGTGGGGTGTCATCTCCGAGGTTCAGCGTTCCAGTTGCTAAGTCGGAAAAACTTGGCATAACAGCAGTATTTCTGTATGTAAACATCCAATTATACTACGTATACAAAGCTGCTTAATTGCAACAAACACTAGTCAGAAATTCTAAAATAAAAAGAATATAATAGAAGCTTATTAACTTTTTACAACTGAACTCAGAATTTCCTACTGGGAACTCGGGTTGGTGTGGTGTGGTGCGAAATTCCGACCTCAGGCGCTGTTCCTGTTGGGCGTTCCCACCTGGAACTCGAAAATTCTGACTTCCGAATACAAATGGAATGCAGCATAGAATCAAAATGGCGAAAACAAAATTGAAATTTAAGTCAAAATAACCTGCTCTGATGTTTACTAGTAGTACGCTGGGTACAGTCAGGTCCTCAACAGTAACAGACACGACTGACAGTAGTAACAGCAGCCATACAGGAGCCTAAACGACAATCTTTGGAATCTGTGTTTGTGTGACAGGGTTGGTCTTTTACATTTTTATTGCATGTGGTGTTATATGAAGTGTGTGGGTAGGTAATGACTTTTCTGACTGGCCCTGAAGTATCCCCCCCTAAAACCAGCTCATTGGAGACCGGTGGGCAGGACTTCAGGACAGACAACTAAAAAGAGCAGCAGATAGCAGAGAGGGACGACAGTAGGACCGCAAGCAAAGCACGAGAAGCAACCCTGAAAAGACCCGATTGCTCTAGGAAGAAGAAGCAGCAGCAGGTTGTGGGCCTTTACGGTTTCCTGTGAAGAGAAGGAGGCTGATGTTAAGGCAGGGCCGTAACCAGGGTTTCAAAATTAGTGAGGTCCAGACCTTGACTCTCAACTCACACCCACACCCACACAGACACACACACACACACACACACACACACACACACACACACACACACACACAAACTCGTGTTATAAAATCAGTTTTGACCAGTAGTAGCTAAAACTTCCTTATAGACTGCATATAATCATACAGTGTGAAATGATGGAGGTTTACTTTGGGTTGTTAGCGTACCAGTAATGGACATTTGAGCAAACGAGGAAGAGAGAGATTTTCTGTTGATAAGACTTTAGAAACCTATTCTCATTGAGACATTGAGATGAGAGCGGAAAAAATCCCTTTTTATCAGTTTTTGCACAATTCACACCAAAATGTCACCTAAGATAACAGATACACTGCCAAGGGGATTGCACTACACACATTAAAAAACACACAGAGGGACGTATTAGAAAAAAAAATGTTTTATTTGGCTTAGTCTAAGTCTTGGCTTATAGTCAGGCAGACAGGCAGCCAACTATGTGCTTCCCTTTGCTTCTCTGTTCAGTCAGTAAACTGTGCTTCCTCGTGTGCTCCTCTCTGCGTTGGCCCTTTGAAATGACATAGAACACACAAACATAAGTTATAATGCTTATTCTTAGTGCAATAGGTAAATATTTGTATAATCATCTATCTATCTATCTATCTATCTATCTATCTATCTATCTATCTATCTATCTATCTATCTGCATAGATACACATACATACTTAAAAAAATAGTAAAGGCCCACATTACTTTGCTGTGATATGATCTGTAAATGTAATCGATGCAAATTTAACCCATGAAAGTAAATATATAAATAAACTATACATTTGTTAGAAAAAAAAAATCAAATGTAAAATTTGGTGTTATATTGGTACAGACCAGTCAATGACATCCACTGATTCTTTTATTAAGAGCATTATTGGTTGTTCTAAAGCCAGAAACTCTTAGCAGATTCTCTCACCTTTTTGAGATGTTTTGTAAACAAAACAATCTGTTTTAAAAAACTGAGACAGTCAGTTCTTGTCATAAAAGCAGCACAGAAAATTCCTAATTTGATAGAAAAAATGGTAATGCAAACTAAATCAGTATTTTCAACATATCAATAAAAAAAATAAGTAAAGATTAAACAACGAGGAAGCGTGCATTAGACCGTTCTAAGGCACGACGCGCAGCGGAGTGGTGTTACTCCGCGGAGTGCCTTAGAACGGTCTAATGCACGCTTCCGAGTTGTTTAATCCGCTTATACCATGGTCCCACAAACTGTAAACTTTAAAAGAAATAATGAATAAATAATGCTTGATGGACCACATGTGCTCAGTTGTTTGATCTGAGGATTTTAGCGCACTGGGGGGACAGGAGGAGAGAGAAGTGGTCGGATCTTCTTTACTAAGGATGATTAATGCGTCTTTACTGTCGGGCTACGTGCCCCAACTTTTTAAAGTTGCTGTTATTAAGCCTCTTCTTAAAAAGCCTACACTTGATTCAGGCTCTTTTGTCAACTATAGACCGATATCTAACCTCTCTTTCGTTTCTAAGATCTTGGAGAAAGTTGTTGCGAGTCAGCTCTGTGATTTTCTTCATAGCAACAGTCTTTTTGAGGTCTTTCAGTCTGGGTTCAGAGCTCACCACTGCTGAAAGTAACCAACGATCTACTTTTGGCTTCGGACAGTGGTCTTCTTTCTGTGCTTGTCTTGCTTGATCTTAGTGCCGCTTTCGACACTATTGATCATTGCATTCTTCTGCGGAGATTAGAGAGTCTTCTTGGTATCTCAGGAACCGCTTTAGCCTGGCTTCGATCGTATCTTTCGGATCGACATCAGTTTGTTCATGTGAACAACGTCTCTTCTTCTCACACCAGGGTGCAATATGGAGTTCCTCAAGGTTCAGTGCTCGGACCGATTCTTTTCATCTTGTATATGCTTCCTCTCGGCACTATATTGAGGAACACTCCATAAACTTTCACTGCTATGCAGATGACACTCAGCTTTACTTGTCAATGAAGCCTGAAGAAACCAACTGCTTATCTAAACTTGAAGCATGCCTCGAAGACGTAAGGTCCTGGATGAGCAGAAACTTCTTACTGCTGAACTCAGAGAAGACTGAAGTCATTGTTCTTGGACCCAAACATCTCAGAGAAGCTTTCTTGAACAACATCGCCGCCTCGGACGACATCAGCTTGGCTTCCAGCACCACTGTCAGGAACCTGGGAGTTCTTTTGGATCAGGACCTGTCCTTTAACTGTCACATCCAACAGGTCTCAAGGACGGCATTTTTTCATCTTCGCAATATCAAGAGAATTAGACACATCTTGTCTCGGAGCGACACTGAGAAACTGGTCCATGCTTTCGTTTCTTCTAGGCTGGACTACTGTAACTCTCTTTTATCCGGCTGTCCTAATAAGTCTATTAGGACTCTTCAGCTGGTTCAGATTGCTGCCGCTCGGGTACTGACTTGGACTGGGAGGAGAGAGCACATCTCTCCAGTGTTAGCGTCTCTACACTGGTTACCTATAAAATCTAGGATAGAGTTTAAAATTCTTCTTTTGACTTACAAAGCGCTTAATGGCATCGGGCCATCGTATCTTAAAGACTTAATTGTTCTGTATAATCCGTCTAGGCCTTTGCGTTCTCAACATGCAGGTCTGCTCGTTGTACCTAGGGTCTCTAAAAGTAGTATGGGAGGTCGAGCCTTTAGTTATCAGGCTCCTCTTCTTCGGAATAACTTACCGGTTGAGGTCCGGGGAGCAGACACGGTCTCAACCTTTAAGAGTAGACTTAAAACTTTCCTTTTTGATAAAGCTTACAGTTAGAGCTGGATCAGATCTGAACCAGCTCTTAGTCATGCTGCTATAGGTTTAGACTGCTGGGGGGAACTGACACACAGGGCTCCTGTTTCCCTCTTTTTCTGTCAGTCTAACTTCTAGTCTTACTGTCCTGTTATAGTTACTGACCATACACCTCTCTGGGAGGGTCTGAGTTTGTCTTGTAGGTTCCTGGGGATCGGTGAAGAAGACGGCCTGCTGCTGTGCTCCTGTCCGACACCAGCTACTACAGCTTTGGATTTGGCCTGCTGGTTTCACCTTAACTGTCGCCACAGCGCCAAACTTCAGACTGCGTCTGTTTCTCTCTCTCTGCCTTTCTGTGTGTGTGTGTGTGTGTGTGTGTCTGTGTGTGTGTGTGTGTGTGTGTGTGTGTGTGTGCGTGTGCGTGTGTGTGTATCCCTATTCCCCCCCCCCCCCCCCCCCCCCCCCTCTCTCTCCCACTCTCTCTCCTCTATCTGTCTCTCTCTAAGCCCAACACAGTCGAGACAGATGTCTGTCTAACATGAGTCTGGTTCTGTCCGAGGTTTCTGCCCGTTAAAGGGAAGTTTTTCCTTGCCATTGTAGCTAGCTAAATGCTGCAAAGTCCTGTACTCATGGTGGATTAAGATAAGATAAGACTCCTTATCTTGTCTTGATGTTGGGTTTCTGCTAATAAAATTTTATTCACATTTACGGGTCTAGACCTGTAAATGTTTTTGTAAAGTGTCTTGAAATAACATTTGTTATGATTTGGCGCTATATAAATAAAGATTGATTGATTGGAGCTGTCTGCAGCGGTGCCTTTCATCCATTACGCGCACGCAGAGGGACAGAGGTGAAACTGTTGCTGTATCAGCCAATAATGGCATGATCTCACACCCATCACTGCTAAAACAACAGTTTGCTACTGTATGAAAATGGTGTGATTATGTGTTATTTTTAAAGGCATTATTGAACTGGCTCTAGTGGGCCAGTGGAGCGCGCAGTCAGCTGACCCGGAGCCTTTCAGTTTCACTTGTTTGGTCTCTGTGGCTCTTTCTAATTGTCTGTTGTCATCCTCAGTGAGAATGAATGTTGTAATCATCCAGATTAATATCAAACATGTTTGAAAATCATCGGGGCGGCTCCATCGGGGCGGCTCCAACGGGTCTGTGACACGATCGTGGGGCTAAAGATTCATCCCTCAACCGCTCACACTAGAAGATAATCTTGGCTGAACGTCGGGCCCGATTTTAGTCCCTGATCAGATTTCTTCCCCGATTGTCGGGAGTACCGAATCTGGGTTAAATCGGGGCGAGAATCCTGTAGTGTGAGCCAGGCTTTAGAGACGGGGCCCAGTAGGAGCGCAGGCTGCCCTCACATCGAAATGTGTGTGACGCGTTGCTATGGTAACGCGCACAGCGGTGTGATACAACGGTGATTTAACTTGCCGAACTAAATTTTCAACTGGCGTGCATTAGACCAATCTAAGGCACGCCAGTTGACATTGGAATTCTCACTGACCATGGTATAACTGTGTTTTAACCAGTAATCTTTAACTTTCTGAACTGTATGCTTTGAGTATGTTGCCATGGTTACCTAGCGTTAAGCCAGTCCAGCACTTTAAACTGGCATGGGGGGGACTGTCATCAGGCAATTTAACCGGAGCGTCTTTTACCCGTTTAAAGTAGGTTTCAACCCAGTCTGAATCAGTATTCACACAGACCATGGGATAAAATTAAATGAATGAAATCCTGCTGAAATATTCTGCGGGTTTGGACCTCGGATCAAACCCCCGGCTTCCTCTTCCTCTTTCTAAAGAGTGATATACTGCTGTATATGCACAGACCGAAAATAACGGACCTGTCTGCACGAAGGTTTACAACACACTGTCAGATCGTGTTGGTCAAAAACACCTGAAGGTCTGGCTTCATTTACAGCGGGCTGCTTGTTCGTAAATAATAAAGAATCTGTCACTCACCTCACGGTGTCGTTCTCTGCTTCCTGTCAAGCGCGTTCAAAGTCACTGCGATTGCAGGCTTCGTCAGATAACTTCCTGCATGCCGCGGTTTCAAAATAAAAGCTCCCCTGGGTTTATATGTTTGATGCGCCGATTGGGGCTCGTTTTACTTTTTTTTCTCGGAAATTTTTTATTGAGGTCCGGACCTCGGTGACCTCATAGCTGGTTACAGCCATGGGTCTAAATATCACCTTTGCAGGAAAAAGCTAAAGAGGACAGGGAATGCAGAAAGATGCAATGATCATTGAAAGCAGAACAAAACCACGCTTGATGTCAAAACAGCACCGAAAAGGCTCAGGACACGGAATAATATAGATTTGTACTCTGAATTGCTCATTTCAGTAATAGTGTCACAAAAGTATAGTGATTCCACAGTCTTTCTTGTACCTGCATCAAAGCGTCATGGCAAATGAACCAAAACGCTTTGCAGAGCGAGAAACACCAAAAAGACACAACAACAGGATACAGGAGACAGAGATGGAGCATGACTAAAGAAGCTCAGTCCTGGACCCTGTGGAGGTGGAGGCTGGCTGAACTGGAGAATGATAGACAAGCTGACATCATCTTTTTTCTTATGGACCTTTTTGCACTTTTCTTACTTTTGTATTCTTGATTGCTGCTGTGACTTCAATTTTGTTGTACTTGTTACAATGACAATAAAGTTCTATTCTATGGCGAGAAGTAAGAGTGGCACTGAAAACATACAGACCAAGAATTGTGGGAACTTGTGTATTAAAAAAAAAAAAAAAAAAAAAAAAAAAACAAACAAAAAAACTTAAAAGCCACCAAAACATCAGGGATATTACTCTATTTTAAAATGTAAAACTTTAAACTTTGAAAATCTCTGTTGTCTTCAGTGAAATTGATTGCGTCTATGACAGGTCAGAGTGGTACTGAAAACGTACAGACCAAAAGTTGTCAGAACTGTGGTTGAAACAACAAAATTGAAAGCTAACCAAAACATCAGCTTTATTACTCCTTTATTTTAGGATCTAAGACTTTGACTTTGAAAATCTCTTTTAATCTACGGAAAATTACTTGCTATTCTGTGTGTGAGAAGTCAGAGTGGTACTGAAAACATACAGACCAAGAGTTGTCAGAACTTATGGATAACATAAAAACTGACAGCCACCAAAACGTCAGAGATCTTTCTCCTTTATTTTATAGTGTACGACTTTAAACTTTGAAAAGGTTTTGTCTGTGAGTAGTCAGAGAGGTATTGAGAACATAGCCTACAGACCAAGAATAGTCAGAACTATGGATAACAAAACAATTAAAGCCACCTAAACATCACAGCTATTACTCCTTTATTTTAGGATCAGTAAAATTGATTGCTGGTCAGTCAAGGAGGGGAAGCTCATTTTTTCCAGCCTTCATCATAAATTTGATTATATATTTAAACGTAAATTCTACCCTCCATTCTTCTCAAGAAAATAATCTGTGACCGTGTCGTATTAACCAGGTGTTTTTTCCAGGGATTTTACCAGTGTTCTCTCAATGGCCAGCAGAGCTAGACTGCTAAAAGGGTTTTGGCCCATTGTGTTGTGGGTGTTAGACTTGAGCCGCTTTAAACAGAAGCTCCTCTCTACACCTGCAGGCTGTAAGTGTGAGTGACGGGGGAGAAACTCGGCAGCTGTAGCTGTAGCTGTATTGGTGAAAAGAGAGACAATCTTGAAACACAACGCTCGTCGTTTTTAAGAAAGATAGACTCGTTTGGGATTGATAAAGCCACCGAATCAGTCCAGAACAACTGAATGTACAACTGAGAAGATGCTCCGGTGGAGGGTTATACTTCAAGATCGCTGACTGGCTCATTTCACTGTCAATCAAAAAGGGATCCGGCCTCTGACAGATCATCCAATCATCATGCAGAAGCCCAGCGTCCAGGCCAGCCCACTGTCTCATAGACCCCCAGAGACACTAAGCGTCCGAGGACGAGACAAAGCCCAGCGTTTATCCAATAACCGTCGGGGTTTCCACAGTGGAACAACCCGCTTCTCCGTGAAGTCAGAAGACGCCCAGCGTCTGACTGTGTTTAAGCGCTGAGACGCTGCGGAGATGAATGAGGAGGAGGTCGAGCCAGTTACCTGTGATAGGTAGCTGATTCTGAACAAAAGATGAAGGAATTCTAGCGCATATTTTGTCAATGAAATGTACACACAGCAGGACATAGCACCACCTTTTTTGGGGGCCATTTTAGGGGAAGCTGAGCTGAGCAGTCTTAGAGCAATAGCCACTTATATATATATATATATATATATATATATATATATATATATATACTAAATTAAATTTGGAAAAAGAATTACAGGGTTTTTTCAGTTGCTTTGGTACATTTTTGGAATCATCATTGCCAATTGCAAAACAATAAGTGCATTTTTCAGAACAGTTTGTACAAATAGCAAAACACCATCGATTACCTGCAAAAGCCAGTATTGTTCCAAAAATCCTTAGTTCATCCCTCAAAAGTACATTTCTGTGTCAATGAACATGCCTGTGCATCAGAATGATGAGTCCTTGTGTCTGTGTATTGATAGAGAAGTTAAAGTGCTTAGTCATGTTGTCAGTATAACAGAGTACTCTGGAAGGAAGTTCTGATGTAAAACTATGCCTAAAGCTTTGGTGACAGTTAATGGAAATTGTAAGTTACATCTAAGTGTATGTGGGAGATTGATGACAAGAGACTGGAAAATATTCACATTTTTATTTTCACTGTTTGTGCTGCACTCTGTTGACCTTCCCCATCATTGTGATGAACATATAAGGACAGTCTCTTTAGGGAAAACTGTTCATGCAGTGCTGTGGGAATTACAGAGCAGTGCAGTCTTCCTACACCTCCTTATGTTTCTGTATGTTGGGCCGGAAAATCTCATCCACATCACAACAAAGATCGTCTCTTTCCACAAAAAGTCTGAATGATTGAGGACACAGTTGTTCTCCCAGCTTTTGGCTGCATCCCTTAACCAACCTTAGCCGTTGTAAGCTTATGGTTGAGAGCATGGTCCACAGGTGTGATAGACCTTTATTGTCCTTTACAAGAAATTTGTTGCCACTATCTGTACAGAGGAAAGTAGACCTACATATCTGCCAGTTGATGGTTTATGCACCTTTAAACTATTTTGGAAAACTGGTTGAACATTGGTTGATCTGATGCTTTACACATTTCCATTCATTAGAGAAAGTCAAGATTGACCAGGGAGCAATTTACCAATCCTGACTTAGAAAAAAAAAAAAAAAACAGATTCAGAAAAAAGTCCAATGGAATTGTGTGGAAAGATGTTTGACATGTGATAAGTTGTTCAACCCTTTTGCATGTAAACTCTTATGTGATGAACTAATGACTACATGTCATGGGGAGTAAGACAATTCAACAGAGACCCATGATAATTAATTTTGATCAACATGTAACCCATACAAATATGTCAATAAATAAATGAAATAGTCACAAGTCCTAAGAGATGTTACAATTCAAAAGATTAAAAGGAATCAATAAGTTAAAAGTTGTATAAATATGGTTAAAATTGTATTTCATGTATGTGTTAAAAAGATTTAAAAGCTGTTCAAAGTACCTGAGTATCAGTCAAAAACGAGTGATGAGTATCAATTAAAAACGAGTGAAATACAAAATATTTTCATGTATTTTATTTTGTTTTTATTGTGAAAGAGCTAAAAGGAAGTGCCCTTGCCAATCAGTTTTGTATTAGCTTTACTAAGAAACCGGAAGTGGTATGCGCTAGCTTGACCCGCAGAGACGCAAATTGAATCTGCCAAGTGGCTGCTATTTTTGAGTAATTACAAGACTTTTCCGGACTTTTAGCTCAATGGTCGTCAATGAACACTCGTCTATTGCTTGTGGATCAACTATGGATAATTTCTGCCCGAAGTCTGCCCTGCAGTAGGTTGTTTAAAGAACTTTTGAAGCAGTTTAGCACCGTAGCTTGTAGCATTCGCTAGTCTAGCGGATGTAGCGCCGCCAACGGACTAGTTTTGCTCAGTCAGCTTTCTATGGAGACTTCTTTCTCATCATTCCGGACTGGATATGAAGATTGGTCGTTCTCAAAGTGCTAATAGACTGCTGGAAAAGTTCAATGTGTGGATTTTATCTTTGCTTTCCTGGACATCGCTTGCTAAAGGCTAACCCTGCATTTGCCAAAGTTGGAGGATCGAGCTGCCTTCTGAGGACACTGTTTGGATTTCTCTTCACGTGAACTTGGACTGGAGGCTGTGAGTACTGACTCAACTACAAGCTCAGGGTTTATTTTGGTTTGCTCCTAGAGTGAAGCAGCGATTAAGTTTTGGGCCTCACCGCAGGCCTGCAACTATAGGGTTTTTCTAAACTTAATAACCAGGCAGGTGTGAGTGTGTTTGTGGTTACGTGGGTTATTATTGTAAGTTAGGAAACGTATTATTGTAAGTTAAGAAACGTATTATTTGAAGTTAAGAAACGAATTATTTGAAGTTAAGAAATGTATTATTTGAAGTTAAGAAACGAATTATTTGAAGTTAAGAAACGTATTATTTGAAGTGAAGAAACTGAGAAAAGACAGATTTTTGGAGAAATGATGATTTATTGTTGGTTTACATGTTAAAATGTTGATTTTAAAAATGTTCAGTAAACTGGAAGTTTGCATTTAACTTAAAAGTTTGATCATTTAATCTGATCTTGGTTTCTCTGCATGTAAGATCTTAATAAGAGTGGGTATCGAATATTAAAGGGACACTTGGGATTTTTTACATAGTAAACTCTATTTATTTACTTATGTATATATTTTTTAATTGTATTTTCACTTTTATGTTATTATTTTTTTAATTTTGGCGGCTTTGGTCCTCCATAGTTTTCTGTCACTAACAGACACACCATACTAGACAATAATCACATCATGATAACAACATGTACCTTGTTGTCTGTCAACAGTAATGTTAGCTCTTTGTCTTACTGTCCAGACAGGTTGGCTCAGGACGATTTTACCAGCTTCTGGCACAGACAAATGGGAGTGCAATATGAGCCCCTGACAAACAGAGCCCTTGGGATGGGATTCCTGCTGCAACACTTGGTTCTCCTGTGACCTTGTAATCTCGGGTATCCAGCTGCTATGGGCGCTGCGCTGTGCGCTGCGCTGCGCTGCGCTGCGCTGCGCTGCGCTGCGCTGCGCTGTGCTGCGCTGAAAGGGAGTGAGTGACCCAAATAAACTGTAAACATAATGATATATTTATCTATAAATGTAGTATTGTTCTTGGTGTAAGGTGTAAATATAAAGTTGGGCTTTCCAAGAAATGTGTTTTAGGTGTTTGATCAGTTAGTGAGAAAAGGCGCAAATGTTCACAAGCTGGTCCATGCTGGTCCAGGCAATGCTACCCTCACAGCTCAGTCAGCTCCGGAGGTCCTGTAAAAACAGAAACAAAAGGTCACAACAAATGATTTCACTTGTAGTCCAGTTTGGATGGGGGTCAAAGGGGCAGGGGAAACACAGGGTCTTGGAGCTTATGGAAAGAGGAAGGCAACAATTTAGGCTCAAAGTTACTACTGGTATCGAAAGACTATGCAAATATACAGCAACAGCACAAATTCACCCTTCAAGCTGTGAGGACAACCACACCACAAAGACCATCTCTGTGTAGACCAGCTTGTGAACACTTGCATAATTTCAAACTTACAGATGAAACACCTAATACACATTTCTGGAAAGCCTGACATGATGTTTACACTTTACACCATTCATAGCCACCCACTACAACACCATGGTTATATTTTATCAATAGTTGGGTTTATAATCTACTGGAGTCCCCCTTTTTAGGCGCCGTACAGTTAACTTATCCCGTTTATGAGCAACACCGGCATTATACCTGTGGAAATATAAATGTTTGAGTATGACAATGTTTTGAAGAAAAAAAAAAAGTAATCATCAGTGGCTGGATCTGTTTCTAGGGAAGCAGATTAGGGCCATTTTGGACAGAGAAAACGATGTTGGGCAAATCGAGGTTAAAGTCATAATGATGAGAATAAAGTCGAAAAGATTGAAGTCCAAATGACGCAAACAAAGTTGAAATGTCGAGATTAAAGTTGAAATGACTGGAATAAAGTTGAAAAACCATTTTGAGATGACGAGGTAATGACGAGAATAAAGTTAAAATGTCCAGATTAAAGTAGAAAGGACAAGAATAAAGTAAAAAAAATTGAGATAAAAGTCAAAACGACAAGAATAGAGTTGAAGAAAAGGTTGAATGTAAGAATGAAGTCGAAAAACGATTTTGAGATTAAAGCCGAAATGATGACAATAAATTGGAATTTCAAATTTAAAGTCAAAATTTGGAGACTTAAGTCAAAATGAGGGGAAGAAGTCTCAACAACCTGCCCTGATGTTTAGCGGTAGTACACTGAGTACACCCAGCTCCTCAACAGCCACAGGCAAAATTGACAGTAGTAGCAGCTGCCATACAGGACAAACGGCTGTCTTCAGGATCCGTGTATGTTCTGAAAATTGTTATATGTTCTGTTCAGGATATAAAGGATTTTAAAAAACAAAGAAAGAGTGAGCTTTTTGACTTTAATTTTAAAAATCAAAACTGAACATTGAAATTGGTGCTTAGGTTGTGCGCGCTGACGCACAGCCAAGCACTTAAGAGCGCACAGGAAAAATCCAGTGGAAATTCATGCAGTAGGGCTGGGTGATCTGGCCTTAAAATAAAATCTCTGATTTTTTCAGAAAAATTTCAAGTTACGATTTTTTTATGTTTTTTTTTTTCCTTTTGAAGAAAACGATAAGTACAAATGACAGAGGCAACTCAAAACCAGTTTTGTTTTAATTTTGTCAAAAACTTAAAATAATAAAAGTAACCTCTATTTGACTCTTGGAATTAAAGTTTCAGCTCTTCTTCTGTTTCAATAACTTCACTTTGTAGTTATAAGGGAGGCACATTCACATTGAAAGCTGCACCATTTTGTACATTTTGAATTTAAAAATCCTGCTAGGAAAAGCGTGTACAGTACTGTTTCAGTGCACTACAGCACTGTTCTGTTATATTCTGCTTTTAAACGATTTAAAAAACCCACTTTGTTTCTGTCTAGTTTTTTTTTTTAAGGCTGTAGCCTGTTTATCCTGTATTTTAATACAGACAAATAAGTAAAAATAAATGCTATTTATTCAAGTGTGGGCTCACAAATGTCATGCCTTACTGCTGAATGGAGGATTTAGTTGGTGGAACAGAGGGAGTTGCAGGGAAAGACGGAACTCAGCTTTCCCCAGGTAAAAGCCAAACAACTTCTCAGTCATGTCTGTCCAGGCAGCGCTGCTCTGTTCGATCGCCCATTGTCGTTCCGTCTCCCTCCCCGCAGTCTACTTTCACAAATCATGATCCGTCCATGTCACCATAAGAGGGGATTATCTTCAGTAGAGTGGGGATGTTCTGAGAAAAACTAATGTATATTTCTTCACTATCTAATTTTCAAAATGATCAGAGTATTAACTTTGAAGAGCAGCAGGTTTTACGTGCCTCAGTCACATTATTAATAATCTGCAGGTGAACATGAAAGGGTCCCGGCTTTGGAAATGTTTGAGTCAAAGATCTTAATCAAACTCCTAAAAGGTGACTGATAGAAAACAGAGAATTGGAGGAAAGGGATTTGAACGTTTACTGACGAGAGGTCTAGTTTATATTAACCTCTTAGGGCTGTTGATACAGACCATAAGGAACACGTATCTGTCAAGGTGCTGGGTTTCAAAGACATTCAAGAACATTTTATGACACTTAGGTTTCTGTTGTTTCGTTAGTGAACTGTTAAAGCATGCTGCACACACGTGGAGTCAGCGCTTGCTGCGGTATAAAAGGTGCACAATAGCGGGGGAGAAAAATTCAAATTCAAATTTTTTAAATCGTCCACAAGAAAAAGTTTGAATTAATCAATATAATCGATATATCGCCCAGGCCTATCATGCAGACTGTTTTGAACACTTTAAGATCTGTTTTTTTGCTATGATTCATACCATGTGGGAAAGACAAAGCCAATGCTGTGTTCTAATAAAGTTTTGATCTTTCAGGTGGCTTGATATATTGCAGAGGTCAAATCATTCACTGAGTAACATCGAAGAAAATGCCACACCTCAGATATGACAGTAGTTCAATTAAGAGAGACTTATACAACAGAAAAAGTTATGAACAGATTTAATGAATAAATGCATGCAAATGAAGTTTGGCGGTTAGAACCCATCAAGCGTTGAGCAAAATAATCAATGTAGGGGGTACAATGGAATGAATTATGATTATCACCCGTAAGAATACGTACCTTAGGGGGAGTCTGATGATTCTAGATAAAAGCAAAGAGAAGGCATAGAAATAATGTTAAATAACACAAATAATTGGGGTAAGTGAAGATAGAAAGGAAATATGATGATTACAACTCAACCCATGATGTGAGCAATGACAGAGGTGAGAAGTCCGACATCCTTGGATGTGAGCAATGACAGTGTGCAGAGGTCCGACAACCTTTTGTCAGCAATGACAGTAAGCAGAGGTTCCACGACCATATGAAAGGCAGCAATGACCTGAATTATGCAGCTGTGAATTAATAGTGATAAATGAGATAACTTAGTGACCCAATGTGAATCCGACCACCACCGGTTATATGTTTTGAATATTTTAACATTTAATACTCACATACTGGAAACTTTAGTGCTTTAGGTGCTGCTCTATTTTGCATTATCTGTTGAGCAGTTGCCATTCCTTGTTTTAGGGGTTAATTCTCTTCATGTATGTTTTCTTGTTTTGTAATGGGAGCAGGGGTAAGATGGAGTTGTAGGAATAGAAAGTCTTGTATCTTGTATGATACAGAAGTTTAGTTTTCCCAAGGGATTCTTTTGTTTTGTTTTGAGTGCATGAGAAGCAGAGGGGAACCCTCTGGGCCTTTCAAGGTATTCAGTGAAGGCCTAATAAAAATATTAAAAGAATTCCTTAATAGTTATTTTATTTCTTTATTTATTTTTTATTTATTTATTTTACTCAATGAAATCATAGTAATGAGTTTTATATTATTTTTATAAACTTGTCCTGGCAAACAATGGGTTTATATAACTAAATGAAAAATGGACCAATCACAATTTTCCTTTTGATGGTATCTGGATAAATCAGCGACACATTCTGGCAGGCAGGGCCTTCAGTAACTGCAACGAATGCCTCTGTAACTCAAGGGAATGTGGACACAATTTTACAATGACAGCTGTCTTAGCCAATCATATTTATTTCAGGTGTGGGCAGGATCATTTCCTGTCATCTTCCGTCCATTCGCGAATACTTACCAAACCCCCCCCCCCCCCCCCCCCCCCCCCCCTGCTCCTCTGCACTCAGAGGGGGCCATATTTTACTTGACCAAAAACACAAATAAACAGGCTCCCACCAAAAAAAATCTGATATCGGTCTGCATTCACGCTTTATTTAGAGAATTTTCAATGCGTTACTTTCACACAAAAACACCGCTAAATAAGGCTCTAGTTCTCATGGTGTCGTAAAAAGGCGCTACCTCTGCTGCAGAGCCACAGCTGGCTACGAGGCTCTCGCCGCTTAGTTTATCAGTCCGCGCGCACGGCGTGCCAGATATAAACAAACGCAGGTAGTCTGCCAGGAGGAAGAGACACGATGAGAACTAGAGCCTTATTTAGTGGTGTTTTTATGTGAAAGTAACGAGCTGAAAATTCTCTAAATAAAGCGTGAATTCAGACCGATATCAGATTTTTTCGGTTGGAGTCCGTTTATTTGTGTTTTTGGTCAAGTAAAAGATGGCCCCGTCTGAGTGCAGAGGAAACTGGTGGTGATGGTGAGATGAAGCCTCATGAAGCATCGAACCACTTAAGCCCAAGTGGTTCGAGAAAGGGTTCATCTCGCGAAGCTTCATGTGCTCACGAAACCACCTGCTGATCAGGCACACAATCACAGGCAGTTATAGCTTAACCACATAATGTGTGATTGAACTTCTGTGCCTATTTTTGCTCTTGGGAACGACTGTTAATTACAAAAATGAAAATAAAAAAATGTTCAACAAAATAAATTCTCTACATAAATGAACACATGTTCATATAAAACAGCATTTTTTAATATTCTTTGTGTAAATTTCCCATAAATGGTAGTATCAATGACATGGCAGGTTGTGTAATAATGCTTTTCTGTTGCTTTAGGAAAATTGCATGAGCTCAAACAGGCAGAGCACAGTGAAAGTGTGGAACTAGGGAGCACTGAATATGCTTATATATGGGCAATATAATATAATATACAGTACAGGGGAGATTTTACTCTTTTTTATTTTGAAAACTAAAACTGCTTTCCCAACTCTAGTATCAACACTATAAGTGACTGATCAACTCTATCAAAAGCCTACATTTTGAATAGAATAGAATAGAATAGAATAGAAAATACTTTATTTATCCCCGAGGGGAAATTCAGGAGTCACCGCAGCATCTAAGAAAACAAAAGTAAGAAAGAGCATGGAAAGTGCAACAATGTCCATAAGAAATTAGATGATGCCAGCCCGTCCACCACTCTCCAGCCCAGCCAGTCTCCACCTCCACAGGGTCCAGGACTGAGCCTCCCCAGCAGTCTGTTCAGTCTCTGTCTCCTGGATCCTGTCTGCTCACAGCAGGCGAAGCTCCTCCAATGTGGCTTCCGATGTCAGCTCCGTCAGCCACGTCCGTGAACAGCATGATGCCGCTGGGTTAGCATAGCTAGCTCGTCCATCCCCCGGAGCTAGATCCCACGTTCCCAACAACGATGGATGGAAGGACAGGTCCACGTCGTCACCTCCCAGCTCACATCCGAGAACCAGCACGTCATCCTCACCTCCTCCTCAGCTCGAGGGAAATCATCAAGCCTTACACCAGTTAGCATTTACATGCTACAGGCTGCTAACAGCTAATTTCGCATGTAAACAATGCAGCCATGGTTACATGTAGGATCTCCAGACAAACACAGGAGAAAGTAGTAAAAAATATCACCTGGAATGGAGCCTGATGGGCTTATGCTGCTGTCAAACCTCGCGGTAAGCTCTGAACCACTTTCCGAAGCAGTCACGTGGTACAGTCGGGCAACGAGGCTTTGGACGTCATCATTTTTGGCTCCTCCTCCTAATGAAGCAAGCCTCGATGCGCGCTTCGAAGCCTCGGCACATCTTGTAACATCACTAGAAACCGGCACACGAGCAGGGAGGAGGTGTTTGGTGCGAGCGCTCTGGGCTTCTGCTGCACAAAAACACTGCTGTAGGGGTAATTTCTGCCCTAAACCTTGTGATAGGACCCAACTTGTTCCATCCCAGAGTATCACTTTGATGGATAAACGCCTAACTGTAGCTGTGAGTGAGTGAGGAGAAAAGAGAAGATCTAGTTGGCAGAACGTGAATAGAAATGGCGGAAAGTAATGGAGAAGACTGTGTGGTTGCTGGATTACTAAAAACCCTGTTTTTGTTTTTTGTACAATTTTATATCTTAATTTTTTTAATTGTTTGAAGTTGTGTTAGGTGTTGCAGTGTTCAGGCACATGATAAATTTGTAATCACACAAAACTATCAATATACTAAACTTCCATGTCACATGATTCTGGCTATTGTTTTTATTTCTTTGTTTTATTGTTTATTGCCACGTGTGGCCCCATGGTCCTACTGGAGGCCCAGTGGCTGGGGCCACGATTCGCCACTGATGACAAGTATGTGTGTGTGTTTTGTCTCTCCTTGTATCTTGTTATCCCTCCTCCTTGTTTTTCTTTTTTCTTCTCTCTTTCTCTGTTTCATTTTCTCTCTCTGCTCTTTTCACAGCTCAGTCAGCCAGTTCTGCGAATAATCCAGCTTGATGTCTGGTAGAAATCTTCGTTTCGTCTCATGGAATGTCAAAGGAATGAATGATGTCGTCAAAGTCAACAAGGTAATATCACACCTGCAACACCTGAAGGGGAGATCTGTGCTTCTTACAAGAAACTCACCTTCGCAATTCTGAAATATCTTGTGTAAAAAGGGCTTGGATGGGTCACTTATTCCACTCTGGGTTTACTGAGAGGGTAAGGGGTGCTTGCAATTGTTATACAACTCCTTCGAAACCTCTGTTACTATATCTGATCCTAACGGACGTGTTGTTATAGTCTCTGACAAACCACCCCTGTAGTCCTGGCTTCAGTGTATGCTCCCACTTGGGATGATGAAAAATTTGTATCTTTTTTCTTTTTTTTTTTTCTTCTTCACTTAATCTTTAAGACCACCTTATCATTGTTTGGGGCGATTTTAATCTGGTATAGGACACCACACTTGATAGATCATCTGCTAAACATATCGCTCAAACAGAATCAGCTACCACCTTAAAATTTCATACAGACCATTTGGGATTGTCTGACCCTTGGAGAAGTAGGTTTCCTTACAATAAAGAATTTTCCTTCTTTTCTCATGTGCACCATAGCTTCTCGCAAATAGATTTCTTCCTACTGGATAATAAACTGTTGCACAGTACTGTTGCCTGTGAATATCATAGTATAGTCATCTCTGATCATGCCCTTGCATCAGTAGACATTACTTTCTCCCTCTGCAGACCTGCTCACAAATTCTGGAAATTTAAGTCACAGTTGCTCTCTGTAGCTAAATTTAAAGAATTTCTCATTGAGGAAATCAATTTCTTCTTTAACAATTACAATAATTGAAATGCCTGATATCAGCAGTGATATACTGTGGGATTCTTTTAAAACATATTTACGCGGACAGATCATCTTATTTGTTTCCCATTCTAAAAAATCATAACTTTCTAAGTTGACAGAACTATCCGATGAAATCCGTATTTTAGATGCCCAATACGCCTCCAATCCCTCAGCTGCACTATACAAAAAGAGATTACAGCTACAGTCTCAATATGAATTGCTATCAACCAGCTAAGTTGAAATTCAGCTTTTACAAACAAAGCAACGCTTCTTTGAACAAGTTGATAAAGCTGGCAAACTATTAGCATATCAAGCCCGCTCTGCAACTGCCTCTAAACTCATACCTAACATAGCATCCCCAGCTGGGTTAGTTACAACAGATCCTAGGGAAATTTTTAATACTTTCTCTAATTATTATTTAACACTCTACTCGTCCGAAATCTCCTTCCACAACTGGTCAGAGCCAAACCCCCTAGACTACTTTACATTCCCTCAAGTAGACAACAATGTGTTTTGTAATCTAGGAGCCCCCATAACATTTGCTGAGGTCCAAGAAGCTATCGGGTCTTTACACAGCTCCAAATCCCCTAGACGGATACTCCACAGAATTTTTCAAAACCTTTTCTAGCAAACTAGCTCCCATCCTAGCAAGGGTATTTAATGATGCGTTTGCAAGAGGGAAACTTCCTTCTACATTCTCAGAAGTGTCAATAACCTTGTTACTTAAGAAGGATAAAAATCCTCTCCACTGCAGCAGCTATAGGCCCATCTCCCTCTTAAATGTTGACTCTAAAAATTGTCCAAAGTGCTCGCCACTCGTCTCCTGAAGGTCACCCCTACGCTAACGAACCCGCACCAGACCAGTTTCATCTCTGGTCGACAATCTTTTTCAGTAATACTGGAAGGTTATTCAACATCATCTGCTCTTCTTCAGACTCCATCCCGGCTGAAATCATCCTATCTCTAGACGCCAAAAAGGCTTTTAATCGGGTCGAGTGGAGCTACTTGTTCCATATTCTAAGTAAATTCAGTTTTGACTCCAACTTCATATCATGGATTAAGCTTCTTTACATTTCCCCCTGTGGCTAAGATTAATATTAACGGTATAAAATCTAATTCATTCGTCAGAGATGCCTGCTTTGCCCATCTCTGCTTGCTCGAGCCGTCAAGCCCTTAGCTGTATGGCTTCGTTATGAAGATAAATTTGAAGGGATTTTCTCGATTTGGCTTATTTCTTTATGCAGATGACCTTCTGCTTTACATCACCAATCCAACTTCATCATTTCCTGTTATCTTGGATATTCTAGAACAATTTATGAAATTATCTGACTATAGAATTAATAGGGATGTCCCGGTATTACATTTTCACTTCCGATACGATACCGATACTGCAGCATTGAGTATTGGCCGATACCGATATTAATCCGATACGATATCAGCATTAAACATGCATACTTTTATTACTTATTTTGTAGTATGTCTGTCATGTTAGAAAAGACTTGATTCAGTGATTTTATTCAAACAAAGAACAGCAGTCAGCAACAGTAGGTATGAGGAAAAACTGACCCATCTATTATTTACCAACGGGTAACAGAAATTTTAACATTAAACATAAAAAATACTAGTAATTGAATAAAATAAAGGATAAATTAGAAAACCCAGAAAATAACCTAAATAAATCAAATAAAAACAGCAGGAGCGGAGTCTGGAATGGACTGCTTATATCGGAGTGCTTATATCGGAGATTTTAGATGCATTCCGATACGATACCGATATTTGTTTTTTTTGCTGATATCGGACCGATATCCGATATTAATATCGGACTGGGACACCTCTTAAAATTAACCTACATAAAAGCGAGTACCTTCCAATTAACTCCACTGCAGAGAACCTCCCTCTCGCTCTCTTTCCTTTTAGGAAAACGACCCAAGGATTAAAATATCTTGGTGTTCTTGTAACAAAACCATTCTCTGGGTATTTTTGCAAAAAACTTTCAACCTTTACCTGAGCACTGCAGATCAGATCTGACTAGGTGGTCCACTATCCCTTTACCTTTACCAGGTCGTATCAACCTGATCATAATGACGGTACTTTTCCCTGCTTTCTTTATATCTTTCAACATGTTCCAGTGCTCATCTGCAAATCTTTTTTTTCTTCACTTGGCCAGCTGATTAATTCCTTTTTTTACGGTGCAATAAATAAGCTAGAATAAAGATCAACTCTCCAACTTCCTAAATCTCTCTGGGGTCTGGCCTCACCTGATTTTTACTGATACTACTGGGCTAGCAATATTAGCAAATCCTTTATTGGAATGTTAAGATGGCTCCTAATAATCACCCTCTATGGGCCTGCATGGAACTAGCCTCCTCACCCGTTGCGTTATGGTCAGTGATTTGTTCACAGTTACCTTCACCAATCAAGCGAATAGCACAGAACGCCATTATTTCTGAGACCTTGAAAATTTGCAGTCAATTAAGGAAACAATTTGGCCTACATTCCTCATCGAAACTTGCTCCAGTTTATCAAAACCTTTTATTTCTTCCATCCTGCTCCGACTCAGCTTTTGAATCCTGGTCAAATAAAGAGACCAGAGACCTTGATGGATTCCCTTCTTTTGACCAAAGTAAACCATAAATCCCAGACCTCACCTCAGTCTTGTAAAACTCAATGTTCAGAATAAACCCCACCTCCCTCCACTCCCTCGGGGCTATTTGGGACCAGGACCCCAGAATCACAATCTCCGACAAACAATGGAACCGCATACTTAACCTTGCTCATACTTCTTCTATATGCGCCAGACAACAACTTCTACAATGTAAGATTTTACGCAGGAGACACTTCACTAATGTGAGACTAGCCAAAATCTATCCAGATAGAGACGACTCCTGTAACAGGTGTAAACTGTCTCCAGCTGACCACATGCATATGTTTTGGTCATGCACTAAACTGACTGATTTTTGGGGCACCATTTTTGATACGTTAGGGAAAGTCCTTGGCTGCACTGTGAACGCCGACCCTCTTATTGCTCTTTTTGGACTGCTTCCATCCTCTGGCTGGTCAAAATTTTCATATTGTATTTTTGACTTTTCTACCTTGCTAGCAAGTAGGCTCATTCTTCTTAAATGGACTCATTTATCCCCACCTACACATAACAGATGTATTCAAGAAATTTTACATTGCATGAGACTTGAGAAAATCAGATTCTCCCTGAAAGGTTCCCTTAAGACCTCCCATGAAATCTGGCAACCCTTTTTACTTCATATAGATACCCTGTCATTGAGGCTGAAAACCTATGAACTACTGACTTGCTGATTTTCTTTCTTTCTTTATTTATTAATTTTCTTATTTATTTATTTATTTATTTATTTTCATTATTTGAATATTATTACATACTTAAATGCATGTTTCTCCTTTCCTCTTTTTCTTTCTTTTTCTCTTGTCTTTCCCTTCCCCTTCATTTCTGCGATACCACTTGTCCACTTGTTGATACCCCATGTCGATTGAGTGTGTTGTCTTGTCTCTTAGTTCTTGTAGTGTGAATAAGTGTGATTGAATATAATGTTTTTGTTCCGAAATTGTTCTGCTTTGTGTACCTAAAATGTCTTTTTCTTTCCTGTACACATAACAGAAAATATAA
Source organism: Halichoeres trimaculatus (assembly GCF_033239565.1). Taxonomy (NCBI): domain Eukaryota; kingdom Metazoa; phylum Chordata; class Actinopteri; order Labriformes; family Labridae; genus Halichoeres; species Halichoeres trimaculatus. The sequence continues at coordinate 481,025 of NW_027437190.1, read as the reverse complement.
TGAAAATCTTTGACAAAAAAACACACACACACATTATGGCTCTGTGATAGGTTGCAGGCTTAGAAAGAAGTGTCAGATTAAATTCTTAAAAAAGAACTAGCATAAAAGAATAGCTCCCTAAAGGATCTTAAACCCCTTAAAACACTTAAAACCCACAAAGAGAAAAGAATAAAACTGGTGTTTTGTGTTTAAAAAGTTCCTTGACCCAATTATAACCGTGTCCAAGGTTCAATATAAAAAGGTCCTGTGAGGGTACTCAACTCAGAGAGGGGTGCATCCAACGTTGCTTCTCCTCAAAGCTAATGCCAGTGCCTCACAGCAACGGTCCCCTTGGCAACTCCACGGTGACTCCCCAACATCAGCCTCCTTCTCTTCACAGGAAACCGTAAAGGCCCACAACTGGCTGCTGCTTCTTCTTCCTAGAGCAATCGGGTCTTTTCAGGGTTGCTTCTCGTGCTTTGCTTGCGGTCCTACTGTCGTCCCTCTCTGCTATCTGCTGCTCTTTTTAGGTGTCTGTCCTGAAGTCCTGCCCGCCGGTCTCCAATGAGCTGGTTTTAGGGGGGGATACTTCAGGGCCAGTCAGAAAAGTCATTACCTACCCACACACTTCATATAACACCACATGCAATAAAAATGTAAAAGACCAACCCTGTCACACAAACACAGATTCCAAAGATTGTCGTTTAGGCTCCTGTATGGCTGCTGTTACTACTGTCAGTCGTGTCTGTGATTGTTAAGGACCTGACTGTACCCGGCGTACTGCCGGTAAACATCAGAGCAGGTTATTTTGACTTTTTTTCTCGTCCTTTCGACTTTGATCTCAAATTATTTTATTGACTGTATTCTTGTCATTTCAACTTTATTCCCGTCATTTTGACTTTGATCTTGAATTTGTTTTTCAGCTTTATTCTAGTCATTTCCACTTTGATCTTGAAATTTCAATTTTATTCTCATCATTTCGACTTAATGCTGCATTCCATTTGTATTCGGAAGTCAGAATTTGCGAGTTCCCGGTGGGAACGGCCAACAGGAACAGCTCCCGAAGTCGGAATTTCCGACTTGTAAGTTAGAGCACCCACACCAACCCCGAGTTCCCAGTAGGAGATTCTGAGTTCAGTTGTACAATGTAAATAAGCTTCTATCATATCTTTTCTAACAATTTCTGACTAGTGTTTGTTGCAATTAAGCAGCTTTGTATACATAGTATAATTCGATGTTTATTGTCCGAATTCTGAGTAAGCACAGTCATTCAATATATAGTCCACTCAATGTATCCCACAATGCATTTTGTAAAGTAGTGTATTAGAGATGCTCACTATAATAGCAATATATACCATCATGAGTTCAAACTGAAGGAATGGCTGATTACATGATTAGTGATTACTGATAACATGAAAAATCTTTAAAAACTGTCAGAGAATGACTCTAAGCTCTCTGCTAAACTTTCGGACAAACGTGTCTCACAACTTGGAGCAGAGAAACAAACAACACAGATGTTAGCCGCTAAATTTTTCATTGCGGATGATGCATTCACCGGACTTTGTAATTCTCAAATATAGCATAAGTTGCTGTGCAAATATATGGTTTATGAATTTTATAAATAATGTGTAATAAGTTATTCTATTTGGCTGTTGCGGAAAATACGCCAAGTATAACATTCGTTATCACTGAAATAAAAAACGTTTTGCAGTGTTTGAGAAAAATAATTACTGTAAATCCCGAGCCGTCCATGAGCGATGCGAGTGTAATTACGTCACTGTTAGCGGCTGGCGAGTGAGTGAGTAGTGTTGGAAATGTTGTTTTAATTTAGCTGATGTAGTCCACTACATCTAATTCACTATATAGTGAGGAGTGAGTAGAGAATGAGTGAATGATTTCGGACACAACCTAAGATAAAAGTTTCTGTCTCCTCCTTGCTCAGAGTTGCTCTTACAACCTTCCTGAATCACTCTTAAGCTAAGACTCCTTGCTAGGAATTTTTAGTTAGGAGCTCTCTGAGAGGACTCTGAGAACCTTTGTGAATATGGGCCCAGGTTATCTGTGTGTGTGTGTGTGTGTGTGTGTGTGTGTGTGTGTGTGTGTGTGTGTGGTGTGTGTGTGTGTGTCATGTTTTAATTTTTTTTTGTATTTTTAGTATAGTATGGTAACAGTATTTTTATATTTCAAATTCGGACTTTATATTTCAAAATCAGATCTCTCCCATTTTTTTTCACAGGAAATCTTGTTCTGGAAAGCAAAAGATACAGAGTTTGAAAACCTATGGCACAGCATCTAAAAATTCGGAGGCCTTTTAGCTATGGATACCATCTATGGATAACTGTTAAACCTGAATCCGGAGACAACCCCAACCTCTTCTGAAGAGTTTGACCTTGCCCAGGCTGGTCTTGGAAAAAGGCATGCCAACATGTCCAGGGATATGGGCCATGAAGAGGTGATATATTAAGAAAATGCAACCGTTACATACAAGTGACTTGTTATGCAAATTAGTTGATTACTGATTTAGTGTTGTAGATAATCTACAAAACACAGCACTGAAGAGTGAAGAAGATTAAAAAACAAGTTGCTGTGATAGAAAACCTGTTGTAAGTCCCCCCCCCCCCCCCCAAGTTAAAAGCTAAATCGAATAATAAGTAAATACGTGCTTCTCTTCATAAATATCTGAAGATACTACATGTATTATATGGGATTATTTTACTTGAAGATGCAACTTACATTACCCGTTTTTGCTATTCTTTTCAACCAAGATTCTTATTGTACTTTTGTAGAGGAATAGACCATTTTGAGACGGGTAAGGCAAATGCCTTGAGCCAGGAAAATGGAGAAGTCATCAAAACGTAAATCTAGTGTGTAAATACATGAAGTTATCCTTGTGCATTTGTTTTCAACACAAGTAGTTTACATCTACTGATTATGCTTACTGTTTGACAGTGTTGATGATATCTTGGAAACCATGTGTCGAGGAGTTGATGTTGAAAAGCAGTTCCATATCCAGATCTCAACAAACATCCTTTAGAGAGGCCTTCTGCAGTGGTAACGCCAGCAGAAAAATTCCCCCACTGCTACACTGGCAGTCACCTTCTTTGGAGACACAGGGGTGGACACAGGTGGCGTCTGAAAAAAAATTGTCACTGGTACATCACCAGCAACACTTTTTCAGTCTTACACAGAGTCTTACAGAGCAAGCAGAAAATTAGATCAAGACTTAGATATTGATTTAATTATTTAGTCATATTGTTCTGGCTTTTCTAACAAAACTGTGTCCCTGACCCCTGTCCATGATTCTCCTAAGAACCATGTGTCTTAAAGGGGTTCAATTTTATGATCTTTAAGCTACTGAATGAGAGTTTGTAAAAAAATGAAAATAAAAAAGAGGCCATCCTATGTTAAACTTTCATCTGTTAAAACAGAAATACACTTACTGAGGGATTTCTATTCTTGAGAAGTATGTTATGCTGCAAACTTTGTTTCTCTTCTCTTCCTGTCTTTTCCTGTCTAAAGTCTTATTTACTGCTGGTACAAATTAGAAGAATTATAAAAACATGCAAATTATTTTGTTTGAGCACCACAGTAAATGCTTTGTTTTGTTTTGTTTTGTTTTGTTTTTATGTTGAAATGGTGACTGGAACTGAAGGTCGATTCCTTGAGGGACCTCAACATAACAAAAGCCCACAATATTCTCTGACTGATTTTGATTGTGGTCTCTTCAGCGAGGTAGCTCCAAGGCTATCTCGCTAGGCTAAACTTGCTTCGTAGAACAGGGCCCTGGGGGGTATTCCACGAAGCTGGCTAAAGAAGGCTGGGCTATCGCCGGTAAGCGTGGCTTGAATAAGCTGCCACTTCAATCTTAGCTGCAACTCGTTCCACTAACGAGGCTCAGCTGATTTTCAGAGACGCTTATTCAAGCCAGGCTGATCTAAGCTGCGGCTAAGCGCGCGTCCGCGGTAGATAAAAAGCCCCGACGTGTCGATTGTCGAAATGACCAAATCATGTCAAAACTGAGAGCGGAGACGCTTCCCTCAGCGGAGAAAAAAACCCTCATGGAGTCGTATGATGACTACAAGGTGAAAATCACATAAAAGGGTGACACGGTGGCAATTAATAAAGCCAGAGACGCTGCTGGTTCAAGAATATCATGCTTATGTGTCAAATCAACGCTGACTGTTTCTGCTGAGTTTGATGACCCTTTTTTCTTCTCACTCTGAAGCTCCTCACACTGCTGTGGCCCAGAGGAGATTGATCTTGATTAATTTAAAGCTGTTCATAAATACAGGCCTATATACTTCATGTGGTGATGTTTCATCAAACACTGACTAATACAGCAGAAAAAGACATGTAGATGAGATGTCATTTTTTTTTATTAGAGATGATTCAGCTGTCAGATGAGATGTGTCAGTGATACAGTGCCCTATATTTAAATAAGGAGGAAGACACAAAGTTATCTCACCATGTGGAATCACCTTTACATTATCATCATGATCAGAACGGACCGCCGGTAAAGGAAGGTATTTATAAGGAAAACTGTGGCTGTTGTCACCTTTTATATCATAAGACGATTTGTGCCTTTATTCTGTTATATGTTGACTGTACTTTGAGGGTGACAGAAGAAAGAAAATCAGATAATTTTAAATAATTACCACTGGTGGGATCGAACCCACGCTGCAAGTAAAACATAGATCACCGCGCGTCTGTGCCCTACTCTTTCACCTCTCAGCCACCAACTTTCCTATGTACGGACAGACAGTCTAGTATCTGACATTTCTTGACTCACGGTTATTCCAGTCTAGTATAACTGGGGCAGTTCACCTGTCAAAGGATAACGCAGGTGTCCTAAGGCGAGCTCAGGGAGGACGGAAACCTCCCGTGGAGCTGAAGGACAAAAGCTCGCTTGATCTTGATTTTCAGTATGAATACTGACCGTGAAAGCGGAGCCTCACGATCCTTCTGACTTTTTGGGTTTTAAGCAGGTGTCAGAAAAGTTACCAAAAGGTCTCAGTTTATGTTTCTGAACAAGAACATCATCTATTACAGGTATAGATTAATTTAATGTGACACCTGCAGTTCACAAGGCGTCTTTTAGAAGCTTGTCAGACCTTCTCTGAGACGCAGCTAAGGTAAGCCTGATGTTTAGCCTGACCGGGACCAGGCTAGTCGCACTGGCTAATTTACCATGGTTACCAAGCCACGCTAGCCCTAAGCCTCGTTTGTGGAACCCAACTCTCGCTAAAGTTAGTGAGGCTAACCCAAATAAGCCAGGCTTTGAGCTAAGCCAGCTTCGTGGAATACCCCCCAGGTCCCTTTGCAGATGCGGAAGGAAAACATGCTGGACAAAGAAGAGGTGGATGCTATCAGAGGGATCTAGAAGACCTTCATCTTCAAGGTTGTGAAGACTCTCATAGTGCACATTTGTTACAGCCATCCTTGCGTCTCGCCACAGGCGTTCTAGTACAAGTTCTAGTACAAGTACAATTAACTTCAAATTCTCACAGTGCATTTGTTTTGTTTTTTTACCATAGATGATTTTTTTTTGCTGAAAATTATATATAAATGCATAAATACCATTGATTGTGCACCCTCTTTCCTGACGGGAAACTGCCCCTGCCACACCCCCTGAAAGTGAACATGCACCGTGCTATGTCAGCATTTTCAACTCCTTGGTCTCACTGATCAGACTTTGTGCAGCGCTAACAGCTCAGTAAAAGCATGGGTGATGTTCTCCGGCATCTCAACCTGGCTGGAAAATGTTCTAAAAAGTTGCATCTCCTGGATGACAACAAACTGGAAATAGTCCACATCTAGGGGCAATTTTTGTGTGACTTGAGAAAGTTTGATTAGAAGCCACTGAAGAAATTCTTGTTTTTAGTTCCTCCTAGAAAAAAATAGCTCCATGCTTCTTTTTCTTTCATCAAATTAACTCTAGAACTTAAAAGGAGCAAAAAGAGGACAACTTTATGTCGAAACGAAACATGCGCACTGCAGTTTATCTGTAATCTATCCCGGTAGTTTACCTTCATTTAAACTTGCAAACACTTGCCACAAGGGATGAATGGAGCAATAAAATGTTTTGAAGGTCTGTGAAACGTGCGATGATTGGCACATGGAGGGAGCTGACATATTCACAATTCCTCCAGTATTTATTCAGTGTAAGAGGACAGTAAAACACATGAATTGTCTTCTAAAATTTCCCTTGTACCTCTGTTCCTTTAGCGGTGCTACACGGCACAACTGTGACATCTAGTGGACGAAATAAATAATTACATGCAGCTAGATGTCTGAACGGTGCTGCACTGAAACCTGTGACCATCGGAATAAGTGAGCGCAGGGGGCGATGGCGTGCATTGACTATGTGTGCATTGTCCAAAAAAGAGGAGGAGAAGTTGAGTTACGTAAATGGCGTACTCAAAGATACATCTGGGGTAAATGTTTGCAAAATCTGTAGAAATTGTGTGTAATTTATACAAAGCAGTCGATTGATGTTGCTTTATCTGCTACCCACGAGTAAGCACCGCTTGTGATGGCCTCCTACTGATAAAGGAGAAACCATCGTATATACAGCTACATAACCCAGGAACTGAAAACCCTACATTAGATCAGGCGACTTTTAAAGGAAATATATACTATGATCTACGTTTGCTAAGAGCTACATTTTATGTAAAAGTCTATATGAACTGTTTCAAATTTTTGTCTTTTTTTTTTTGTCTCTTTTTCGTAATTTTTGTATTTGGAGTAGATCATTTCTTTGTTTGGCTCATTTGTTGGTCATGGACACAAAACTTTTTGTGGCTTCAGTGATATTTTTTCTATTTTTGCTCCTGTGTTTGTCTGGAGATCCTACATGTAACCATGGCCACGTTGTTTACATGTGAACTCAGCTGTTAGCAGTCTGTAGCATGTCAATGCTAACTGGTGTAAGGCCTGATGTCTTCCCACAAGGTGAGGAGAAGGAGGTGAGGACGACATGCTGGTTCTCAGGTGTGAGCTAAGAAGTGACGATTTGGACCTGTCTTTCCATCCATTGTTATTGGGGACGTAGGATCTATCTCCATTAAGATGGACGAGCTAGCTATGCTAACCCAGCAATAGAGGGAAAACCAGAGGGCACAGTTGCATCATGCTATTCACAAACATGGCTAACGAAGCTAACATCAGACACCAACGCCATGTTGGAAGAGCTTCACCTGCTGTGAACAGACAGGATACAGGAGACAGAGATGGAGCATGACTGAAGAAGCTCAGTCCTGGACCCTGTGGAGGTGGAGTCTGGTTGAACTGGTTGAACTGGAGAATGATGGACAAGCTGTCATCATCTATTATGGACCTTTTTGCACTTTCTTACTTTTGTTTTCTTGATTGCTGCCGTGATTTCAATTTCGTTGTACATGTTACAATGACAATAAAGTTCTATTCTATTATTTTCTGTTCTATTCTCTCCCACACAATCAACACAATCCCCCGAATTTGTATACAGGCACAGCACAGATGAACATGACAAAACTTACACACAATAAACATAGATAAATACGGGGAATGAACTGATACAGACAACAGAACCTCTCCTTCTCTTTTAGCGAACCCCCTTCAGTCTAGGATGCATCTGCCAGAATACCTTACACATCCTCGGTCCCGCATAATCAAAAAAGGGAGTCCATATATGATGAAATGTTCCAATTTTCCTTTTTGGTGCGATATGTCAAATAATCTATGGGAAGCAGTGCAAATGTAACTTTGTGCCATTCTGAGAGGGTTGGTGGCTTTTCTGAAATCCATTTAAGTTACAAACTTTCTTGCAGCATAGGTCAACATTCCACAGTTTTTCATTATAGGTGTTCTTGATTTTAACCCCAACAGAAGGCATACAAGGGTCCATTCTCCAATCCTTGTTAAAAAGCACACTTTGAAACAATTTTCCCAAAAAATTCCTGTATATACACATAAGACTACATAGTGTGTATATAGCTACTGATCTGTGTTACACTTGGTACTCTTTTAGACTTCTGAAGGTCCATTCTATTTCTAAGATGAGGCGATATCTTTATTCCTGTTTGAAATACTTTTTTCTTCCCTAACATTTATCTGAATCATTTAGCTAAGCATGAGTAGTAGATCTGCACAATATTGGAGCCATATTTTTGGTTCCATGATATCAGTTTCCCTTTGCAACCAAATAATACAACAGGGCCCAAGTGAGTATGAGGCCCTAGGCAAATTTCATTTGGGGGCCCCCTTACTCTGAAGCACTGACTTCTGTAAATGAATGCTGTATCATTCACACATGGTTATCGTTCACCAACACTTAATCTCTCACGTCCACTATAAAGTACACTATATCTCTTCAACATAATGCAAAGCACTCATAATTTTGATGTCTTTGTTAGAGATGTGGTCTTGTATTAATTTACTCTTTAGGATTAGATACTCTGCATGCAGTCACTGCTGTTTAATTTATTAGACAGGCTGATGCACAGTACATTTTATTCTAAAATCATACACTGGGTTATAAGAGTTATACAACCATAGTTACTCATAGTTAAAGTAGTGAGTCAAGACAAATGGTAATAATTTATATGTTTGCGCCCCCCCGTCTGAAAGTCTGGACACGCCCCTGCACAGAGGTACAGAGTGGCATGAAGGCTTTCAGGTTTGATCTCTGAAAGCTGGAGGAAAACTCCTCTGCTGATTTTTAAAGAATGAGAGGAAAACAGCAAAACTATAACTTCCATCCCAAAGAGAGCAGAAAGGTGACTCCTGGGGGAGCGGGAGAAGGAACAGCGATCAGCTGCAGTGTAAAATGCACCAGTGAACGCAGCGTAAGCACCGCACTGATCATCATATCAGACTTCGCAAACTGATCAGGATGAAATTTAAAGCAAATGTAAACCACAGAGTGACAGGGGCACTTCTGCTTGCGCTGACTTTATATACAGAAAACGTGCATCTGTAAACACTGATGAATGATCAGGGTGGGAATTGTTTTTCTTTTGTATTTCTATAGCAGCCAAAGGTGAAGAGGATTTAAATGACATGGAGCTCAAGAAAACGGGTCAGTCATGTCCAGCAAGGAAGGATGAGTGATGTGGAGTTACAATGGAGACAAGGCTTCCTGCAGGTAAATGAGAGAAAGGAAACTCAGAAAATCTTCAGAGAAGGTTTGAGGGGCTTGAAGAGAAAACCAAAGGCTGCTGCTGTGCCACCGTTCGAACAATAAAGCAGAGGTGAACACATGAGATCCTGTGCAGCGCGCACATCAAGACAGAACATACTAAAATTACGCCTGTACCATTAATTTCATAACTGGGTTTGGTGGGTGGGTGGTGTATCTTTAATTCAATATTGTTCAGCCTGAATACTGAAGATGAAGACATGTTTTTGCAGTGATTTCACTTGTAGTCACATGCTGCCATCTTGTGGTCACAATGTAGGGTGACATCAGCTAAATTGGGCCACTTCTTGGTAAATAGCTTCAGGCATTTACAAAAAACAATGCATTCTATTAAAATGTGGTTTTATGGGTAATAATAATAGTTGTTTTCTTTACATTTTGTGTTGGAATCATGCAGTAAATTTTTTTATTTTTTAGGCCCTACAGGTCTTGATAGGTCAGCTGTGCCAACTTTTTTACACAAGCAGAGTTCAGGTAAAATGGGTCAGCTGATCAGGTAAAATGGGACGCTTATCGGGTAAGTTGGGCCAGTCCAGCTGCAAAGGGATAGTCGTTAATTTTTATTGTTAAACAACTATCGATGTGGCAACATAATTTATTTCATATTATCAGGACAATTAATTACATAGTAAATGATGAATAAATGAATGAATAAATAGACACCAACTGATATGCTCATCGCAAATGGCAATGTGAACTTTGGCATAAAACACATTGATAAAAACAATAAAAACGGCAACCTACTAGGCATTAAAATTGGATTTATGCAAAAACTGTTACTTAAAATACGAATTTAGACACATTCCTAACAGGTGAAGCCGTCATCGCCACAGATGCCGTTCTTTTCGCCATAGCTCTCATGGCACCTGACCGAGCAGTTAGAGACTTGATGATCCATTCCTCTGTTGCCTTTGGATCATCAGGGTTACCATGGCGAGTCTTACAGAAGTGACTGCTAGTTGTCTTGCTGTGTTTTCCTGTTGACCTTTTTGCCCTTTTTGTATTTTTTTTTTTTTTTTGATTGCTTTGGTTTGGTTTTATTTTTTGTGGCAATGTAGCTAAGGTGTTCCTCACTTGTGTGGGTTGTAGCTTGGTGGTTTAGATCTTTTTCTTGTGGCCCTCTCTTGTGAATGGATGGGGATCAGGTCACTGAATAGCTCCAACAGACTAAAATGAGACAATAATAGACTACACGTGAATATACACATAAACTCAACTTTCGTTTGTGTGTGTGTGTGTGTGTGTGTGTGTGTGTGTGTGTGTGTGTGCGTGCATCATGCATGCATCTGTGTGTATGTTTTTCATTTAGGCTTTACATGATGAAGTATCGCTTACTGTGGAAGTGGTTGGTTCTTCTTCACAGAAAGTAGTTTATTCCTGGTGTGTAAAGACCATGATCTTCACTTTCTTTCCAAAGGCAAATGTTTTTGCAGCTCTGTGCAATATTATTTCACATTTTGTCATTCATTGCTTTGTACCACAACTTTATGTAGTTTTTATTTTACATGTTTTGCATTTTCAGTTGTCATGCACTGCTTTTGTGCAATTAATTTCACAGTTTTGCATTGCAGTATTTGGTGTCAGCCTTTTAACGCATTTTCTGCAAGGCACCTCTCCAGTTCAATATTGTTCAGCTTGAATACTGAAGATGAAATTGTTTTGCGGTGATTTCACTTGTAGTCACATGCTGCCATCTTGTGGTCACAATGTACAGCTTTGCACGTTTTAGTTCCAAGTACCATAAAGGCAGTAAAACTTGCTGATATCGCATTCTGAAGCACATAAAAATATTGAGTGATAATATTGTAATTTTTTCCCTAAAAAGCAACAACCGCTCATGTTTTTAGAAGCCATAGCTGAGTTTCTACCTTTGCAGAGTGAAATAGCACGTCGTTACAACTCATTCAAAAAGTATTACCTAAAGTTATGTGACATGAGCTTAAAAGCAATTATGTGTTAATTAAATACTGATCCAAATAAAAAGCACATCACAGTTTTATGCATATAAGGCTTTGCAGAGCAAAAAACACCATGTCATGATTCAATTTATGATTTGAGATGCTGAAGACATCTTTATTGCGTCTGTCAGCTTTTTGTAGGTAACTCAAGCGTTTGATTTTGAAAGCTTTTTGTTCATCATTCAAAATCACTCTTGAACACACCTTTTCCGATTGTTTTCTCCTGGATATGAATGCAACACAGGAAAAGTCTACGGAGGGCAGAGATAGCAGAAATATGAAATGATGACAGTAATCACAACAGTACTATGCCGGATGCCAAAACAGCACTGAAAACGCACAACAGTGAATAAGATGGATTTTTGTACAACATAGATCACACAGAAGTGATTAAGTGACAAAGTAGTGAGGACGGCAATACCAATGGACCTGTTTAGTGAAAGAAAAAAGGTTTGCAGAGCGATAAAGGAAAATGAAAAAATATTTTAAATCGTGCTTTAAGTTCTCATGAAAACATGTTGGACTGTTTCCGAAGTCATTTTGATGTAACTCGTGTGTGTTCTATGTCAAATATGAAAAGCTAAAAAGGAGAGAGAAAGCAGAGGTATTGATGTGTAATGACAAAAGCGCAACAACACCATGCTGTATGACAAAACAGCAACGAAGAGGCTCAGGACACTGGAAGTGTACTCTGGTTTACTCGTTTCAGTAGTAGTGTCAAAAGCTTAATTTTGTTACAGTTCCCATTAATCTGCATCATAGAGTCGTTGTAAAGGACCAAAAACGCTTTGCTTTAGCCATAAAAGCACATAAAAGGCTCATGACACGGAATTACATGGATTTGTACTCTGATTTGCTCATTTCAGTTCTTATGTCATAAAAGCATCATCATGCGTTGCGGAGCAAGAAACACCAAAAAGACAGGACAGCATGCTGTTTGACAAAACAACCGCGAAAAGGCTCAGGACACGGATAATGTACTCTAAACTACTCGTTTCAGTGAGTGTGTCACAAAAGCATAATAATTCCACAGTTCTCTTTTACCTGCATCGCAGAGTCGTGGTAATGAGCCAAAACGCTTTGCAGAGCGAGAAACACCAAAAAAACACAACAACATACTGTAAGACAAAACAACACCGAAAAGGCTCGGGACACGGGAGGTGTACTCTGATTTTCTCATTTCGGTGAGTGTGTCTCAAAAGCATTATTGATTTGCACAGTTCTCATGCACCTGCATCATAGAATCCTGGTTAAGCACCAAAACGCTTTGCCTTAGCGAGAAAAACCTTTTAATGACATGTTATTCAAAATCATACTTTAAGCTTGAAGAACATTTATTCGCGATTGTTTTCCCTTGAATTTGAAAGTTTCTCGCGTTTTGAGAGTTAAATAGAACAGCTTTTGCAGGAAAAAGCTAAAGAGGACAGAGAATGCAGAAAGGTGCAATGATCATAGAAAGCACTACAATATCATGCTGGATGCCATAAAAGCACATAAAAGGCTCATGACACCGAATTACATGGATTTTCAGCTCATTTCAGAAACAGTGTCACAAAAGCATAATGATTCAACAGTTTCTTGAATCTGCATCGCAGAGTCGCTGAAATGAACATAAACGCTTTGCGGGCGAGAAACACCAAAAAGACACAACATGCTGCATGGCAAACAATATCGAAAAAGCTCAGGACACGGAATTACATGTATCTGTACTTTGAATTGCTCATTTCAGTAAAAGTGTCTCAAACGTATAATGATTCCACAGTTTTTCTTGAACCTGCATCAGAGAGTCGCTGTAATGAACCAAAACGCTTTGCGGGGCGAGAAACACCAAAAAGCCATGACAACATGGTGTATGACGAAACAACACCGAAAAGGCTCAGGACACGGGAAAAAGTACCTACTTTGGTTTACTCATTTCAGTCATAGTGTCACAAAAGCATTATTATGTTACAGTTCCTATGTACCTGCATCACAGAGTCGTGGTTAAGCACCAAAACGCTTTGCTTTAGCGAGAAAAACCTATTTATGACATATAATTTAAATCAAACTTTAAACTCTAGGTACACTCATTTGCGGATTATCTTCCCTTGAATCTGAAAGTTTCTCAGGTTTGGTGGTCAAATACCAGCGCTTTTGCAGGAAAAAGCTGAAGAGGATAGAGACAACACAGTAGTGCAATTGATCACAGAAAGAACAACAATGACGTGCTGGATGTCGAAATAAGGCTCAGGACACGGAATAACACGTGTTTGTACTCTGAATTGCTCATTTCAGTAATAGTGTCTCAAAAGCATCATGATTCCACAGTTTCCTTGTACCTGCAACAAAGAGTCAGTGTAATGACCCTAAACGCTTTGCAGGGCGAGAAACACACACACAAAAAAAAACCCCACAATAACATGCTGTATGACAAAACAACACCGAAAAGAGTTGGTACATAGGAGAAATTCTCGGAACAAGTAATTTTCGTGATTGTGTCACAAATGGACTACTGATTTGTACAGTTCTAATGCACCTGCATATAAGAGTCGTGGTTAAGCACCAAAACACCTTGCCTTTGCGAGAAAAACCTATTAATGACATATTATTCAAAATCATACTTTAAGCTTTAAGAACACTTATTCGCGATTGTTTTCCCTTGCATTTGAAAGATTCTCACGTTTTGGATGTTAAATATCACAGCTTTTGCAGGAAAAATAAAGCTAAAGAGGACAGAAAATTCATAAAGGTGCAAGAATCATAGAAAGCACTACAATACCCTGCTGGATGCCATAAAAGGCTCATGACACGGAAGAACATGGATTTGTACTCTGATTTGCTTATTTTGGTTATTTTTCCATAATGAAAACTATTCATTTGCACAGTTCTCATGCATCTGCATCAAAGAATCCTGGCTAAGCCCCAAAACGCTTTGTTTATGCAAGAAAAACCTATGAATGACTTATTATTCAAAATAATACTTTAAGCCCAAAGTACAATTATTCGCCATTGTTTTCACTTTATTTTGAAAGTTTCTCACGTTCTGGGGGTCAAATATGACAGCATTTGCAGTGAAAAAGAGGACAGAGAATGAAGAAAGGTGCAATAAACAAAGAAAACATAACATTAATGCTGGATGCCAAAACAGCACAGAAAAAGGCTCAGGACACCGAATTACAAGTATTTGTACTGTGTTTTGCTCATTTCAGGATTAGTGCCACAAAAGCATAATAATTCCTCGGTCTTTCTTGAATCTGCATCAGAGAGTCGCTGTAATGAACCAAAACGCTTTGCGGGGTGAGAAACACCAAAAAGACTAGAAAACATGCTAAATAAGACAAATCAGCACAAAAAAGGCTCAGGAAACGGAGTGTACTCTGATTCATCATTTCAGTCATAGTGTCACAAAAGCACAATTGTGTTACAGTTCCCATGTACCTGCATCAGAGTCGTGGTTAAGCACCAAAAGCGCTTTGCTTTATCGAGAAAAACATAAAAATGTTATTATTTAAATCAAACTGTAAACTCTTATTCATACTTTTCTTCCCTTGAATTGGAAAGTTCCTCGCGTTTCTGGGGTCAAATATCACAGTATTTGCAGGAAAAAAGCCTAAGCGGAAAGAGAAAGCAGAAAGGTGCAATGATCGTAGAAAGCACTACAATAACATGCTGGATGCCAAAACAGCACAGAAAATGCTCAGGACACGGAATTACATGTTTTTGTACTCTGTTTTTATAATTTCAGTATTAGTGTCACAAAAGCATAATGATTCCACAGTTGTTCTTGTACCTGCATCAAAGAGTCATTATAATGACCCCAAACGCTCTGTAGAGCGACAAACACCCCAAAAAACACAATAACATGCTGCATTCAAAAACAAAGCCGAAAAGGCTCACGACGCTCGAAGTGTATTCGGAATTATGCATTTTAGTGATTGTGTCACAAAAGCACGATTGATTTGCACAGTTCTCGTGTACCTGCATCATAGAATCCCGGTTAAGCACTAAAACACTTTGCCTTAGCCAGAAAAACCTATTAATGACATATAATTTAAATCAAACTTTAAACTGCAGGTACACTCATTCGCGATTGTCTTCCCCTTAACTTTGAAAGTTTCTCATGTCTTGGGGGTCAGATATCACAGCTTTTGCAGGAAAAAGCTAAAGAGGACAGAGAATGCAGAAAGGTGCAATGATCGCAGAAAGCACAACAATAACATGCTGGATGCCAAAACAGCACCGAAAAGGTTATTATTTCATAGACGCATAATGATTCCACAGTTCTCTTGTACCTGCATCGCAGAGTCCTGGTTATGTACCAAAATGCTTTGCAGAGCAGGAAACACCTAGAAATGACCTATAATTTAAAATCACAATGGAAAATCATACCGTTAGCTCTCATGCAGTTGCTTCTGTTTTTTCCTGTGTTGGTTGTCAAGTGTGACAGCTACTGCAGAAAAAAGCGAAGGAGAACAATGATAGGTGATCTGAATTTCTGCACAGTGATCCTCCTAATAGTGATGACATTAAAACAAATTTTAGATTTTTCAAATTAACCTGAATCACATTGTTTGTTTGAACCAAAATAATTTTTGGAGCGAAACGAACTTGTGTATGACAAAATATTAAAAGCATTATAAGATGACACTGATTTGTATCTTTTCCTGTGTTTGCTGTTAGATAAGTGTATGAGTTAAATATGGTCGCTAGATGGCGCCCTTGATCAATTAACAAATTGAGTACTGTTCTGAGAAAATGTTGCACTGTGCGTGCTGTACTGATTCAGAATCAGAACCAGAATCTGTTTTTATTGCCAAGTATGCAACACATACAAGGAATTTGACACCGGCAGTTGTTGTCTCTAGCACAAGAACTACACACAAACATGACACATAAACATGACAATAAACAATAGATAAATATAAAGATGTGGGTGTAGAAAAGGGCTGGGATAAAATGTGCATCAGAAATATTTACAGAATACTGGGATATTTACAATTGAAGTTGGAAAAGTGCAACTGTGCGGTCCGTAGTGCAGCTATAAACTGGTGCCAGTGTTAGTTACAGTTTTTATTATTTAATATGGAGACTGCAGACGGATAGAAACTACTCCTGTGCCGGCTTGTCCTGGTCCGCAGAGCTCTGAGGCGCTTGCCGGAGCAGTTCAAAGAGTCCGTGAGCAGGGTGAGTGGAGTCCCTCACAATGTTTCCTGCTCTCCTCTGAGTCCTAAGAGCAGTAGAGGTCCTGGATGGAGGGCAGGGGGACACCAATGATGCGCTCAGCAGTCCTCACAGTGCGCTGCAGTCTGAATCGGTCCTGCCTGGTGGCAGCTCCAAACCACACAGTGATGGAGGAGCACAGAACGGACTCGATGACTGCGGTGTAGAACTGCAGCAGCAGCTCAGGGGGCAGTCCATGTCTCCTCAGGAGGCGCAGGAAGTACATCCGCTGCTGAGCCTTCTTGAGGATGGAGCTGATGTTCTGCTCCCACTTCAGATCCTGCGTGATGATCGTGCCCAGGAATGTGAAGTGCTCCACAATGGACACCGGGCTGTTGAGGACCGGGCGGGGGGATGTCTCCTAAAGTCCACTATCATCTCCACCGCCTTGAGCGAGTTCAGCTCCAGGTTATTCTGACTACACCAGAGCACCAGCTGATCCACTTGCTGTCTGTAAGCAGTCTCATCACCGTCCTGGATGAGACCGATGATGGTGGTGTCGTCTGCAAATTTCAGCAGCTTCACAGAGGCGTCTGTGGAGGTGCAGTCATTGGTGTAGAGGGAGAAGAGTAGTGGAGACAGGACACATCCTTGGGGAGTCCCTGTGCTGGTGGTCCAAATGTCCGAAATGGCCTGCCCCAGCCTCACCTGCTGACTTCTGTCAGTCAGAAAGCTGTAGATCCACTGACAGAGTGCACAGTGAGCTGGGCCAGTTTGGAGCAGAGGGAGGGGGGGGGGGCACAGTGTTGAAGGCCGAGCTGAAGTCCACAAAAAGGACACGTGCATAGGTCCCAGGATGATCCAGGTGCTGCAGGATGTAATGCAGCCCCAAGTTGACAGCGTCGTCCACTGATCTGTTTGCCCCATAGGCAAACTGCAGGGGGTCCAGCAGGTCCTTTGTGAGGGTCTTCAGGTGGGCCAACACCAGCCGCTCAAAGGTCTTCATGACCACAGATGTCAGCGCGACAGGCCTGTAGTCATTTAGTCCTGAGATGGTGGGTTTCTTGGGGATGGGGATGATGGTGGAGCGCTTGAAGCAGGAGGGGACCACACCCAGCTCCAGGGACTGGTTGAAGAGCTGGGTGAAGACAGGAGCTAGCTGGTCTGCACAGGCTCGCAGACAGGAGGGGGAAACCCCGTCAGGGCCTGGAGCTTTCCTGTTTTTTTGTCCCTGCAGCAGCCGGGTCACTTCCTCCTCGCTCACTTGGAGGGTCTGGGGGGTGGGTGTGCTGGAGCCCCGGGGGTGAGATGGAGTTGAGATGAGGGGCTCAGTGTCAGTGGGTGGTGGCAGAGTGGCTGCAGAGAGGAGAGGGGCAGGTGTGAAGTGGTCCCTTTCGAATCTGCAGTAGAAGGTGTTGTCGTCAGCCATGATACACTGATATACACCCTGTTTGAGCAGTGTTCATGGAGTGCAAAGAGCAGGGCGGCAAGATACCTGCAGTTCACGTGTCAGATTAAAGTCGTAAAAGTCTAATCATAAAGATTAAGCTTGTAGTGGCACTGAATAGGGTTTTATGGAGCACCCAGAGCAGCAATGAAGAAATATATTATTGTATAGGTAGGAATATGTTTCAGTTAACACAAATAAGATAAATATAGATAACAAAGTACAACATATTGCTAGGCGCCGCTCTGTTGGTTATGGCTGCCTTTGCAGAAGCTCTCTCTTTTCTGTCCGTTTCTAGTAATTTTTTCGTCTCTTATTTTGTAATCTTTGTATTTGGAGTGGATCATTACTTTGTGTGACTCATTTGTTGGTCATGGACACCAAACTTTTTGTGGCTTAGTGATATTTTTACAACTTTTGCTCCTGTGTATGTCTGGGGATCCTACATGTAACCATGGCTGCATTGTTTACATGTGAACTCAGCTGTTTGCAGCCTGTAGCATGTCAACACTAACTGGTGTAAGGCCTGATGTCTTCCTACAAAGGTCTTCATGACCACAGATGTCAGCACGACAGGCCTGTAGTCATTTAGTCCTGAGATGTAGGGTTTCTTGGGGATGGGGATGATGGTGGAGCGCTTGAAGCAGGAGGGGACCACCCCAGCTCCAGGGACCGGTTGAAGAGCTGGGTGAAGACAGGAGCTAGCTGGTCTGCACAGGCTCGCAGACAGGAGGGCATGTCAACGCTAACTGGTGTAAGGCCTGATGTCTTCCTACAAGGTGAGGAGTAGGAGGTGAGGACGACGTGATGGTTCTCAGGTGTGAACTAAGAAGTGACGACATGGACCTGTTAGAGACATAGACCTGTTGGATCCATCGTTATTGGATATGTAAGATCTATCTCCAATAAGATGGACAAACTATCCATGCTAACCCAGCAATAGAGGGAATTCCAGAGGGCAGAGTAGCATCATGCTATTCACAGACATGGCTAACGAAGCTAACATCAGACACCAACGCCATGTTGGAAGAGCTTCACCTGAGTAGACAGGATACAGAAGACAGAGATGGAGCATGACTGAAAGAAGCTCAGTCCGGACCGTGTGGAGGTGGAGGCTGGCTGAACTGGAGAATGATAGACAAGCTGTCATAATCTTTTTTCTTATGGACCTTTTTGCACTTTCTTACTTTTGTTTTCTTGATTGCTGCTGCGACTTCAATTTCGTTGTACTTGTTACATTGACAATAAGTTCTATTCTATGGTGAGAAGTCAGAGTGGCACTGAAAACATACAGACCAAGAATTGTAGGAACTTATGGATAACAAAAAAAAAAAAAAAAATTAATAATAATAAAAATTAAAAGCCAACCCAAACACCAGAGATATTACTCCATTTTAAAATGTAAGACTTTAAACTTTAAAAAATCTCTGTCTTTCTTCAGTAAAATTGATTGAGTCTATGAGAAGTCAGAGTGGTACTGAAAACGTACAGACCAAGAATTGTCAGAACTATGGATAACAAAAAAATTGAAAGCCACCAAATCAGAGGTGGGGTAGGGGGCTCTTCTCACACCCCTGTTTCTACGGTGCCCCCTGGGGCATGGGGTAAAAAAGGGATCTGCTGCCTTGGGTTCTGGGCAAGTGGCACAGCGGGGATCCTGCGGCGCTCCGGGGGATGCCCATGGCTTTATATTTACATATTTACTTATTCATTTATTTATTTATTTATTTATTTAATCCTTTTTTAATTTTTTTTTATTTATTTTTTTATTTTTTGGTGAGTGAGGAGGAAAAGGAGGGGTATTTCACCACCTGAGTGGCTGGAGGCTCCGAGTGTGTTGTGATATGGTGCTGCCGTGTTGTGATGTTGTTGTGTGGTCGTTTTGTGGTGCTGTGGTGTCGTTGTGCTGTTGTGTCAACGTATGGGTATGGATGGACAGAATGTTTATGTGCGGGTGTCAGGGTCCCAGTGGAGGGCTGGTGAGCTGGGGTACAGATGTGAGGGGTATAGGGGTGGGTTGGGACAGGGGGTTATGTAAGGGGGACACTGGGTTTTTGGGGAGAGGACTTCTGTGGTCTCCGGTGTCTGGCCGGGTGCGCTGGGGGCTGGCACCGACTCGTGATGGGTGGTGGCCTGGGCTGGGTCCCTCCTCCCGGGTACCTGGCCGAACCCTCCCTCCTCGGGGGTGAGTGGCCCTTGGGCACAGGTGACCCTGGGTCCTACCCCCTGCACTCGATCGGGGGCCCTGCGTCTAGCGGGGCCTGTAGGCCTCAGTCCCTGGCCCCCTGGGGTCCTCCCTCCTTGCCTCCTCCTGGGTTGGCGTGCTGCTGTCTCCGTGGTGGTCTGTCTGGGCCCTGTGCTCTGTTGTGGCTGCTAGATGCCCGGATATGAGGGCTGTCTCAGTGCGTGTTTGGCCTCTGGGAACAGCGGGGCCACATCTGCATGATCACACCTTGGCATGATCACCTGACCTAAATCAAACCCAATATTCTGTACTGCCACCTGTATCCCTATATGTGTAGGTGAGTATACGCTTCTGTGTATGTTTCTATATACGTATATGTACCTTTTTACAATTGTCGTTGTTGTGCTCACTGCTACTCATGATTTCTCCAGTTCATTTCTCCACAGGTGCTTCTTGTGATTATGATGTCAAAGACCTGAGGATACTGCCTCTTTTCAGGCTCAGTAGCTGGTTGTTTATTTCTCCTGTCTGTAGTCATTTGTTCAGTTGTTGTGGTTGCTCTCTACTGTTGTTTTGTTGTCTCTCTCTCCCCCTCTGTCTAGTCTCTTCTCTACACTCTTTCCCTTTATCACTGTTTCTTTCCTGATATCACCTTGTTTTGGTTAAGCAGTAATCTTCAAACTTGGCAATATACGGGAGGGAAACTGTATGGATACATGTATGCGTATGTATATATATATATATATATATATATATATATATATATATATATATATGTGTGTGTGTGTGTGTGTGCATATATATGTATAAAATATATATCAAAAAACACTAATAAAGAGTACAATTTTAACACTCAAAGGGAGCCTTATACACTAATGGCTCCCTTTTGGAAAAAGCAAATGTGTTCTGCACAATACGGCAGCCAGACCATAATTCTGTTGTCGTGACAATGAACAGGACAAGGGGGAAAAAGAAAAAAGAAAAAAAAAGAAAGCCACCAAATCATCAGAGATATTACTCCTTCAATTCTATAGTGTAAGACTTTAAACTTTGAAAATCTCTTCTTTCTAAAATAAAATTTCTTGATTTTTTTTGTAAGTAGTCAGACAGGTACCAAAAACATACGGAACAAAATTTGTGGGAACTCATGGATAACAAAAAAAATTAATGTTATTCCACATTAATCGCTTGGTTTCTCGTTTGTGAGAAGTCAGAGTAGTAGTGAAAACATACAGACCAAGAATTGTCAGAACTTATGGCTAACATAAAAATTTAAAGCCACCAAAACTTCACAGCTATTACTCCTTTATTTTAGGATCTAAAATTTTTACTTTGAAAATCTCTGTTATTTTACAGTAAAATTGATTGCTGGTCAAGTCAAGGAGGGGAAGCTCATTTTTTCCAGCCTTCATCATAAATTTGATTATATATTTAAACGTAAATTCTACCCTCCATTCTTCTCAAGAAAATGATCTGTGACCCTGTCGTATCAACCAGGTGTTTTTTCCAGGGATTTTACCAGTGTTCTCTCAATGGCCAGCAGAGCTAGACTGCTAAAAGGGTTTTGGCCCATTGTGTTGTGGGTGTTAGACTTGAGCCGCTTTAAACAGAAGCTCCTCTTACACCTGCAGGCTGTAAGTGTGAGTGACGGGGGGAGAAACTCGGCAGCTGTAGCTGTAGCTGTATTGGTGAAAAGAGAGAGAATCTTTAAACACAACGCTCGTCGTTTTTAAGAAAGATAGACTCGCTTGGGATCGCTAAAGCCACAGAATCAGTCCAGAACAACTGAATGTACAACTGAGAAGATGCTCCGGTGGAGGGTTATACTTCAAGATCGCTGACTGGCTCATTTCACTGTTAATCAAAAAGGGATTCGGCCTCTGACAGATCATCCAATCACCATGCAGAAGCCCAGCGTCCAGGCCAGCCCACTGTCTCATAGACCCCCAGAGACGCTTCGTGTCCGAGGACGAGACAAAGCCCAGCGTTTATTCAATAACCGTCCAGTTTCCACAGTGGAACAACCCGCTTCTCCGTGAAGTCAGAAGACGCCCAGCGTCTGACTGTGTTTAAGCGCTGAGATGCTGCGGGGATGAACGAGGAGGAGGTCAAGCCAGTTACCTGTGATAGGTAGCTGATTCTGAATAAAAGATGAAGGAATTCATTTTGTCAATGAAATGTACACACAGCAGTACATAGCACCACTTTTTGGGGGACATTTTAGGGGAAGCTGCGCTTCCCTTGCAGTCTTAGAGCAATCGCCACTGATACACACACACACACACACACACACACACACATATATATATATATATATATATATATATATATATATATATATATATATATATATATATATATATATACATATTAGGGCTGTCATTTTAACCAGTTAATTAGATTAATTAATGACACCGCAAATTAACGCGTTCTAAAAATGAACGCAGATTAATCTGGATCCCAAACATGCGAGGCTTTCAAAGACGCACTTATTTTCAAATGCCTAGCATTTACAAACCGTTTGTCCTACATGGAAGAAGTGGTGTTCTCGTCAGATTTTCAAATTTCGGACGGTCCCTGAATGTATCACACCTGACGTCAGCAACATGCTTTGCACGGGGGTTAGAGAGAGCACTGTTAATGGGACTGCCGTCCACATCTTGTTTATATACGTCCTATTTGAAAATCTACAGAAAATCAACCGTTTGCTCTAGCTCAATTCTGTAAAAAACAGGTCAAATTACACTTTTTACTGCACCAAACAAGCCCTGAATGATCGATAAATGTCATGTATTTAAATCTAAAGAATTCTTTGAAAATTTCCTTCCATCTTCCTTGTGTCGTGTGTTAGCTTGGGGCTGCTCTGCACCAATGAGCAACAGTTTGTGTGTTCAGAGCATGTTAAACTGAGATTACTTCACTTTTCTTTGATCCAAGACTTGAAAAAGTGTTTTGTACATAGTTCCTCACAGTTTTTAGCCTTTAGCCCTGGTTCTCCTGACCTCATAGAAGTATAGAAGTTCATATTGCAGTGAAAATTGAGTCCACATCGAGTAAAAATGTGAACAGAAGCAAAAAACGTCCTAAAAATCAAATCAGCTTACCTTAGGTGCAGGACTGTGTAGATTTTGTAAAGATAGAACCATACAACTTTTCATAATACGTTCCTTATGCCTCAGGGTACCTAAAAATGTGTTGTATATATTCCCACCTTATTTTTAAATGTCTTTTAATGTAATTTTAATGTCCTGGAATTCAAAGTCTTTATTTTGTGACCTTAAGCTGATATGAGATTAAAATGGGATTAATTAGATTAATTAATTACAAATCCTGTAATTAATCAGATTAATTTTTTTAATCGCCTGACAACACTTATATAGTATGTGTATATATATATATATATATATATATATATATATATATATATATATATATATATATATATATATATATATATATATACTAAATTAATTTTGGAAAAAGAATTACAGGTTTTTTTTTCAGTTGCTTTGGTACATTTCTGGAATCATCATTGCCAATTGCAAAACAATAAGTGCATTTTTCAGAACAGTTTGTACAAATAGCAAAACACCATCGATTACCTGCAAAAGCCAGTATTGTTCGAAAAATCTTTAGTTCATCCCTCAAAAGTAAATTTCTGTCAATGAACATGCCTGTGCATCAGAATGATGAGTCCTTGTGTCTGTGTATTGATAGAGAAGTTAAAGTGCTTAGTCATGTTGTCAGTATAACAGAGTATTCTGGAAGGAAGTTCTGATGTAAAACTGTGCCTAAAGCTTTGATGACAGTTAATGGAAATTGTAAGTTACATCTAAGTGTATGTGGGAGATTGATGACAAGAGACTGGAAAATATTCACATTTTTATTTTCACTGTTTGTGCTGCACTCTGTTGACCTTCCCCATCATTGTGATGAACATATAAGGACAGTCTCTTTAGGGAAAACTGTTCATGCAGTGCTGTGGGAATTACAGAGCAGTGCAGTCTTCCTACACCTCCTTATGTTTCTGTATGTTGGGTCGGAAAATCTCATCCACATCACAACAAAGATCGTCTCTTTCCACAAAAAGTCTGAATGATTGAGGACACAGTTGTTCTCCCAGCTTTTGGCTGCATCTCTTAACCAACCTTAGCCATTGTAAGGAAGTCAAGATTGACCAGGGAGCAATTTACCAATCCTGACTTAGAAAAAAACAGATTCAGAAAAAAAGTCCAATGGAAAGATGTTTGACATATTATGATAAGTTGTTCAACACTTTTGAATGTAAACTCTTATGTGATGAACTAATGACTACATGTCATGGGAAGTAAGACAATTTATAATTATATATATATATATATATATATATATATATATATATATATATATATATGTCAGAGGCGAACCGTGGCCCCAGCCACTGGGCCTTCAGTAGGACCATGGGACCACATGTGGCAATAAACAATCAAAAAAAGAAATAAAAACAATAGCCAGAATCATGTGACATGGAAGTTTAGTATATTGATAGTTTTGTGGGATTAAATATTTATCATGTGCCTGAACATTGCAACACCTAACACAAATTCAAACAATTAAAAAAATTAAGATATAAAATTGAAAAAAAAAAAAAAAAAAAAAACAAGTTTCAAGTGTTCCAGCAACCACACCTCCACCTCCATTACTTTCTGCCATTTCTCTTCACGTTCTGCCAACTAGATCTTCTCTTTTCTCCTCTCTCACTCACAGCTACAGTTGGGTGTTTATCCATGAAAGTGATTCTCCAGGATGGAACAAGTTGGGTCCTATCACAAGGTTTAGGGCAGAAATTACCCCTACAGCAGTGTTTTTGTGCAGCAGAAGCCCAGAGCGCTCGCACCAAACACCCCCTCCCTGCTCCTCTGTTGGTTTCCTATTCGTGATTCCCCGGAAGATGACAGGTATGAGCCCGCCCACAGTTTATCAAAATATGATTGGCTAAGACAACTGTCATTGTCAAATTGTGTCCACATTCGCTTGAGTTACACAGGCATTCGTTGCCCTACCTGCCAGAATGTGTCGCTGATTTACAAAGATACCATCAAAGGGAAAATTGTGATTGGTCCATTTTCCCTTTCGTTAGATTAACCCCATTGTTTGCCAGGACAAGTTTATAAAAATAATATAAAACTCATTGCTATGATTTCATTGAGTAAAATAAATAAATAAAAACAAAATAAAACAAAATAAAGAAATAAAATAATTATCTAAGAGTACAAAAATTCTTTCAATATTTTTTATTAGGCCTTCACTGAATACCTTGAAGGCCCAGTGGGCTCCCCACTGATATATATATAATTTTGATCAACATGTAACCCAGACATATATGTCAATAAATAAAATAGTCACAAGGTCATAAGAGATGTTACAATTCAAAAGATTAAAGGAATCAATAAATAAAAGTTGTATAAATATGGTTAAAATTGTATTTCATGTTTGTGTTAAAAAGGTTTAAAATCTGTTCAAAGTAAACGAGTGATGAGTATCAGTTAAAAACGAGTGAAATACAAAATGTTTTCATGTATTATATTTTGTTTTTATTGTGAAAGAGCTAAAAGGAAGTGCTGTGTACACAACCCTTGCCGATCAGTTTCGTATTCGCTTTACTAAGAAACCGGAAGTGGGATACGCTAGCTTGACCTGGAGAGACGCAATTTGAATCTGCCATGTGGCTGCTATTTTTGAGTAATTAGAAGAGTTTTCTGGACTTTTAGCTCAATGGTCGTCAATGAACACTCGTCTATTGCTTGTGGATCAACTATGGATAATTTCTGCCCGAAGTCTGCCCTGCAGTAGGTTGTTTAAAGAACTTATGAAGCAGTTTAGCACCGTAGCTTGTAGCATTCGCTAGTCTAGCGGATGTAGCGCCGCCAACGGACTAGTTTTGCTCAGTCAGCTTTCTATGGAGACTTCTTTCTCATCATTCCGGACTGGATATGAAGATTGGTCGTTCTCAAAGTGCTAATAGACTGCTGGAAAAGTTCAAAGTGTGGATTTTATCTTTGGTTTCCTGGACATCGCTTGCTAAAGGCTAACCCTGCATTCGCCAAAGTGGGAGGATCGAGCTGTCATCGTAGGACACTGTTTGGATTTCTCTTCACGTGAACTTGGACTGGAGGCTGTGAGTACTGACTGAACTACAAGCTCAGGGTCTATTTTGGTTTGCTCCTAGAGTGAAGCAGCGATTAAGTTTTGGGCCTCACCGCAGGCCTGCAACTATAGGGTTTTCTAAACTTAATAACCAGGCAGGTGTGAGTGTGTGTGGCCCCTTACATAGGTTATTATTTTAAGTTAAGAAACATATTATTTCAAGTTAAGAAACTTATTATTTTAAGCCAAGAAACTGAGAAAATACAGATTTCAGGAGCAATTATGATTAATTGTTGGTTTACTTGTTATAATGTTGATTTTAAAAATGTTCAGTAAACTGGAAGTTTGCATTTAACTTAAAAGTTTGATCATTTAATCTGATCTTGGTTTCTCTGTATGAAAGATTGTAAGAAGAGTGGGTATCGAATATTAAAGGGACACTTGGGATTTTTTACACAGTAACATAGACGAAGCAGTCTCTCTTCATTAGCTCTCAATATAATATTTAAGAACCTAGAGGCCCTTTCCTAATATAGTGGGTAAAGGTGGGCTACAAGTAAGGATTAAACAACGAGGGAGCGTGCATTAGACCGTTCTAAGGCACGACGCGGAGTGGGAACACCAACTTTTTTTTTTCAAATGCAAACTGTTATATTTTGAGCTCAACTTTTTTTTTTCAATTGCAACCTGCTCTGTTTTTAAATCAACTTTTTTTTTCATTTCCTACTTATTGTCTTTTGATTACAAATCTCTTTTTTGGTTTCAAATCTATTCTTTTTGATTGAATAATAAAGAAACAAAATTATCTCCATAGGTGTAGTCCTGACAGACCCACATTATATCAATAAACCTTCTGATGTTGTCTGCAGAACAGGGAGGATGTATAAAGCCAACCTGGTCAGGATGGATCAGGGAAGTTATAACTTTGCATAGTCGGTTGGCTAAGATTCTGGATAATATTTTACTTATCGCAGGACGTCAGACTTATTGGTCTATAGCTTTTGAAATCCAAGGGATCTTTACCAGCTTTTAAAATAAGAGTAATAGCAGCCTCTGTCAAAGAGGGAGGAAGTCTGCCCTTGTCAAATGCTTCATTATAAGTTTCTAAAAGCAAAGGTGCTAGCTCTGCAGAATATGCTTTATAGAACTCTGCTGTAAAGCCATCTAAGCCTGGAGCTTTACTTGAAGGTAGATTTTTGATGACATTCATTATTTCTTCAATAGTGATGGGTGAATCCAGTTGCTCAAGTTGGTCCTCTGATAATGAAGGAAGATTGAGAGTTGAGAGAAAGGATATAATATCTATTTTACTCACTGTTAGCTCGGAGGTATATAGTTTAACATAGAAGTCTCTAAAAGTCCCACTTATTTCTTTAGGATCACACAGAAGTCTGCCATCAGCCCCCTGAATGGCTGGAATGGCACTTAATGTTTCTTTTTGTTTAATGTATCTAGCTAGTAGCCGACCAGCCAAAAATTAGTGATAATGATATTTATGACGTTATGGGAAAAAAACAAACAACTCATTATTAGTGATTGCTGCTTCTGAACAACAGCATTTTTATTGCACACACAGTATGGATGTCACTTTTCCAATCATTTACTACTACTACTACACAAGCTTGAAATGTAAGCAAAGTAAGTAGGTCAGATCCAGAGGAAATCTTTCGTTTTGGAGGAGGAAAAGTTAATCTAGAGGGTGCCCACTCTCCCCCCCATTATTTACTATCTTTATTGAACCCCTAGCAGCAGCCATTCGCCAGAATAGTAACATTATAGGTATCGAGACTCCAACATCTCATCACAAAATCAGTTTATATGCAGATGACATATTGTTACATCAGAAATCCAAATCTAAATCTTTAAAAGAAACTATTAATTTAATCCGATCATTCTCCCATCCATCAGATTATTTAATAAACTGGTCTAAATCAAGTATTCTTCCCATTAAAGGGATAGTTCAGTTTTTTTGAAGTGGGGTTGTATGAGCTCTATGTGACCACTAAGGACATAAGATACAGTAGAAAGTTGTCTCCTCTCCCTCAGTAAGACACAAACTTTAATCGATGGTGACGAGGAAATCGACGCTAACAGGGACAGACGGTACCAAATTCAAAGGCTATTTTCTCTGCCTACAAGAACTAAAATCAAAAAGTAATACCACAGTTTAAGAGTACGATACATAAAATATTTTTTAAGTGCATTAAGTCTTCGGAAATATAAACATTTATCTGGACCTAACTAACTCATGTGTCCTTCCGCGCAGCGCTAGTGCGCTCCGTCCCCCCTCCTCCTTCCAGCTGCAGGGAATGTAAACAAGCTATGCTTCGAGCGCTGGTTTTAGCCTCGTGTAAGTTTGATCAAGTATCGTAATTCTTTATAAAGTGGGAACAAGACCTGGCCCTCACCCCCAATGCTGACTTCTGGAACCAAATCTGTGAAAACACCTTCTCCATAAGCACCAACAGTAATATCCAACTAATCCAGTACGAAATCATCCACAGGGTTCACTTTACAGGGCACAGGATGTTTAAAATGGGTTTAGCACAATCTGACACTTGCACCCACTGCTCCCAACACACTCCAGACACTTACCTTCATGCCACCTGGAACTGCACACCTGTCCAACAATTTTGGGTTGATATTATCACATCTCTCTCAAATATTTTGGGCTGCCCCATCCCTCTGTCCCCTTCACTGTGTCTGCTAGGCCTCTCATGGCCTCGGATTTTCTGGGGGACGGGCCTGGACCTCCATCCCACCGCTACATGCCAACATCTTGCCCCACCTGGCCTGGCTGTGGTTCGTGGCCTCCCCTCTGGGGAGGGGGCTGATCCTGGGGGGGCTGGCTCTTGTGTGGCTTGGGGCCTCCGGCCTGCCGCGGGGGGCGTGGGGGTGGCTGGGTGCTGGGGGTGGGGGTGGCTTAGGGCCGGGCGGACGGGTGGTCGGGGAGGGCGGGTGCGATCTGCAGGGGGGGCCGCTGCTCTGGGCCCTGGGTGCTGTCTTTGGTATCAGCAGGGAGGCAGGTCTGTGCCCCCTTGAGTCCTGGGGTTGTCCCTGGGCCTGGCGGTTTGGGGACTGTGTGGGGGGGGCCCGGATGCCCTGGTGGCCCCCGGGGGGCGCCCCTGGCTGTGTTTTACTTACTTGGATATTCGGTGACCACCTCACACGCATGCAGATACTCAAGCTTCTGTCGAGACTAACTAAGAGTTATGATAGATCCCGTCAGAGCATGCTGAGTTGGGTACTATTACACATCTTCTCACATCCTGTAAAGCATGCCACTTCTTCTCCTATCCACGTAGGCCCACACTCCCCACACTATCAAGACCCCACATTTCTGGTGTCCCTGGTTTCGTACAACCTTTACTTCCTGTATTGCATTAGCCCAGCACTTGAATTGCTATCTTAAATCAACAATAGTAGACGTTTGTCCTCCCTTCTGTTTGTCTTGTCTCGTTCTGCCTGTCATTATTTCCCCTTCTTTCACACTGTGGTGTGGCACGGCCCTCCCCTATAGCTCACATCCGGGCTTAAATAAAGTTTAGAATGATGGAGTAGCCTACAGGGAGGGCTGGTGATGGTCACTATAGCAGTTAATCTGACTGCTAGAAAAAAAATGCATTGGTCTTTTCAACGCTGTCATATGACACAGTGCTCAGCAGAAAAGATAATGCAGACAAGGGGAAAAGAAGGAAAAAATAAAAAAAAGGAAAAGTTAATCTAGCAGGTGAAAAACTTCATAATAAACAACACATTCTTTCTATAAGGACACCAACACAAAGGAGAAGGCATGGACTAAAGGCGCTTAAGTTTGGAGGGGGCAAGATGAGCTTAACATTAGAGGTGTCCCAGTCCGATATTAATATCGGTCCGATATTAGCAAAAAAAACAAATATCGGTATCGTATCGAAATGCATCGAAAATGTCCAATATCAGCACTCCGATATAAGCAGTCTATTCCAGACTCCGCTCCTGCTGTTTTTATTTGATTTACTTAGGTTATTTTCTGGGTCTTCTAATTTATTCTTTATTTTATTCAATTACTGGTATTTTTTATGTTTAATGTTAAAATTTCTGTTTCCCGTTGGTTAATAATAAATGGGTCAGTTTTTCCTCATACCTACTGTTGCTGACTACTGTTCTTTGTTTGAATAATATCACTTAATCAAGCCTTTTCTAACATGTCAGACATACTACAAAATAAAAAGTAGGCATGTTTAATGCTGATATCATATCGGATAAATATTGGTATCGTATCGGAAATGAAAATGTAATATCGGGACATCCCTACTTAACATACTAATTAATTACCATGAAGGTGTGTCATCATGGGTGGGATTCCTGCTGAAACGTGGTTTTCCTGTGATCTTGTAATCTCGGGTATCCAGCTGCTATGGGCGCTGCGCTGCTCTGCGCTACTCTGCCCTGCTCTGCGCTGCGCTGCTCTGCTCTGCGCTGCGCTGCTCTGCTCTGCTCTGCTCTGCGCTGTGCTGCGCTGCTCTGCTCTGCTCTGCTCTGCGCTGCGCTGCGCTGCTCTGCTCTGCTCTGCGCTGCTCTGCGCTGCTCTGCGCTGCTCTGCGCTGCTCTGCGCTGCTCTGCTCTGCTCTGCTCTGCTCTGCTCTGCTCTGCTCTGCTCCTCTTTTAGGCACTAAATCCTTATGTGAAGACGATGATGCTGCAGTGCTACTTTCGCTCTCGCCATTGTTGTTTCGTACACAACAGGAAGCGTCATATGTCATTGTGTCTCTGCACTGTAAATACCGTGAAATGACAAATTTAGGTAGCACTTTAGATTACAGCCCGCGTCTTACAGTGTAGTTTCCCGTCTCTTACAGTGTAGTTTCGTCAACTGTAGGGGTAACTCTCACACATGTACCTTGACATTTTGCGGTACCTATCGGGTAGTTACGCTCTCGTCTTACAGTGTAAGTCCTGGAGTCTTACAGTGTAGTTTCGTCAACTGTAGGGGTAACTCTCACACAAGTACCTTGACATTTTGCGGTACCTATCGGGTAGTTACGCTCTCGTCTTACAGTGTAGTTTCCCGTCTCTTACAGTGTAGTTTCGTCAACTGTAGGGGTAACTCTCACACATGTACCTTGACATTTTGCGGTACCTATCGGGTAGTTACGGTCTCGTCTTACAGTGTAGTTTCCCGTGTCTTACCATGAACTTGTCAAAACAGTGTAATTTTCCTGGGCATATGCTTTTGCTGTTAATGTGCCACTTCCTCTTAACAATTAGTATGGTGAATAAAGTAGACCAATGATGAACCTAAACACTGTAATGTATTGATGAGTATGTGTTTCACACAATAATGATAAGGCTTGCAGATGTAAAAAAAAAAAAACTTTATTTTTTCAAACACACAGAGACCCCACATAGTAATTCACCTTTTAAGTAACCCGGCCATTAAGTTAACACTAGCCACTGCTAACTGTCTACCTGTCCAGTACTTCCACTGCGACAACCCACTACTTTACCTGTAACTACTGGTCAACATCCGGAACCGGGCTGGATTATAAAGTGCACACTTGTTGGCTTGACTTACTGTGTAACTACCCACTACTTTACCTGTAACTACTGGTCAACAACTGGAACCGGGCTGGATTTTAAAGTGCACACTTTTTGGCTTTACTTACTGTGTAACTACCCACTACTTTACCTGTAACTACTGGTCAACAACTGGAACCGGGCTGGATTTTAAAGTGCTCACTTGTTGGCTTGACTTACTGTGTAACTACCCACTACTTTACCTGTAACTACTGGTCAACAACTGGAACCGAGCTGGATTTTAAAGTGCACACTTGTTGGCTTGACTTACTGTGTAACTACCCACTACTTTACCTGTAACTACTGGTCAACAACTGGAACCGGGCTGGATTTTAAAGTGCACACTTGTTGGCTTTACTTACTGTGTAACTACCCACTACTTTACCTGTAACTACTGGTCAACAACTGGAACCGGGCTGGATTTTAAAGTGCACACTTGTTGGCTTTACTTACTGTGTAACTACCCACTACTTTACTGTAACTACTGGTCAACATCCGGAACCGGGCTGGATTATAAAGTGCACACATGTTGGCTTTACTTACTGTGTAACTACCCACTACTTTACTGTAACTACTGGTCAACAACTGGAACCGGGCTGGATTATAAAGTGCACACTTGTTGGCTTTACTTACTGTGTAACTACCCACTACTTTACCTGTAACTACTGGTCAACAACTGGAACCGGGCTGGATTTTAAAGTGCACACTTTTTGGCTTTACTTACTGTGTAACTACCCACTACTTTACCTGTAACTACTGGTCAACAACTGGAACCGGGCTGGATTTTAAAGTGCTCACTTGTTGGCTTGACTTACTGTGTAACTACCCACTACTTTACCTGTAACTACTGGTCAACAACTGGAACCGAGCTGGATTTTAAAGTGCACACTTGTTGGCTTGACTTACTGTGTAACTACCCACTACTTTACCTGTAACTACTGGTCAACAACTGGAACCGGGCTGGATTTTAAAGTGCACACTTGTTGGCTTTACTTACTGTGTAACTACCCACTACTTTACCTGTAACTACTGGTCAACAACTGGAACCGGGCTGGATTTTAAAGTGCACACTTGTTGGCTTTACTTACTGTGTAACTGCCCACTACTTTACTGTAACTACTGGTCAACATCCGGAACCGGGCTGGATTATAAAGTGCACACATGTTGGCTTTACTTACTGTGTAACTACCCACTACTTTACTGTAACTACTGGTCAACAACTGGAACCGGGCTGGATTATAAAGTGCACACTTGTTGGCTTTACTTACTGTGTAACTACCCACTACTTTACTGTAACTACTGGTCAACAACTGGAACCGGGCTGGATTATAAAGTGCACACTTGTTGGCTTTACTTACTGTGTAACTACCCACTACTTTACCTGTAACTACTGGTCAACAACTGGAACCGGGCTGGATTTTAAAGTGCACACTTGTTCGCTTTACTTAATGTTCAACTACCCTCTACTAGTGTGCATTTTATAATTTAGTCCAGTTCCAGGTGTTGACCAGTAGTTACAGGTAAAGTGCTGGGTTGTTGCAGTGGAACTGTTGAAGCTACTGACATCTGTGTTTCTATGATGAATAATGCTTGGACACTTTATCCACACAGATACTCCGGTCAGAGAGTAAAGGCAGATACACAGTCCACAGTTTAGTCTTTTATGTATCCTTTAAGAAACAGCATTACAGCAACGGCCGGATGCATGGAGATTGAATGAACGAAGAGGATGAATAATGTGTGTGACATCAACGTCCAACAGCCACTTATCAGTAGTGCATCTCAACAGGGTAGGCAGTGTATGGTATCTGAAACAATAAATAACAGAAGGTGAATCAAAGACAGTGTCTACCAGACGTTAATGATGCGCCCACTAGCTATTTAGCATTAGCAGTGCAACGTAAGGGAAACAAGAGCCAAAATTCCTGCCACATAAACAAACAAACTAAATGTTTATTCCCCTCTGAACACTCCTTAAAGATAACGTGTAAGCTATTAAAGTACTTACTTCCTCAAGAATGCATCACTGATAACTTATAAGATGTTTTGAAGATGCTTTTAAACAATCGCGGAATCCCCGTTCGGGATATACAACTTTGAGGACCCCAGGCTGCCCGCATAAAGGCATGAACGCAAATACGCAAAATCCTAAGGACCCCGGTCTGCCCTCCAAGTTGCCTGAATGAAATTATATACAAAATGCTTACAACACATCAACGAAGAACAGAGGCAATTTATAACAGAAAATACTGGATAGTTAGCCAGTAAGCAAAGGCAAGTGTGATCTTAATGGATCAGTAACTTAAAAGGAGAATTACAATGTGGGGTCTCTGTGTGTATAAAAAAATAAAGATATTTTATACGTCTGAATATCATTATTATGTGAAACCCATACTCATCAATACATTACAGCTTTTAACTTTATCATTGGTCTACATAATCTTTATCCATGCTGATTCTTAAGAGGAAGTGATACATCAAGGTTTGCATAGTTAGAGCATATGTCCAGGAAAATTACACTGTTTTGATAAGTTCATGGTAAGACACGGGAAACTACACTGTAAGACTCCAGGACTTACACTGTAAGACGCGAGCATAACTACCCGATAGGTACCGCAAAATGTCAAGGTACATGTGTGAGAGTTACCCCTACAGTTGACGAAACTACACTGTAAGAGACGGGAAACTACACTGTAAGACGAGAGCGTAACTACCCGATAGGTACCGCAAAATGTCAAGGTACATGTGTGAGAGTTACCCCTACAGTTGAGGAAACTACACTGTAAGAGACGGGAAACTACACTGTAAGACGCGGGCTGTAATCTAAAGTGCTACCCAAATTTATATTGTCAAAAAAATTATACCAGTATTGTTGTAAATGGTATGATATAGCACACCCCTGATGCTGCTACTGTTAATTTAACAACGTGCACTTTGTGAAAAGTTCTATATATTTCACAATGATCTTATGTTCTCTTCTACAGTTTTTCACACTTGTGTTTGGTGTTAGTAGTATTGGTGTTTGGTCATCTACTTCATGCAAAACAAATCTGTTGTACAAACACACTGGAAACAAATCTTTTATTTATGTATTTGTGTATTTTTTTTATTTAAATTTCAGAATATTGTCACATTCAAACGCTTATATTTCCACAGGTATCATGCTGGTGTTGGTCATGAAAGATGTTTGACAATAGTAAGGAGAATATGGCCTGAAAGGGAGTGAGTGACCCAAATAAATTGTAAACATAATTATATATTTATTAGTGCTGTCAGGCAATTAAAAAAATCAATCTAATTAATTACAGGATTTGTAACTAATTAATCTAATTAATCGCATTTTAATCTCACATCTGCTTAAGGTCCCAAAATAAAGAATCTGAATTCCAGGACATTAAAATTACATTAAAAGACATTTAACAATAAGGTGGGAATATATAAAACACATTTTTAGGTACCCTGAGGCATAAAGAACAAATGAAAAAAGTGTTATGGTTCTATCTTTACAAAATCTACACAGTCCTGCACCTGAGGTAAGCTGATTTGATTTTTAGGACATTTTTTGCTTCTGTTCACATTTTTACTAGATGCAATATGAACTTCTATACTTCTATGAGGTCAGGAGAACCAGGGCTAAAGGCTTAAAACTGTAAGGAACTATGTACAAAACACTTTTTTCAAGTCTTGGATCAAAGAAAAGTGAAGTATTCTCAGTTTAACCTGCTTTTGAAAATACATTTGAAAATAAGTGCGTCTTTGAACCCCTCGCGGGTTTGGGATCCAGATCAATCTGCGTTAATTTTTATGACGCGTTACTTTGCGGTATAATTAATTAATCTAATTAACGCGTTAAAATGACAGCCCTAATATTTATATATAAATAGAAAATAGAATAGAATAGAAAATACTTTATTTATTCCCTAGGGGAAATTCAGGAGTCACAGTAGCAATCAAGAAAACGAAAGTAGGAAAGTGTATAGAAAGTGCAAAAAGGTCCACAAGAAAATAGATGACGACAGCCCGTCCACCACTCTCCAGCGCAGCCATTCTCCACCTCCACAGGGTCCAGGACTGAGCCTCCCCAGCAGTCTGTTCAGTCTCTGTCTCCTGGATCCTGTCTGCTCACAGCAGGCGAAGCTCCTCCAATGTGGCGCCGGCGTCCGATGTCAGCTCAGTCAGCCATGTCCGTGAACAGCATGATGCCACACTGCCCTCCGGCAGCCCCTCTGCTGCTGGGCTAGCACGGCTAGCTCGTCCATCCCACCGGAGTTAGATCCCAAGATCCCAAGTTCCCAACAACGATGGATGGAAGGACAGGTCCACGTCGTCACCTCCTGGCTCACACCCGAGAACCAGCACGTCGTCCTCACCTCATCCTCCTCACCTCGAGGGAAATCATCAAGCCCTACTCCAGTTAGCATTGACATGCTACAGGCTGCTAACAGCTAATTTCACATGTAAACAATGCAGCCATGGTTAGATGTAGGATCTCCAGACAAACACAGGCGAAAAGTAGTAAAAATATCGCTGAAGCCACAAAAAGTTTGGTGTCCATGACCAACAATGAACCATACAAAGTAATGATCCACTCCAAATACAAAGATGACGAAAAAGAGACGAAAAAAATTACAAGAAACGGACAAAGAAGAGAGAGCTGCTTCAACAGGCAGCTACTTGGGCAGCACCGAGTGTAGTGTAGTGTTGTTCTTGGTGTTGTAAATGATATAGATTGTAAGTATAATGTTGGGCTTTCCAAGAAATGTGTTTTAGGTGTTTGATCAGTTAGTGAGAAAAGGCGCAAATGTTCACAAGCTGGTCCATGCTGGTCCAGGCAATGCTACCCTCACAGCTCAGTCAGCTCCGGAGGTCCTGTAAAAACAGAAACAAAAGGTCACAACAAATGATTTCACTTGTAGTCCAGTTTGGATGGGGGTCAAAGGGGCAGGGGAAACACAGGGTCTAGGAGCTTATGGAAAGAGGAAGGCAACAATTTAGGCTCAAAGTTACTACTGGTATCGAAAGACTATGCAAATATACAGATACAGCACAAATTCACCCTTCAAGCTGTGAGGACAACCACACCACAAAGACCATCTCTGTGTAGACCAGCTTGTGAACACTTGCATAATTTCAAACTTACAGATGAAACACCTAATACACATTTCTGGAAAGCCTGACATGATGTTTACACTTTACACCATTCATAGCCACCCACTACAACACCATGGTTATATTTTATCAATAGTTGGGTTTATAATCTACTGGAGTCCCCCTTTTTAGGCGCCGTACAGTTAACTTATCCCGTTTATGAGCAACACCGGCATTATACCTGTGGAAATATAAATGTTTGAGTATGACAATGTTTTGAAGAAAAAAAAAAGTAATCATCAGTGGCTGGATCTGTTTCTAGGGAAGCAGATTAGGGCCATTTTGGACGGAGAAAACAATTTTGGGCAAATCGAGGTTAAAGTCATAATGATGAGAATAAAGTTGAAAAGATTGAAGTCCAAATGACGCAAACAAAGTTGAAATGTCGAGATTAAAGTTGAAATGACTGGAATAAAGTTGAAAAACCATTTTGAGATGACGAGGTAATGACGAGAATAAAGTTAAAATGTCCAGAATAAAGTAGAAAGGACAAGAATAAAGTAAAAAAAAATTGAGATAAAAGTCAAAACGACAAGAATAGAGTTGAAGAAAAGGTTGAAATGAAGAAGAATGAAGTCGAAAAACGATTTTGAGATTAAAGCCGAAATGATGACAATAAATTTGAATTTCAAATTTAAAGTCAAAATTTGGAGACTAAAGTCAAAATGAGAGGAAGAGGTCTCAACAACCTGCCCTGATGTTTAGCGGTAGTACACTGAGTACACCCAGCTCCTCAACAGCCACAGGCAAAATTGACAGTAGTAGCAGCTGCCATACAGGACAAACGGCTGTCTTCAGGATCCGTGTATGTTCTGAAAATTGTTATATGTTCTGTTCAGGATATAAAGGATTTTAAAAAACAAAGAAAGAGTGAGCTTTTTGACTTTAATTTTAAAAATCAAAACTGAACATTGAAATTGGTGCTTAGGTTGTGCGCGCTGACGCACAGCCAAGCACTTAAGAGCGCACAGGAAAAATCCAGTGGAAATTCATGCAGTAGGGCTGGGTGATATGGCCTTAAAATAAAATCTCTGATTTTTTTCACAAAAATTTCAAATTACGATTTTTTGATGGGTTTTTTTTTTCCTTTTGAAGAAAACGATAAGTACAAATGACAGAGGCGACTCAAAACCAGTTTTGTTTTAATTTTGTCAAAAACTTAAAATAATAAAAGTAACCTCTATTTGACTCTTGGAATTAAAGTTTCAGCTCTTCTTCTGTTTCAATAACTTCACTTTGTAGTTATAAGGGAGGCACATTCACATTGAAAGCTGCACCATTTTGTACATTTTGAATTTAAAAATCCTGCTAGGAAAAGCGTGTACAGTACTGTTTCAGTGCACTACAGCACTGTTCTGTTATATTCTGCTTTTAAACGATTTAAAAAACCCACTTTGTTTCTGTCTAGTTTTTTTTAAGGCTGTAGCCTGTTTATCCTGTATTTTAATACAGACAAATAAGTAAAAATAAATGCTATTTATTCAAGTGTGGGCTCACAAATGTCATGCCTTACTGCTGAATGGAGGATTGAGTTGGTGGAACAGAGGGAGTTGCAGGGAAAGACGGAACTCAGCTTTCCCCAGGTAAAAGTCAAACAACTTCTCAGTCATGTCTGTCCAGGCAGCGCTGCTCTGTTCGATCGCCCATTGTCGTTCCGTCTCCCTCCCCGCAGTCTACTTTCACAAATCATGATCCGTCCATGTCACCATAAGAGGGGATTTTCTTCAGTAGAGTGGGGATGTTCTGAGAAAAACTAATGTATATTTCTTCACTATCTAATTTTCAAAATGATCAGAGTATTAACTTTGAAGAGCAGCAGGTTTTACGTGCCTCAGTCACATTATTAATTATCTGCAGGTGAACATGAAAGGGTCCCGGCTTTGGAAATGTTTGAGTCAAAGATCTTAATCAAACTCCTGAAAGGTGACTGATAGAAAACAGAGGATTGGAGGAAAGGGATTTGAACGTTTACTGACGAGAGGTCTAGTTTATATTAACCTCTTAGGGCTGTTGATACAGACCATAAGGAACACGTGTCTGTCAAGGTGCTGGGTGTCAAAGATATTTAAGAACATTTTATGACACTTAGGTTTCTGTTGTTTCGTTAGTGAACTGTTATAGCATGCTGCACACACGTGGAGTCAGCGCTTGCTGCGGTATAAAAGGTGCACAATAGCGGGGGAGAAAAATTCAAATTCAAATTTTTTAAATCGTCCACAAGAAAAAGTTTGAATTAATCAATATAATCGATATATCGCCCAGGCCTATCATGCAGACTGTTTTGAACACTTTAAGATCTGTTTTTTTGCTATGATTCATACCATGTGGGAAAGACAAAGCCAATGCTGTGTTCTAATAAAGTTTTGATCTTTCAGGTGGCTTGATATATTGCAGAGGTCAAATCATTCACTGAGTAACATTGAAGAAAATGCCACACCTCAGATATGACAGTAGTTCAATTAAGAGAGACTTATACAACAGAAAAAGTTATGAACAGATTTAACGAATAAATACATGCAAATGAAGTTTGGCGGTTAGAACCCATCAAGCGTTGAGCAAAATAATCAATGTAGGGGGTACAATGGCGTTATGAATTATGATTATCACCCGTAAGAATACGTACCTTAGGGGGAGTCTGATGATTCTAGATAAAAGCAAAGAGAAGGCATAGAAATAATGTTAAATAATACAAATAATTGGGTAAGTGAAGATAGAAAGGAAATATGATGATTGCAACTCAACCCATGATGTGAGCAATGACAGAGGTGAGAGGTCCGACAACCTTTTGTCAGCAGTGACAGTGTGCAGAGGTCCGACAACCTTTGTGTCAGCAACGACAGTGTGCAGAGCCCCCAAAACCATATGAAAGGCAGCAATGACCTGAATTATGCAGCTGTGAATTAATAGTGATAAATGAGATAACTTAGTGACCCAATGTGAATCCGACCACCACCAGTTATATGTTTTGAATATTTTAACATTTAATACTCACATACTGGAAACTTTAGTGCTTTAGGTGCTGCTCTATTTTGCATTATCTGTTGAGCAGTTGCCATTCCTTGTTTTAGGGGTTAATTCTCTTCATGTATGTTTTCTTGTTTTGTAATGGGAGCAGGAGTAAGATGGAGTTGTAGGAATAGAAAGTCTTGTATCTTGTATGATACAGAAGTTTAGTTTTCCCAAGGGATTCTTTTGTTTCGTTTTGAGTACATAAGAAGCAGAGGGCCTTTCAAGGTATTCAGTGAAGGCCTAATAAAAATATTAAAAGAATTCCTTAATAGTTATTTTATTTCTTTATTTATTTTTTATTTATTTATTTTACTCAATGAAATCATAGTAATGAGTTTTATATTATTTTTATAAACTTGTCCTGGCAAACAATGGGTTTATATAACTAAATGAAAAATGGACCAATCACAATTTTCCTTTTGATGGTATCTGGATAAATCAGCGACACATTCTGGCAGGCAGGGCCTTCAGTAACTGCAACGAATGCCTGTGTAACTCAAGGGAATGTGGACACAATTTTACAATGACAGCTGTCTTAGCCAATCATATTTATTTCAGGTGTGGGTGGGATCATTTCCTGTCATCTTCCGTCCATTCGCGAATACTTACCAAACCCCCCCCCCCCCCCCCCCCCCCCCCCCCCCCCCCCCCCGCTCCTCTGCACTCAGAGGGGGCCATATTTTACTTGACCAAAAACACAAATAAACAGGCTCCCACCAAAAAAAATCTGATATCGGTCTGCATTCACGCTTTATTTAGAGAATTTTCAATGCGTTACTTTCACACAAAAACACCGCTAAATAAGGCTCTAGTTCTCATGGTGTCGTAAAAAGGCGCTACCTCTGCTGCAGAGCCACAGCCGGCTACGAGGCTCTCGCCGCTTAGTTTATCAGTCCGCGCGCACGGCGTGCCAGATATAAACAAACGCAGGTAGTCTGCCAGGAGGAAGAGACACGATGAGAACTAGAGCCTTATTTAGTGGTGTTTTTATGTGAAAGTAACGAGCTGAAAATTCTCTAAATAAAGCGTGAATTCAGACCGATATCAGATTTTTTCGGTTGGAGTCCGTTTATTTGTGTTTTTGGTCAAGTAAAAGATGGCCCCGTCTGAGTGCAGAGGAAACTGGTGGTGATGGTGAGATGAAGCCTCATGAAGCATCGAACCACTTAAGCCCAAGTGGTTCGAGAAAGGGTTCATCTCGCGAAGCTTCATGTGCTCACGAAACCACCTGCTGATCAGGCACACAATCACAGGCAGTTATAGCTTAACCACATAATGTGTGATTGAACTTCTGTGCCTATTTTTGCTCTTGGGAACGACTGTTAATTACAAAAATGAAAATAAAAAAATGTTCAACAAAATAAATTCTCTACATAAATGAACACATGTTCATATAAAACAGCATTTTTTAATATTCTTTGTGTAAATTTCCCATAAATGGTAGTATCAATGACATGGCAGGTTGTGTAATAATGCTTTTCTGTTGCTTTAGGAAAATTGCATGAGCTCAAACAGGCAGAGCACAGTGAAAGTGTGGAACTAGGGAGCACTGAATATGCTTATATATGGGCAATATAATATAATATACAGTACAGGGGAGATTTTACTCTTTTTTATTTTGAAAACTAAAACTGCTTTCCCAACTCTAGTATCAACACTATAAGTGACTGATCAACTCTATCAAAAGCCTACATTTTGAATAGAATAGAATAGAATAGAATGGAAAATACTTTATTTATCCCCGAGGGGAAATTCAGGAGTCACCGCAGCATCTAAGAAAACAAAAGTAAGAAAGAGCATGGAAAGTGCAACAATGTCCATAAGAAATTAGATGATGCCAGCCCGTCCACCACTCTCCAGCCCAGCCAGTCTCCACCTCCACAGGGTCCAGGACTGAGCCTCCCCAGCAGTCTGTTCAGTCTCTGTCTCCTGGATCCTGTCTGCTCACAGCAGGCGAAGCTCCTCCAATGTGGCTTCCGATGTCAGCTCCGTCAGCCACGTCCGTGAACAGCATGATGCCGCTGGGTTAGCATAGCTAGCTCGTCCATCCCCCGGAGCTAGATCCCACGTTCCCAACAACGATGGATGGAAGGACAGGTCCACGTCGTCACCTCCCAGCTCACATCCGAGAACCAGCACGTCATCCTCACCTCCTCCTCAGCTCGAGGGAAATCATCAAGCCTTACACCAGTTAGCATTTACATGCTACAGGCTGCTAACAGCTAATTTCGCATGTAAACAATGCAGCCATGGTTACATGTAGGATCTCCAGACAAACACAGGAGAAAGTAGTAAAAAATATCACCTGGAATGGAGCCTGATGGGCTTATGCTGCTGTCAAACCTCGCGGTAAGCTCTGAACCACTTTCCGAAGCAGTCACGTGGTACAGTCGGGCAACGAGGCTTTGGACGTCATCATTTTTGGCTCCTCCTCCTAATGAAGCAAGCCTCGATGCGCGCTTCGAAGCCTCGGCACATCTTGTAACATCACTAGAAACCGGCACACGAGCAGGGAGGAGGTGTTTGGTGCGAGCGCTCTGGGCTTCTGCTGCACAAAAACACTGCTGTAGGGGTAATTTCTGCCCTAAACCTTGTGATAGGACCCAACTTGTTCCATCCCAGAGTATCACTTTGATGGATAAACGCCTAACTGTAGCTGTGAGTGAGTGAGGAGAAAAGAGAAGATCTAGTTGGCAGAACGTGAATAGAAATGGCGGAAAGTAATGGAGAAGACTGTGTGGTTGCTGGATTACTAAAAACCCTGTTTTTGTTTTTTGTACAATTTTATATCTTAATTTTTTTAATTGTTTGAAGTTGTGTTAAGTGTTGCAGTGTTCAGGCACATGATAAATTTGTAATCACACAAAACTATCAATATACTAAACTTCCATGTCACATGATTCTGGCTATTGTTTTTATTTCTTTGTTTTATTGTTTATTGCCACGTGTGGCCCCATGGTCCTACTGGAGGCCCAGTGGCTGGGGCCACGATTCGCCACTGATGACAAGTATGTGTGTGTGTTTTGTCTCTCCTTGTATCTTGTTATCCCTCCTCCTTGTTTTTCTTTTTTCTTCTCTCTTTCTCTGTTTCATTTTCTCTCTCTGCTCTTTTCACAGCTCAGTCAGCCAGCTCTGTGAATAATCCAGCTTGATGTCTGGTAGAAATCTTCGTTTCGTCTCATGGAATGTCAAAGGAATGAATGATGTCGTCAAAGTCAACAAGGTAATATCACACCTGCAACACCTGAAGGGGAGATCTGTG
This sequence comes from Halichoeres trimaculatus, assembly GCF_033239565.1. NCBI lineage: Eukaryota > Metazoa > Chordata > Actinopteri > Labriformes > Labridae > Halichoeres > Halichoeres trimaculatus. The sequence goes on along the minus strand of NW_027437190.1, from coordinate 438,038 downwards.
CTTCTTACAAGAAACTCACCTTCGCAATTCTGAAATATCTTGTGTAAAAAGGGCTTGGATGGGTCACTTATTCCACTCTGGGTTTACTGAGAGGGTAAGGGGTGCTTGCAATTGTTATACAACTCCTTCGAAACCTCTGTTACTATATCTGATCCTAACGGACGTGTTGTTATAGTCTCTGACAAACCACCCCTGTAGTCCTGGCTTCAGTGTATGCTCCCACTTGGGATGATGAAAAATTTGTATCTTTTTTCTTTTTTTTTTTTCTTCTTCACTTAATCTTTAAGACCACCTTATCATTGTTTGGGGCGATTTTAATCTGGTATAGGACACCACACTTGATAGATCATCTGCTAAACATATCGCTCAAACAAAATCAGCTACCACCTTAAAATTTCATACAGACCATTTGGGATTGTCTGACCCTTGGAGAACTAGGTTTCCTTACAATAAAGAATTTTCCTTCTTTTCTCATGTGCACCATAGCTTCTCGCAAATAGATTTCTTCCTACTGGATAATAAACTGTTGCACAGTACTGTTGCCTGTGAATATCATAGTATAGTCATCTCTGATCATGCCCTTGCATCAGTAGACATTACTTTCTCCCTCTGCAGACCTGCTCACAAATTCTGGAAATTTAAGTCACAGTTGCTCTCTGTAGCTAAATTTAAAGAATTTCTCATTGAGGAAATCAATTTCTTCTTTAACAATTACAATAATTGAAATGCCTGATATCAGCAGTGATATACTGTGGGATTCTTTTAAAACATATTTACGCGGACAGATCATCTTATTTGTTTCCCATTCTAAAAAATCATAACTTTCTAAGTTGACAGAACTATCCGATGAAATCCGTATTTTAGATGCCCAATACGCCTCCAATCCCTCAGCTGCACTATACAAAAAGAGATTACAGCTACAGTCTCAATATGAATTGCTATCAACCAGCTAAGTTGAAATTCAGCTTTTACAAACAAAGCAACGCTTCTTTGAACAAGTTGATAAAGCTGGCAAACTATTAGCATATCAAGCCCGCTCTGCAACTGCCTCTAAACTCATACCTAACATAGCATCCCCAGCTGGGTTAGTTACAACAGATCCTAGGGAAATTTTTAATACTTTCTCTAATTATTATTTAACACTCTACTCGTCCGAAATCTCCTTCCACAACTGGTCAGAGCCAAACCCCCTAGACTACTTTACATTCCCTCAAGTAGACAACAATGTGTTTAGTAATCTAGGAGCCTCCATAACATTTGCTGAGGTCCAAGAAGCTATCGGGTCTTTACACAGCTCCAAATCCCCTAGACGGATACTCCACAGAATTTTTCAAAACCTTTTCTAGCAAACTAGCTCCCATCCTAGCAAGGGTATTTAATGATGCGTTTGCAAGAGGGAAACTTCCTTCTACATTCTCAGAAGTGTCAATAACCTTGTTACTTAAGAAGGATAAAAATCCTCTCCACTGCAGCAGCTATAGGCCCATCTCCCTCTTAAATGTTGACTCTAAAAATTGTCCAAAGTGCTCGCCACTCGTCTCCTGAAGGTCACCCCTACGCTAACGAACCCGCACCAGACCAGTTTCATCTCTGGTCGACAATCTTTTTCAGTAATACTAGAAGGTTATTCAACATCATCTGCTCTTCTTCAGACTCCATCCCGGCTGAAATCATCCTATCTCTAGACGCCAAAAAGGCTTTTAATCGGGTCGAGTGGAGCTACTTGTTCCATATTCTAAGTAAATTCAGTTTTGACTCCAACTTCATATCATGGATTAAGCTTCTTTACATTTCCCCCTGTGGCTAAGATTAATATTAACGGTATAAAATCTAATTCATTCGTCAGAGATGCCTGCTTTGCCCATCTCTGCTTGCTCGAGCCGTCAAGCCCTTAGCTGTATGGCTTCGTTATGAAGATAAATTTGAAGGGATTTTCTCGATTTGGCTTATTTCTTTATGCAGATGACCTTCTGCTTTACATCACCAATCCAACTTCATCATTTTCTGTTATCTTGGATATTCTAGAACAATTTATGAAATTATCTGACTATAGAATTAATAGGGATGTCCCGGTATTACATTTTCACTTCCGATACGATACCGATACTGCAGCATTGAGTATTGGCCGATACCGATATTAATCCGATACGATATCAGCATTAAACATGCATACTTTTATTACTTATTTTGTAGTATGTCTGTCATGTTAGAAAAGGCTTGATTCAGTGATTTTATTCAAACAAAGAACAGCAGTCAGCAACAGTAGGTATGAGGAAAAACTGACCCATCTATTATTTACCAACGGGTAACAGAAATTTTAACATTAAACATAAAAAATACTAGTAATTGAATAAAATAAAGGATAAATTAGAAAACCCAGAAAATAACCTAAATAAATCAAATAAAAACAGCAGGAGCGGAGTCTGGAATGGACTGCTTATATCGGAGTGCTTATATCGGAGATTTTAGATGCATTCCGATACGATACCGATATTTGTTTTTTTTGCTGATATCGGACCGATATCCGATATTAATATCGGACTGGGACACCTCTAAAAATTAACCTACATAAAAGCGAGTACCTTCCAATTAACTCCACTGCAGAGAACCTCCCTCTCGCTCTCTTTCCTTTTAGGAAAACGACCCAAGGATTAAAATATCTTGGTGTTCTTGTAACAAAACCATTCTCTGGGTATTTTTGCAAAAAACTTTCAACCTTTACCTGAGCGCTGCAGATCAGATCTGACTAGGTGGTCCACTATCCCTTTACCTTTACCAGGTCGTATCAACCTGATCATAATGACGGTACTTTTCCCTGCTTTCTTTATATCTTTCAACATGTTCCAGTGCTCATCTGCAAATCTTTTTTTTCTTCACTTGGCCAGCTGATTAATTCCTTTTTTTACGGTGCAATAAATAAGCTAGAATAAAGATCAACTCTCCAACTTCCTAAATCTCTCTGGGGTCTGGCCTCACCTGATTTTTACTGATACTACTGGGCTAGCAATATTAGCAAATCCTTTATTGGAATGTTAAGATGGCTCCTAATAATCACCCTCTATGGGCCTGCATGGAACTAGCCTCCTCACCCGTTGCGTTATGGTCAGTGATTTGTTCACAGTTACCTTCACCAATCAAGCGAATAGCACAGAACGCCATTATTTCTGAGACCTTGAAAATTTGCAGTCAATTAAGGAAACAATTTGGCCTACATTCCTCATCGAAACTTGCTCCAGTTTATCAAAACCTTTTATTTCTTCCATCCTGCTCCGACTCAGCTTTTGAATCCTGGTCAAATAAAGAGACCAGAGACCTTGATGGATTCCCTTCTTTTGACCAAAGTAAACCATAAATCCCAGACCTCACCTCAGTCTTGTAAAACTCAATGTTCAGAATAAACCCCACCTCCCTCCACTCCCTCGGGGCTATTTGGGACCAGGACCCCAGAATCACAATCTCCGACAAACAATGGAAAGGCATACTTAACCTTGCTCATACTTCTTCTATATGCGCCAGACAACAACTTCTACAATGTAAGATTTTACGCAGGAGACACTTCACTAATGTGAGACTAGCCAAAATCTATCCAGATAGAGACGACTCCTGTAACAGGTGTAAACTGTCTCCAGCTGAGCACATGCATATGTTTTGGTCATGCACTAAACTGACTGATTTTTGGGGCACCATTTTTGATACATTAGGGAAAGTCCTTGGCTGCACTGTGAACGCCGACCCTCTTATTGCTCTTTTTGGACTGCTTCCATCCTCTGGCTGGTCAAAATTTTCATATCGTATTTTTGACTTTTCTACCTTGCTAGCAAGTAGGCTCATTCTTCTTAAATGGACTCATTTATCCCCACCTACACATAACAGATGTATTCAAGAAATTTTACATTGCATGAGACTTGAGAAAATCAGATTCTCCCTGAAAGGTTCCCTTAAGACCTCCCATGAAATCTGGCAACCCTTTTTACTTCATATAGATACCCTGTCATTGAGGCTGAAAACCTATGAACTACTGACTTGCTGATTTTCTTTCTTTCTTTATTTATTTATTTATTTATTTTCATTATTTGAATATTATTACATACTTAAATGCATATTTCTCCTTTCCTCTTTTTCTTTCTTTTTCTCTTGTCTTTCCCTTCCCCTTCATTTCTGCAATACCACTTGTCCACTTGTTGATACCCCATGTCGATTGAGTGTGTTGTCTTGTCTCTTAGTTCTTGTAGTGTGAATAAGTGTGATTGAATATAATGTTTTTGTTCCGAAATTGTTCTGCTTTGTGTACCTGAAATGTCTTTTTCTTTCCTGTACACATAACAGAAAATATAACGAAAATCTTTGACAAAAACACACACACACACATTATGGCTCTGTGATAGGTTGCAGGTCTAGAAAGAAGTGTCTGAGTAAAATCCTAAAAAAGAACTAGCATAAAAGAATAGCTCCCTAAAGGATTAAACCCCTTAAAACACTTAAAACCCACAAAGAGAAAAGAATAAAACTGGTGTTTTGTGTTTAAAAAGTTCCTTGACCCAATTATAACCGTGTCCAAGGTTCAATATAAAAAGGTCCTGTGAGGGTACTCAACTCAGAGAGGGGTGCATCAAACGTTGCTTCTCCTCAAAGCTAATGCCAGTGCCTCACAGCAACGGTCCCCTTGGCAACTCCACGGTGACTCCCCAACATCAGCCTCCTTCTCTTCACAGGAAACCGTAAAGGCCCACAACTGGCTGCTGCTTCTTCTTCCTAGAGCAATCGGGTCTTTTCAGGGTTGCTTCTCGTGCTTTGCTTGCGGTCCTACTGTCGTCCCTCTCTGCTATCTGCTGCTCTTTTTAGGTGTCTGTCCTGAAGTCCTGCCCGCCGGTCTCCAATGAGCTGGTTTTAGGGGGGGTACTTCAGGGCCAGTCAGAAAAGTCATTACCTACCCACACACTTCATATAACACCACATGCAATAAAAATGTAAAAGACCAACCCTGTCACACAAACACAGATTCCAAAGATTGTCGTTTAGGCTCCTGTATGGCTGCTGTTACTACTGTCAGTCGTGTCTGTGACTGTTGAGGACCTGACTGTACCCGGCGTACTGCCGGTAAACATCCGAGCAGGGTATTTTGACTTTTTTTCTCGTCCTTTCGACTTTGATCTCAAATTATTTTTTGACTGTATTCTTGTCATTTCAACTTTATTCCTGTCATTTTGACTTTGATCTTGAATTTTTTTTTCAGCTTTATTCTAGTCATTTCCACTTTGATCTTAAATTTCAATTTTATTCTCGCCATTTCAATTTTATGCTGCATTCCATTTGTATTCGGAAGTCAGAATTTTCGAGTTCCAGGTGGGAACGCCCAACAGGAACAGTGCCTGAGGTCGGAAATTCGCACCACACCACACCAACCCCGAGTTCCCAGTAGGAAATTCTGAGTTCAGTTGTAAAAAGTTAATAAGCTTCTATTATATTCTTTTTATTTTAGAATTTCTGACTAGTGTTTTTTGCAATTAAGCAGCTTTGTATACGTAGTATAATTGGATGTTTATATACAGAAATACTGCTGTTATGCCAAGTTTTTCCGACTTAGCAACTGGAACGCTGAACCTCGGAAATGACACCCCACTCCTGACTTCCAGCTCCGAGCACAAATGGAATGCAGCAATAATCTCGACCTGCCCGAAATTATTTTCTCCATCCCCAATGGCCCTAATCCACTTCTGTAGTTTTCACAGACTGCCCAACAGATTTGCTTTGCATGAAGTAGAGATGACAACCAAATGTATGGAGCTGAGTCAAGGCCAAAAGTTTTGTAAATTAGAAAAAAATAAATCATTTAAAAAAAAAAGTTGAAAAGCTGCGCGGAAGGACACATGACCAGTTAGTTAGGTCCAGATAAATGTTTATATTTCCGAAGACTTAATGCACTTAAAAAATATTTTATGTATCGTACTCTTAAACTGTGGTATTACTTTTTGATTTTAGTTCTTGTAGGCAGAGAAAATAGCCTTTGAATTTGGTACCGTCTGTCCCTGTTAGCGTCTATTTCCTCGTCACCATCGAAAATATGGCCAATCTGGAACTTTTTGTCAGTTATGTGTGCTACTGCAAGATGACTATCCTAAGATGTGTTGTGACTGCTTGTCTAATGAATGAATCCAGGCCCACGCAGTGATTCAGGAGTTGGAAGCCACCAGCCAACTGTATTATTGCCACTCCCAGATTCACCTACACCCACTTGTGCCAAGTTTCAAACATCCATACTGCACTTCCAGTTACCGCTGTCAGGCATTTCAAAATAAAAGCGCATGTTTTACCAAACATCACAAGATAAAGGGGCTTACAAGTGGATGGCTACTCTGCAAGTCTGCAAGTAATGCAACACCAATTGGATAAAAATGTTGGAAACAACTGATCCTTTAATCATACAATATATGTCATATTTCCAGGTGGTCAGCGTGAAAGAAGACCAATCACGATTCCCCCTGATTCTCGTGGTGTCAAGGGGTGCGTCTCAATGCGCTAATTTTTTGTGCCCCCTCCATCCTATCTCCTCCGCAGCACCGGAAATACTTTCTTAGTCACCATTTTGAAAACTGTCCCAAAGCAGTAATTGTACTTGGGGGAGAGAGGAGAGAGGATGGAGGAGACTGATCGGAGGAGCTATAATCGAGGAAACACGAGAGCTGGCTTTGTGGAGGTCTTTTCACTGACTGACACGCCCCCATATGGAATATCACTCTTTGATTGGACGCTGCAGCTGCTCAGACTTCTCTACATGAAACTTCACAAACACAACAGAGTTTGATGAGAGAGAAAAGGCGAGCTGAGGACAGGTACAGAGAATTGTGCAGAAACTGATCATAAATCGGGTAATAAAGTGTTTGTTGTGAGTTTAGAGCACAAAACACTGAACACAACCATCATCAAATCAATGTAATGGAGGATTTTTACTGAAATCTAATAAATAATATCTTTCTGAAACACAATAAACTAGGTTAAATTAATAAGTTTCAGAGTTTACGATGTAGATAAAGGCTAAATTATTCATAAATAATCTAACAATTACGCATTTTACCGGTAAAGTGATTCTCGAGCTTCTTAACTGCACACAGAATAAACAGAGTGCAGGTTTTTTTTTTCGTGGCAACGTGTTTCTTAAACTGGTTCAAGGAACAGACAAAGCTCTGTTACTGTTTATGTTTTATCAGAGTTGTTACAGCGCACATGTGCAGACACACAAACAGCTGTTAGAGCTTGTTAGAGCTGACTGACAGATGATCCAGAGGTGATCAGCTGATGCCGTCATCAATGAAACACGTTGCTTCATGTGACGCTCTCCACTTGCAAATGACGCAAGTGGAGGAAGGGAGGATGGAACTTTATCGCTTTGAGACGCACCCAGGGCCTCCAGCTCTGCTTAGTAGCAGCCTCTCCCTTCCCCCCTCCTTCCCTCTTTTCCCAGGTGAGCATGAGTGAGGTGTGTGGAGTGCAGGCAGGGGCAGGCGATTGGTAATCACCTGACTGGTTCACCAGCAGTCACCTTCCTCGACCATAAAACCAGGCTGCAGCCGCTACTGTGAGCTGGATCTTTACATACCACAGTCAGTAGTAGGCTTAAACTCAGTCTTTTCTTTCATAAAGCTCTGGATTTTAACACCCTGTTTCCTGTACCTCAGATCCTGGACCCACTCTGCCTGACTCACCTGTATTTTCTTGATTCTCCAACTCTGAAGCCTCCCCTGGCTCGCTGCACACCTCCTCAGCCTGCCTTCCTTAAAGCTCTCCCCTCTCTTCGGCTGTCTACCAAGGTTTCCCCTCTCTCTCTGGGTCAGCTAACTCTCTAGAGCGAGCTCTGTAGTGTGGTTGGGTCTGTTTAGTTTTTTAGTCCCTTTAAGTTGTGTCCTTTGTCATGCAGGTTGTGTGTTTCCTAGCTCAGCCTCATTTAGTCTGAGATGGTGTTTTCTGTTTATCTTGAGTTAATTTCAGCATAGCCTTAGTTTTGTAGCCTCCTGTGTAGCTCCTTGTTTTGCCTGACTTCTTTAGTTAGTATTCTTCTCCAGCCAGTGTTTGTTTAGCGTGTGTTCTTTTTTTTTCTCTACTATTTATTGTGTCTTTTACCTTTCCGCTGTTTTAAATTATTCTTGTTAACCATTGTTTTAATTGATTGTGTTTTTATCCATTGTGTTTTTATTGATCTTGATTTTAAGCCTGTACAGCACTTTGGCCAACTGGGCTTGTTTTAAAACCTGCTATATAAATAAAGTTTGACTTGACTTGACTTGACTTGACTTTGGTTGTTTAATAAACTCTTTACTGCAAATTTTCTGGTCTGCTGTGTCTCTCTGTTGTCCTGCATTTGAGTCTCTGATCCACTCTGTGACAAGTGGATGTACTGGGACCTAATCTAAAGTGTTACAGTGTCAGGGAAGAACACTCTTTATTGTGCGTTCAACATGAGTTTGACCTTACTCCACTACCACCAGATGCAATTGAATTTCAAAGCATGCCAATAGCGGAATGCCCATTGTGCAAAGTAAGTCTTCCTTTGCAGATTTTGGCTCTTCGTGTTCAGGAGTGCATGGAGTCTCAATCTGCAGCAGAAGATAATGTGGTAAATGTAGCTCTGGTATACATGATTTTGCTTTGTGAATGTGACACTAATTTTATATTCTAACTGTCCGTCAGTTTTGTTGTAACACAGATATTTGTGGGTCACATTATAGACATGTCAAAGTGAGGTCCAGATGGTTCCTGCAGATGACAGCCCCTCCTCTGCAGCATGACACAGAGACATTAGTTGAAGAGTTACAGTACTTAAAGTTAATTACTCTATGACCTTTTGAGATGCCTGCGTTGTGGAGGATGAGGGGCAGTATTTAACCCTTAGGATCCCAAGCAAGAAACGAAAATTGATTTTTTCTGATTTTAAAAAATTCTAGTAATAAGTTAGGAGTATACACAACACACTTTTAGGTTTCCTCAGGCATAAAGAACACAGGAAAAAGTGGTGTGGCTCTACCCTTACAGAATCTACAAATTCTGAGACCTAAGATAAGTTGATTGGAATTTTTAGGCCGTTTTTGCTTCTGTCACATTTTTACTCACTGTGGACTCATTTTTCCCTGCAATAATAATTTATACACTTGTATGAGGTCAGAAGACCCAGGGCTGAGGCCAGATGTAACTCAACAACCTCTCATTAATATAGCATAACCAGAATGCAAGAAACTGTTCAATAAAGAAAAGCGGACATTGAAGTTTTCAGAATGTTTACTTTAAATCAATGAAAACTGTGAATACTTATGTACGGAACACTTCATTCAAGTCTTGGATCAAAGAAAAAACAAGTTGTTTAGTATCTACAAGCTCTGAACACACAAGCTGTTGCTGATTGGTGCAGAGCAGCCCCAAGCTGAAACATGACCTTTAAGCTACTGAATGAGAGTTTGAAAAAAATAAAAAAAGGCCATCCTATGTTAAACTTTTATCCGTTAAAAAAGAAATACACTTACTGAGGGATTTCTATTCTTGAGAAGTATGTTATGCTGCAAACTTTGTTTCTCTTCTCTTCCTGTCTTTTCCTGTCCTGCTGTTACAAATTAGAAGAATTATAAAAACATGCAAAATATTTTGTTTGAGCACCACAGTCAATGCACAAAATGTACATACAAATTAGAGGGTGCCATTAACTGTCTTATGGACATTGTCAAGTTTGCAGTCTTTACCATGGTTGTGGCCCAGACTGAAAGACCATTTACAGGCTCGGCAAACCTTTGCAGGAGTTTGGAGTTTATTAGCTGATTTGGGTGTGACATCATAACTTTACAATAATCAACTTTTTCCACAATATTCTAACCTTTGTGACACTGAATTTTGGGGTTTTCATTATCTGTGAGCCATAATAATCAACTTTTAAAAAAAAATAAATGCTTCAAAAATGTCACTCTATGTGCCATAAATAGATTGACAATTTAGAAATGAGTGACCAAACAATCTAACTTTTTCATGACCTTCTCTTTTTTCAAGATATACCTGGAGCAATGCTACTCAGAACTACAACACACAGTACAAGGTGCTCCTGGAAATTGTACTTACTTAGTACCAGTGCCAAGTTCAGTGTATCTGTGGGATTCTGGAGGAGTCCCACTGTCCACAGTTGTTGTTCTGTTCTTAGGGAGTGATTATCCCAACCCACCCTGGAGACATCAAGGTCCCTTTGCAGATGCGGAAAGAACACATGCTGGACAAAGAAGAGGTGGATGCCATCAGAGGGATCTAGAAGACCTTCATCTTCAAGGCTGTGAAGAGTCTCATAGTGCACATTTGTTAGAGCCATCCTTGCGTCTCGCCACAGACGTTCTATTCTATTAGAGAAAAAGTACAATTTTCTTCAAATTCTCACAGTGCATTTGTTTTTTTGTTTTTTGTTTTTTTACCATAGATGATTTTTTTTTTTACTGAAAATTATATATAAATGCATAAATACCATTGATTGTGCACACTCTTTCCTGGCAGGAAACTGCCCCTACCACACCCCCTGAAAGTGAACATGCACCGTGCTATGTCAGCATTTTCAACTCCTTGGTCTCACTGATCAGACTTTGTGCAGCGCTAACAGCTCAGTAAAAGCATGGGTGATAATCTCCGGCATCTCAACCTGGCTGGACAATGTTCTAAAAAGTTGCATCTCCTGGTTGACAACAAACTGGAAATAGTCCATGACGAGGGGCAGTTTTTGTGTGACTTGAGAAAGTTTGATTAGAAGCCTCTGAATAAATTCCCGTTTTTAGTTCCTCCTAGAAAAAAATAGCTCCATGCTTCTTTTTCTTTCATCAAATTAACTCTAGAACTTAAAAGGAGCAAAAAGAGGACAACTTTATGTCGAAACGAAACATGCGCACTGCAGTTTATCTGTAATCTATCCCGGTAGTTTACCTTCATTTAAACTTGCAAACACTTGCCACAAGGGATGAATGGAGCAATAAAATGTTTTGAAGGTCTGTGAAACATGTGATGATTGGCACATGGAGGGAGCTGACATATTCACAATTCCTCCAGTATTTATTCAGTGTAAGAGGACAGTAAAACACATGAATTGTCTTCTAAAATTTCCCTTGTACCTCTGTTCCTTCAGCGGTGCTACACGGCACAACTGTGACATCTAGTGGACGAAATAAACAACTACATGCAGCTAGATGTCTGAACGGGGTTGCTCTGAAATCTGTGACCATCAGAATATGTGAGCGCAGGGGGCGATGGCGGGCATTGACTATGTGTACTTTGTCCAAAAAAGAGAGGAGAAGAAGTTGAGTTACGTAAATGTCGTTCTCAAAGATTCATCTGGGGTAAACGTTTGCAAACATTTGTTATCCTCTCACATTGATCCGGGGCCTGTACTACAAAGCTGGATTAAGTCATCCAGGATAACTCTGCGACAACTCGCTGATCTTCACCGGATCTCCGTTATCCAGATCTGCTGTGCTATGAAACTCGTTATCAACTCGATAAGTGAATCTGGCTGGGATCTGTGCGTGCACACATGAAATGGGCGTGGTTAGCAGCCCTGGAGCATTTTCAATGGACAATGGAAAAGAGAGCAGCCTACTTTACGGTGGAGGAGCAGGAAATAATCCTGCAAAAATACGAGGAGTACCGCAACATAATCCAGGCCAGGAGCAACACAACTGCGGCCGCGAGAAGCCGGAGGGATTGCTGGCAAAAAATCTCTGACAGTGCGGTCTTTCATGCCCGCCCGAGAGAACCGATTGGTCAGCGGGCAGTCTGTCACACCCTGTGAGCTCTTATCGTGGAACTTAACCTGCTCTGGACCAGGTTTGGCATTCAGCACGAGTTACCGGGGCAACGTATCTGGATAAAAAGAGATCCACATTCGTAGCACGGTAAACCAGAAACTTATCCAGGAAGTTATCTCACTAAGAGCTAATCCAGCTTCGTAGTACAGGCCCCTGGACTCAAGTATTCCTATTATGGATCATCATACAGTCAGGAACACACAGAGCTAGGCGCCGCCCTGTTGGCTATGGCTGCCTTTTGCAGCAGCTCTCTCTTTTTTGTCTATTTCTTGTAATGTTTTTTTCGTCTCTTTTTTGTAATTTTTGTATTTGGAGTGTATCATTTCTTTGTATGGATCATTTGTTGGTCATGGACACCAAACTTTTTGTGGCTTCAGTGATATTTCCACTATTTTTGCTCCTGTGTTTGTCTGGAGAGCCGACATGTAACCATGGCCACATTGTTTACATGTGAACTCAGCTGTTAGCAGTCTGTAGCATGTCAATGCTAACTGGTGTAAGGCCTGATGTCTTCCCACAAGGTGAGGAGAAGGAGGTGAGGACGACATGCAGGTTCTCAGGTGTGAGCTAAGAAGTGACGACATGGACCTGTCCTTTGTGATGGTTCTGGATACATACTTCCATATTTAGTGAGGTTTTGAGAGCGTTGGAAGTTAGTAGACGTAGCCAAAAGTGCACAGCCACACAGGTCTGGGGTCTTCACAGTGCTCTTGTTTATTAACAAAAAGGCAGACATAACCTTACCAAGCCCGGTTATGCGGCTATTATTTCATCATGCAAACAAAATAGCGAGTACAAATCCATACATCACTTGTGAGTCCAGTGGTAGAATAGGAGTATGGGCGCTCAGAGTCAGGGATGCGTCCATAACGAGAGTGCCACTCAGACTGAAAACAAAGATGACAACCGCGCCCTCTGGTGGCGTTGTACAGTCTTTCTCAAAGGTACATCACACAACCTCAACTGTTACACCTTCCATCTTTTGTTATTGGGAACGTAAGATCTATCTCCAATAAAATGGAAGAGCTAGCTATGCTAACCCAGCAACAGAGGGAAAACCAGAGGGCAGAGTAGCATCATGCTATTCACAAACATGGCTAACAAAGCTAACATCAGACACCAACGCCATGTTGGAAGAGCTTCATCTGCTGTGAGCAGACAGGATACAGGAGACAGAGATGGAGCATGACTGAAGAAGCTCAGTCCTGGACCCTGTGGAGGTGGAGGCTGGTTGAACTGGAGAATGATGGACAAGCTGTCATCATCTATTTTCTTATGGACCTTTTTGCACTTTCTTACTTTTGTTGTCTTGATTGCTGCTGTGACTTCAATTTCGTTGTACATGTTACAATGACAATAAAGTTCTATTCTATTCTTTTCTGTTCTATTCTCTCCCACCCAATCAACACAATCCCCCAAACTTGTATACAGGCACAGCAGAGATGAACATGACAAAACTTACACACAATAAACATAGATAAATACGGGGAATGAACTGATACAGACAACAGAACCTCTCCTTCTCTTTTAGCGAACCCCCTTCAGTCTAGGATGCATCTGCCAGAATACCTTACACATCCTCGGTCCCGCATAATCAAGAAAGGGAGTCCATATATGATGCGTATTATACAATTACATTTCTATAGAGGGCATCCAGTACACCACCATCTTTTGTACTATTTCATTTTTATTATATCTGACCTAATATCAGAATGTGTGAACAAGTGTTAGTGATAGCAAATAATGGAAACTAAAGGAAAAGCTGTTCTATTATTTATCAACAATGAACAGACTCTTCTGATCAAATTATGGAAGCAATAGCAGGTCAGGCTAAACATGATACTATGGGTGCAGCCTCCAAGCAGACCAAGCCATATCCCTGCAAAAAATGTACAATTATTATCTTTTCATCCTGCAGTTAAGAAGGGAAGACGTCCACCACTGGCGGTTTTTTTTTGTTTGTTTTAATCCATCAAGATGTTATGAAGTGGATGATCCCGGTGGTTGTTCTGAACGGCCTCTCACACCTTCTGTGTACATGTCTCCACCACCAAGTAGTTTACCCAGCTGCCTTGCATCTTTGTGTATGATGCAGCCTCCCCAACAGACTGCAGCATAAAACAACACACTTGCCACCACAGACTGATAAATCATCTACTACAGATGTTTCAACAATTTATTCAAACAAAATAATACAAAACATGAACATTTGACTGAAATTCTTCTTCTTCTTCTTCTTCTTCTTCTTCTTCTTCTTCTTCTTCTTCTTCACTGTCCACTCCTAAAAGGAAAGCATAACCTGCCGATAAATTTGGATACAGAAGTAGAATTTTTGTCAATGATAACTACGATTATTATTTAGTCATGAACACATTTACTCAGTCTGGGAGAACTAGAGGAAGGATACGTATTCGTTGAGTATTTGTTGAATATAACTGATAACTTGTAGTCATTTTGTTTTAAAAGTAAAAAAAAGGCAACATTTCTAAAAAATAAGATAAAAATTGTATTGAGATAAAAATAGTCACTGACCAATCAAAGAGTCTTCACTCTGGAACGGCAGCACAAATTTGGCAGAACTTGACAGAACAAAAGCAAGGGTGTGTACATTCAGAGTAGATTCCCTGCAGCTCCCCTTTCTTCCCCCTTCCTGTACAGTCTTTGGGCAAATAAAAGATTAAATAACTAACAGTACTTATTTGAGGCCGACTTCATTTTTTCCATGTGCAACAGGTCTGCATTGGAGGCTGCATTTGCAGATGGGGTATTCTGCAAGACAAAATATTTCTTACATTAAAGCTATTGACAGCCTCACACATCATGCACATGTACTTGTAATGGGGAGATGAAAAGGGAGGGGTAAGAGTAAAAGTTATTACGTGATATGTTAAAGTAAAATAAATGAAATCAGTAAATTCAGACCATACCTCCATTGTGGACTGCTGTAGATAAATGTAGATGGTTAAGACATTTATGATTTTGTTGGGTCAACATGGACAACATGGACAATGGTATTCCTCTACTGGAGGAAAAACAGGTTCTTCAGTCACTCAGAAATGGGTAGAATGCTGTGGACATATCCACACACACAAGTTTTAACTACAACATGAGTACATTAGATAACTTTGTTGTTACATTACATAACGTAACTATTTCATGTTACTTCCAAGTTCGTCACTTTCGACATACCCAATGAAAATGAGAGACAGACACAGACATATGGTTACAACAACAATGCTAACGCTAATGCTCACAACGCTGATGCTATTATCGCGTAGGATGATGTTACCACACAAGCTAAATGTTGACCATTAACCTGCCAAAATAACCTAAAGCCATACAACAGCAATATACAGCAACAGAATCACCATGAGATATGAATAGAGCTTTTCATTCATTGCATTTATTGTAGCAACATAATTTCACTCACCGACATGAACCATCTTGACCCTGGAGCACGATGGGAAGAGGTGGAGTAACCTGGGGAGGATTTCTACATTTGGAATTGTTGGGCGGGGCTGGACCTTTGTGGATGGGGCTGGACGTCTAGCCCCGCCTTCCCTCAGGCCGCAGCCATTACCCTCTCATGCAGTCAGGCATATTGACTGAGTAGGATCAATGACAGAAATGTGGACATCAGGAGGTTTTTTGGGGTTTTTTTGAAAAAATTTGAAGAAAAGTAAAGTAAGTTACAGTTGCCTGTGTATTCCCAAGTTTTAAAAAGTTATGAGCTTTTCTTTGAGTGACCAAACTGTTAAGTTGATGGCCAAACTCAATCAGCTTTTCTCATAAGAATGTTAGCAGGTGAGCACACTGGACTAGTGAGTCGGTTTCAGCAGAGACCCTACATGGGAGCAGTGCTACCAACCTAGCTTCTTTTTTAGCTGTATCTAGAGAGTGTTTAGACCCCTCGTGACATTTTTATTTTTTATTTTTTATTTTTCTTTTTTTTCCAAAATCACGACTACTGACAAGTCTAGTGACTTTTTCTGGGGTAATTGGAGATTTGAGAGACTGTGAGGTTAAAACATGTATTATTGCTGCTCTGCCCCTGTCAGTATGCAGCGGATGCTGCAGTGATCCCCCCCTGTCTCAGAGCACTCTCAGGCAGTGGAGTGTGCCACTCAGCAGTACCTCTCAGCTGCTGTCAGAGGAGGTGGACAACCCTTTACTGACTGCACGTAAACCACGCTGTGAAAGCGCTTTGAAAGTTTTTCTGATGTATATTTTAGATTTATTTGAAACCAAAGAAAAAAAGAAAAAACCTGATCAATCTAATGGTTAAAAATGTTCATATCTCACTGTGATTTGTTGTAGACTCTTAAATGGGCCAAAAGTTTTAAAAATAAACCAAAGTCTAGAAAGTTAAAATTAAGAAATAAATAAAACAAACTAAAAAATACAGTTTGAAATATCTGTCTGAGTATCTCTTCTCATTTTTGCTGATCTTAAGCCAAGATAAATGATGAGGGATGGAATTGTGACGTTATAAAGCAAGAATCAACTAATTCATAGTTCATTGGCAGTTCTAAACAAACATAGGATTATTTTTTTATTTTTTGTTTTCCCACTTTTTTCTCTTGTGACGTTATTCCTCTCTCTGACAGTGTCCATTAAAAAAGACTTTAGGTCTGAACACACTTTTGACTATTACTAAACTGCCAAACTGCTCAGTCATGCTTTAGGGAGGTGGCCCATTTCCAATGTAACCTTCATAATTATTAGGCTGCCATTTATAGTGTGCATTTGATATGCTGATAACATGACTGAGCTACATCTTCATATGAACAGTCTACATTAAGCTTGTTTCAATGATCAGTATGCTCAATGCATCTTCATGTCTCCTGATAAAGGTGGATGAGATTGAGAGTGAGGCAGAGGCAGGGACAACATGTAGGGGCAGCTCTGTTGCTGAGGTGAGTGCTGAAAGGTGACAGGTAGTTCTGAATAATGTCACATGACTTATTGGGAAACGTAGTATTCTTCAAAATCTTCGAAAGCCCAGTGCTACAGTACATGTGAAAAATATTGCAGAAGCATAATAATGAATCAAAAAGAAAACAAATACCAAAAAGTTGTCCGTGTCAGTCCTCTGTATTACACCAGAGCATAACAGTCGTCAGTAATTGCAGATCATGCCTGCTCCAAGGGAAAACAATAGAAGAGAGGGAGAACTTTTAACCTGAAAACGCGATGCACCAGAATGCAGGAAATTGCATATAATTTTCTAAAACTTTTCTGGAGGGAAACCCCCAGACCCCCCCCCCCCCACCAAAATACCCCCCCCCCCCCTCCACACACACACACACACACACACACACACACACACACACACACACACACACACACACACACACATTCAAAAAGCTGCTGATGCCCTTGTTTCTACCTGTTGAGCGACCTTTACCTTTTGTAAACCAAATATGGGTTGGCCCCTCCAAATCTTACTCCAAGGATTTTTGAAAAAAAGTTGACAGCCCTGTATTTCCATTCAGCCATCTAGCTGCATGTAGTTGTTTATTTCGTCCACTAGATGTCACAGTTGTGCCGTGTAGCACCGCTGAAGGAACAGAGGTACAAGGGAAATTTTAGAAGACAATTCATGTGTTTTACTGTCTTCTTACACTGAATAAATACTGGAGGAATTGTGAATATGTCAGCTCCCTCCATGTGCCAATCATCACACGTTTCACAGACCTTCAAAACATTTTATTGCTCCATACATCCCCTGTGTGAAGTGTTTGCAAGTTTAAATGAAGGTAAACTACCGGGATAGATTACAGATAAACTGCAGTGCGCATGTTTCGTTTCGACATGAAGTTGTCCTCTTTTTGCTCCTTTTAAGTTCTAGAGTTAATTTGATGAAAGAAAAAGAAGCATGGAGCTATTTTTTTCTAGGAAGAACTAAATCCGCTCGTGTAGCGATGGCGTCACCAAACTCTTTCGGGTCCGAGTCGTCTTTGATTCCCGCATTTTCATATGACGCAGTGCTGTGTCCTTCATTGCTCTAACAGGACGGAGACAAAAAAAGGACAATCATTAGTTCTTTTTCAAGTTTCCATGCAATCTCAAAGAAAAAAGGCAATGGCTGAAGTTGATTAGGTGAATAAAAGTACTTACTACTTTGCAATTCCAATGCAGTTGTTACAATGACAAATAAAGTTCTATTCTACTCTATTAATGACTTCAGAAAGTTACGAATTTAAAATTAAGAACAGAACAACTGTGGACAGTGGGACTCCTCCAGAATCCCACAGATACACTGAACTTGGCACTGGTACTAAGTAAGTACAATTTCCAGGAGCACCTTGTACTGTGTGTTGTAGTTCTGAGTAGCATTGCTCCAGGTATATTTTGAAAAAAGAGAAGGTCATGAAAAAGTTAGATTGTTTGGTCACTCATTTCTAAATTGTCAATCTATTTATGGCACATAGAGTGACATTTTTGAAGCATTTATTTTTTTAAAACGTTGATTCTTATGGCTCACAGATAATGAAAACCCCAAAATTCAGTGTCACAAAGGTTAGAATATTGTGGAAAAAGTTGATTATTGTAAAGTTATGATGTCACACCCAAATCAGCTAATAAACTCCAAACTCCTGCAAAGGTTTGCCGAGCCTGTAAATGGTCTTTCAGTCTGGGCCACAACCACGGTAAAGACTGCAAACTTGACAATGTCCATAAGACAGTTAATGGCACCCTCTAATTTGTATGTACATTTTGTGCATGCAGAAAAAATTGCATACCCAACAATGGACTCCCTGTTGGAGATAGACTCCTGTCATGGACACTGCTGGAGCTGTCTACTCCTCCTAGCCCCCACCCTCCTGCTCATTCTTCTGCTCCCTCTAATGGACATTTCTGTAGCTGCTCCTGAACTCCACCTTCCTGTTCACACTCATGATCACACCTGTTCCTTGTCTGTTAATCACCAACCAGTACTTAACTCAGCCAGTTTCTGTTGTTTTTGCCAGTTCCTATGTTTGTGCTTCTGTCTGTCTCGCACCAGAGGCCTATAACACGAAGCAGGATTAGTGTCTTAGCGAGATAACTTCAGGGTTAACTCTCGATTACCGATACCTCGAAGCCGGTTCCTTTTTTATCAGAGTAGATCACCATGGTGACCTACTCTGAACGCCTATCCTGCTCTGGAGCAGGATAAGTTGGAGGTCGAATACGATCCCATAAAAAGCCCCTCCCACTGGCCAATCGGCTTCTCAGAAACGATGGCCTGCCCTTTTCTCCCGAACCTGGTGGACAGAGGCACACAAGTTGTAAGAAGAGTTACGAA
Source organism: Halichoeres trimaculatus (assembly GCF_033239565.1). Lineage (NCBI taxonomy): Eukaryota > Metazoa > Chordata > Actinopteri > Labriformes > Labridae > Halichoeres > Halichoeres trimaculatus. Next base: position 418,937 of record NW_027437190.1, on the reverse strand, counting down.
GAGAAAGGGTGTTTAAAGATCAACCAGATCCACTCGATCAAAGCGACGATTCGCTGTATGAGAGGTATAGGTTCTCACGGCCCGGACTACTCTACCTCTGTGAAATATTAGATCCGTACATTGCCCGTGCAACCCGCAGGACCGGTGCACTGACTGTCCCACAGACATTGTGCATCGCCCTGCGGTTCTTTTCCACGGGCAGCTACATGTACTCTATCGGGGATGCGGAGCAGCTGAGCAAGTTTACAGCATCATGTGTTGGCTACTGCCCTCACGTAATTTAGGGATTAATTCATAGCATTCCCAGGATGAATGAGAAGGAGGTGGAGCCAGTTACCTGTGATAGGAGCTGATTCTGAACAAAAGATGAAGGAATTGTAGCTCATATTTAGTCAATGAAATGTAGCTACGTACAGCAGAACATGTCACCAATTTTTTGGGAACATTTTAGGGTGAGCTGAGCTTCCCTTGTAGTCTTAGAGCAATCGCCACTGCCTGAAACAGACTTATCAGACGTGATGATGTTCTTGTATTTGTTTTTTATCTGCTCCCATGTTCTTCTGACTCCAGAAGGATTACATCTGGGAGAATGACGTGATAATTACAATACACGGAAGTCATTTTCACAGTAGCATTTATTATTTTATGAGATTTAGAAGTGTGATCACTATCATACTGAGCCACTGATGAGTAACTTAAGCATTTACACAGTCGCTATGCGTTGCCATGCATTTTGCCTGCGGTTGGCTGCTGCTACCGTCTTCCCCCTTACCAAGTTATTGCTTCGCTCCTTGAATTGCTGCATTATCAGCCGCTGCTCTTCAGCGGTGACGTACAGAGCTTTCTTAGTCGCTCATGATTGTGATTGGTCAGCTGCCTCTGAGCCCTCCTCTTTTATGTTCACGGCTCTTGATGAGTCAATCCTGGGTTGAGTTACCGTGTTGATAACTCGCGTCATGCTATCGATTATCCTGATTGCCATTGTTACGGTTACTTAATCCTGGATAGGTGTGAGTTACCGCGGATAAGTTGACCGCGCTTCGTGATATAGGCCTCAGCCCTCTGCTTTGGGATTTGCTCTGCCTGTTTCTCCTGTTTTGGATTTTGTAAAGACTTTTGAACTGTTTTGGATTTTGTAAAAACTTTTGGACCGTTTTGGATTTTGTAAAGACTTTTGAACCGTTTTGGATTTTGTAAAGAATGTGTCGGACCGTTTTTGGATTTTGTAAGACTATGTTGGACCGTTTTGGATTTATTTATTAAAGAACTGTTTTTTCCTGTTTTTTGTCTTCAAATTAATCTGCACTTGGGTTCCCTCTGAACTGTGACAGACTCCAGTATATCCACAGTTAAGGATTTCATCAGCTAGATCAGGCAGTTCAAAACTCAACCTGAAAATAAAATGACCATGGCAAAAAATAATAATAATAATAATAATAATGATAATAATGATAATAATTATATATATATATATATATATATATATATATATATATATATATATATATATATGTTTTATAATTCCTCTAATTCGTGACAGCAGGAAATAAGACTTTTGACAGGAAAAGACAGGCAGAAAGAGAAACCAAGTTTGCAGCATAACATACATCTCAACAATAGAAATCCTTCAGTGAGTGCACATTTTTTAACAGATGAAAGTTTAACATATTCTTCATGGATTCATTGTAGAATGGCCTTTTTTTTTTTTTTTTTTTTACAAATTAATTGCTTTAAGACAACAAAATATAAGTCTGACATGAGTGGTTTTTAGGAAAATCGTGGACAGGGGATCAGGGACACAGTTTTGTTAGAAAAGGCAGAACAATAATATTGAATAGTGAAATCAACATCTAAGTCTTGATCCAATTTTCTGCTTGCTCTGTAAGAGTCTGTGTAAGACTGAAAATGTGTTGCTGGTGATTTACCAGTGAGAAATTGTTTTCGGAGGGCACCTGTGTCCAGGGGTGGAGTGGGACTCATTTTTAGCCCTGGAATTTTATACCTCAGACCGGCCCACTTTATATCATGATCTGTTGTGTTAAAATAATGTAAGTATAACTGTGCATGCTCGGAGTGCTGTTCTCTAAAGCCTTTTAATTCAGTGTTTTTTTTTTCTAAAAGAAATTCCAATACAGTGCAGATAATGGTTGCTTCACAATGTGGATGTATTTCAACTCGCCTCTCCTGCTGTTTGGCTTGCAGTTGCTTGTTCGGTGACTTTACTTTTCTAGGTACATGTCCTCCAGTGATGCAATTTTGGCCTCTTAGGTGGGCAGTCCTCCTGGTCAGAGCCATCCACCTCTCCCTCTGCTCCAGCAGGGTTTCCCTGGGCATCAGCGGTCTCTCTTTGTTCACTGCCGGCCATCTCATCCACCACTTACAGAAGCAAATTGCATGTGGCCTCCTTCTTATCCATGTCAAAATACCGGTCTTTAAAGCGGGCATCAACCATAGTAGCGATGACATACAGAGGCTCGCTTTGGGCAGCTTTAAAGTGGTCATGAACAGCTTCCAGGAGGATCCTTTTGGCTTCTTTCACCCCTGTGTCCGAATCATCTTTTTTAGCAAGTAGGCGGGTCAGAGACACAACAGCAGGGATAACATCTGCAGTGGCCTTTGCACAGCTGATCTCCTTGGTAATTTCTTCAGATGGTTTCAGTATGTTGACCATTTTGCCATTATTCCCCTCTGGTTTGCTGTCAACATTGAAGGGAGATCAAAATCAGTAGCATACGAACCTAGAGCTCTTTTCTGCTCCAGCAGGCTGTTCATCATATAATAGGTGGAATTCCACCTGGTGGTCACATCTTGCTGGAGCTTTTTTGGGTTTCATGTCCAGCTTTTTTTGAACGTCCTTCAAACGACCACTAGCTAGCGGAGAGTGTTTGGAGTGGCTCACCAGTTGCCTCCCCACAGCCAAAGCTTCTGAAATGCTGCGTTGAGACAAGGTGTCACCTTTGACTGCAAGCTGCAAAGTATGTGCCATGCAGGGTAGACTAGCTACACCAAACTCCACAGTAGCTTTAGCCATATTACGTAAATTGTCCCTGACCACAACATGGGCTTTCTCCTTGGGGATTTTCCATTTCTCAAACATCCCTTCAAACGTAGAGGAGATTGCGTCGTAGGTGTGTGAGCCACGGCACTCTTGGGAATAAAGCACAACCTTCTTCATGGCAAACTCTTTATCTAGCCATTGTGCTGTCAAGCTCAACATGCTAACCTGGTTAACGCCTGACGACCAGATGTCTGTGGTGAAGCTAATAAACACAGCATCAGAAAGTAGCTTCGCAACTTTGTTGGAAACAACATTGTACAGATCGGGCAAGGCTTCGTCAGATAAATACTTGCAATTGGGAAGTGAATAGCGTGGCTCCAGGTACACGATTTGATGATGTCCCATCATAACCCTAACCAAGCTACTTTGCTTGTGTGTGCGTCAATGGTGTGCTGCGAGCAGAGGCGGCGTCAGTAGAGATAGATCTGTTCTGTAAGTAGTCATGTTTATCATTTTTCAAAAACAGATAACGATATAATCCGATGTTGAATTTTTGTTCCATAATCAGCCGATAATATCAGAGGGTCCATAATATTGGACATCACTAGTTAATTCATTTTGGGCTACTTTTTTAAATTGAAAAAAGTAGCCCAAAATGACTTCATTTCAGTCTACTTTTCCCATTCAATATGTAGCCCAAAATGAATTGATCACTAAGTAATTTTTGGCTACTTTTTGAATAGGAAAAGTAGGCCAAAATGACTTCAATCTTTCAACTACTAAACATCCTTCAAATCAGACATGTTTAATATCAAATAAAAGCTTGGATTTACCCCTGTCACGTGACCAAGTCACTAATTGTTATCCCAAAACATTAGCTTATAATCTAGCATTCCATACAACCCTCTGACTGGCCATCAGGTCAACAAACACACAAAAGTTAATGTCATGTTTTGACTGATTTAAAAGGACTGCTTTGTCTAATTCAGATTAGTGACCCCTCAATGTAAAGATAAGATTGAAAGCTTTCCAATGTGGGCTTCCATGTTCAGATTGAATTTTGCTGTCATGATCTGCAGCCTGTTGAGTTCTGTGTCATTTTAGCTGACCTGGCTGACTTTCAACCCTGTGTTATTTGTCTAATATCAATCAATCTTTATACTACTAAACATCCTTCAAATCAAACAAGTTTGATATCAAATCCGAGGTTGGATTTCACCCTGTCATGTGACCAAGTCACTAAATGTTATCCCAAAACATTAGCTTATAATCCTGCATTCCATACAACCCTCTGACTGGCCATCAGGTCAACAAACACACAAAAGTTAATCTCATGTTGTGAATGATTTAAAAGGACAGCTTTGTCTTATTCAGATTAGTGACCCCTCAATGTAAAGATATAATTGAAAGCTTTCCAATGAGGGCTTCCATGTTCAGATTGAATTTTGCTGTCATGATCTGCAGCCTGTTGAGCTCTGTATTTTTTTCAGCATTCCTGTCTGACTTTCAACCCTGTGTTATTTGTCTAATATCAATCAACCTCTAAACTACTAAACATCCTTCAAATCAAACAAGTTTGATATCAATTAAAAGCTTGGTTTTTACCCTGTCACGTGACCAAGTCACTCATTGTTATCCTGAAACATTAGCTTATAATCTAGCAGTCCATACAACCCTCTGACTGGCCATCAGGTCAACAAACGCCCAAAAGTTAATGTCATGTTTTGACTGATTTAAAAGAACAGCTTTGTCTTGTTCAGATTAGTGACCCCTCAATGTAAAGATAAGATTGAAAGCTTTCCAATGAGGGCTTCCATGTTCAGATTGAATTTTGCTGTCATGATCTGCAGCCTGTTGAGCTCTGTATTTTTTTCAGCTGTCCTGGCTGACTTTCAACCCTGTGTTATTTGTCTAATATCAATCAATCTTTATACTACTAAACATCCTTCAAATCAAACAAGTTTGATATCAAATCAGAGCTTGGATTTCACCCTGTCACGTGACCAAGTCACTCATTGTTATCCTGAAACATTAGCTTATAATCTAGCATTCCATACAACCGTCTGACTGGCCATCAGGTCAACAAACGCACAAAAGTTCAGATCATGTTTTGAACGATTTAAAAGGACAGCTTTGTCTGATTCAGATAAGTGACCCCTCAATGTAAAGATAAAGCTTTCCAATGAGGGCTTCCATGTTTAGATTGAATTTTGCTGTCATGATCTGCAGCCTGTTGAGCTCTGTATTTTTTTCAGCTTTCCTGGCTGACTTTCAACCCTGTGTTATTTGTCTAATATCAATCAACCTCTAAACTACTAAACATCCTTCAAATCAAACAAGTTTGATATCAATTAAAAGCTTGGTTTTTACCCTGTCACGTGACCAAGTCACTCATTGTTATCCTGAAACATTAGCTTATAATCTAGCAGTCCATACAACCCTCTGACTGGCCATCAGGTCAACAAACGCCCAAAAGTTAATGTCATGTTTTGACTGATTTAAAAGAACAGCTTTGTCTTGTTCAGATTAGTGACCCCTCAATGTAAAGATAAGATTGAAAGCTTTCCAATGAGGGCTTCCATGTTCAGATTGAATTTTGCTGTCATGATCTGCAGCCTGTTGAGCTCTGTATTTTTTTCAGCTGTCCTGGCTGACTTTCAACCCTGTGTTATTTGTCTAATATCAATCAATCTTTATACTACTAAACATCCTTCAAATCAAACAAGTTTGATATCAAATCAGAGCTTGGATTTCACCCTGTCACGTGACCAAGTCACTCATTGTTATCCTGAAACATTAGCTTATAATCTAGCATTCCATACAACCGTCTGACTGGCCATCAGGTCAACAAACGCACAAAAGTTCAGATCATGTTTTGAACGATTTAAAAGGACAGCTTTGTCTGATTCAGATAAGTGACCCCTCAATGTAAAGATAAAGCTTTCCAATGAGGGCTTCCATGTTTAGATTGAATTTTGCTGTCATGATCTGCAGCCTGTTGAGCTCTGTATTTTTTTCAGCTTTCCTGGCTGACTTTCAACCCTGTGTTATTTGTCTAATATCAATCAATCTTTCAACTACTAAACATCCTTCAAATCAAACAAGTTTGATATCAAATCAGAGCTAGAACTTCACCCTGTCACGTGACTAAGTCACTACATTTATTCCTGAAACATTAGCTTATAATCTAGCATTCCATACAACTGTCTGACTGGCCATCAGGTCAACATACGCACAAAAGTTAAGATCATGTTTTGAACGATTTAAAAGGACAGCTTTGTCTGATTCAGATTAGTGACCCCTCAATGTAAAGATAAGATTGAAAGCTTTCCAATGAGGGCTTCCATGTTCAGATTGAATTTTGCTGTCATGATCTGCAGCCTGTTGAGCTCTGTGTCATTTTAGCTGACCTGGCTGACTTTCAACCCTGTGTTATTTGTCTAATATCAATCAATCTTTATACTACTAATCATCCTTCAAATCAAACAGGTTTGATATCAATTAAAAGCTTGGTTTTTACCCTGTCACGTGACGAGGTCACTACTTTTAATCCTGAAACATTAGCTTATAATCTAGCATTCCATACAACCCTCTGACTGGCCATCAGGTCAACGAACGCCCAAAAGTTAATGTCATGTTGTGACTGATTTAAAAGGACTGCTTTGTCTTGTTCAGATAAGTGACCCCTCAATGTAAAGATATGATTGAAAGCTTTCCAATGAGGGCTTCTATGTTCAGATTGAATTTTGCTGTCATGATCTGCAGCCTGTTGAGCTCTGTATTTTTTTTCAGCTTTCCTGGCTGACTTTCAACCCTGTGTTATTTGTCTAATATCAATCAATCTTTATACTACCAAACATCCTTCAAATCAAACAAGTTTGATATCAAATCAGAGCTTGGATTTCACCCTGTCACGTGACCAAGTCACTAATTGTTATCCCAAAACATTAGCTTATAATCTAGCATTCCATACAACCGTCTGACTGGCCATCACGTCAACAAACACCCAAAAGTTGATGTCATTTTTAAGACTGATTTAAAAGGACAGCTTTGTCTGATTCAGATAAGTGACCCCTCAATGTAAAGATATGATTGAAAGCTTTCCAATGAGGGCTTCCATGTTCAGATTGAATTTTGCTGTCATGATCTGCAGCCTGTTGAGTTCTGTATTTTTTTTCAGCTTTCCTGGCTGACTTTCAACCCTGTGTTATTTGTCTAATATCAATCAATCTTTCAACTACTAAACATCCTTCAAATCAAACAAGTTTGATATCAAATCAGAGCTTGGATTTCACCCTGTCACGTGACCAAGTCACTCATTGTTATCCCAAAACATTAGCTTATAATCTAGCATTCCATACAACCGTCTGACTGGCCATCAGGTCAACAAACGCACAAAAGTTCAGATCATGTTTTGAACGATATAAAAGGACAGCTTTGTCTGATTCAGATAAGTGACCCCTCAATGTAAAGATAAGATTGAAAGCTTTCCAATGAGGGCTTCCATGTTCAGATTGAATTTTGCTGTCATGATCTGAAGCCTGTTGAGCTCTGTATTTTTTTCAGCTTTCCTGGCTGACTTTCAACCCTGTGTTATTTGTCTAATATCAATCAATCTTTATACTACTAAACATCCTTCAAATCAAACAAGTTTGATATCAATGAAGGGCTTGGATTTCACCCTGTCACGTGACCAAGTCACTAATTGTTATCCCAAAACATTAGCTTATAATCTAGCATTCCATACAACCCTCTGACTGGCCATCAGGTCAACAAACGCACAAAAGTTAAGATCATGTTTTGACTGATTTAAAATGACTGCTTTGTCTGATTCAGATCAGTGACCCCTCAATGTAAAGATAAGATTGAAAGCTTTCCAATGAGGGCTTCCATGTTCAGATTGAATTTTGCTGTCATGATCTGCAGCCTGTTGAGCTCTGAATTTTTTTTCAGCTTTCCTGGCTGACTTTCAACCCTGTGTTATTTGTCTAATATCAATCAATCTTTCAACTACTAAACATCCTTCAAATCAAACAAGTTTGATATCAATGAAGGGCTTGGTTTTTACCCTGTCACGTGACCAAGTCACTAATTGTTATCCCAAAACATTAGCTTATAATCTAGCATTCCATACAACCGTCTGACTGGCCATCAGGTCAACAAACACACAAAAGTTAAGATCATGTTGTGACTGATTTAAAATGACTGCTTTGTCTGATTCAGATCAGTGACCCCTCAATGTAAAGATAAGATTAAAAGCTTTCCAATCAGGGCTTCCATGTTCAGATTGAATTTTGCTGTCATGATCTGCAGCCTGTTGAGCTCTGTATTTTTTTTCAGCTTTCCTGGCTGACTTTCAACCCTGTGTTATTTGTCTAATATCAATCAATCTTTCAACTACTAAACATCCTTCAAATCAAACAAGTTTGATATCAAATCAGAGCTTGGATTTCACCCTGTCACGTGACCAAGTCACTCATTGTTATCCAAAAACATTAGCTTATAATCTAGCATTCCATACAACCGTCTGACTGGCCATCAGGTCAACAAACGCACAAAAGTTAATGTCATGTTTTGAACGATTTAAAAGGACTGCTTTGTCTTGTTCAGATAAGTGACCCCTCAATGTAAAGATAAGATTGAAAGCTTTCCAATGAGGGCTTCCATGTTCAGATTGAATTTTGCTGTCATGATCTGCAGCCTGTTGAGTTCTGTGTCATTTTAGCTGACCTGGCTGACTTTCAACCGTGTGTTATTTGTCTAATATCAATCAATCTTTATACTACTAAACATCCTTCAAATCAAAGAAGTTTGATATCAATGAAGGGCTTGGATTTCACCCTGTCACGTGACCAAGTCACTACATTTAATCCCAAAACATTAGCTTATAATCTAGCATTCCATACAACCGTCTGACTGGCCATCAGGTCAACAAACGCACAAAAGTTCAGATTATGTTTTGAACGATTTAAAAGGACAGCTTTGTCTGATTCAGATAAGTGACCCCTCAATGTAAAGATAAGATTGAAAGCTTTCCAATGAGGGCTTCCATGTTCAGATTGAATTTTGCTGTCATGATCTGCAGCCTGTTGAGTTCTGTGTCATTTTAGCTGACCTGTCTGACTTTCAACCCTGTGTTATTTGTCTAATATCAATCAATCTTTCAACTACTAAACATCCTTCAAATCAAACAAGTTTGATATCAAATCAGAGCTTGGATTTCACCCTGTCACGTGACCAAGTCACTAATTGTTATCCCAAAACATTAGCTTATAATCTAGCATTCCATACAACCGTCTGACTGGCCATCAGGTCCACAAACGCACAAAAGTTAAGATCATGTTTTGACTGATTTAAAAGGACTGCTTTGTCTGATTCAGATAAGTGACCCCTCAATGTAAAGATATGATTGAAAGCTTTCCAATGAGGGCTTCCATGTTCAGATTGAATTTTGCTGTCATGATCTGAGGCCTGTTGAGCTCTGTATTTTTTTCAGCTTTCCTGGCTGACTTTCAACCCTGTGTTATTTGTCTAATATCAATCAATCTTTATACTACTAAACATCCTTCAAATCAAACAAGTTTGATATCAATGAAGGGCTTGGATTTCACCCTGTCACGTGACCAAGTCACTAATTGTTATCCCAAAACATTAGCTTATAATCTAGCATTCCATACAACCGTCTGACTGGCCATCAGGTCAACAAATGCACAAAAGTTCAGATCATGTTTTGAACGATTTAAAAGGACAGCTTTGTCTGATTCAGATAAGTGACCCCTCAATGTAAAGATATGATTGAAAGCTTTCCAATGAGGGCTTCCATGTTCAGATTGAATTTTGCTGTCATGATCTGCAGCCTGTTGAGCTCTGTATTTTTTTTCAGCTTTCCTGGCTGACTTTCAACCCTGTGTTATTTGTCTAATATCAATCAATCTTTCAACTACTAAACATCCTTTAAATCAAACAAGTTTGATATCAAATCAGAGCTTGGATTTCACCCTGTCACGTGACCAAGTCACTCATTGTTATCCTGAAACATTAGCTTATAATCTAGCATTCCATACAACCGTCTGACTGGCCATTAGGGCAACAAACACACAAAAGTTAAGATCATGTTTTGAACGATTTAAAAGGACAGCTTTGTCTGATTCAGATAAGTGACCCCTCAATGTAAAGATAAGATTGAAAGCTTTCCAATGAGGGCTTCCATGTTCAGATTGAATTTTGCTGTCATGATCTGCAGCCTGTTGAGCTCTGTATTTTTTACAGCTTTCCTGGCTGACTTTCAACCCTATGTTATTTGTCTAATATCAATCAATCTTTATACTACTAAACATCCTTCAAATCAAACAAGTTTGATATCAAATCAGAGCTTGGATTTCACCCTGTCACGTGACCAAGTCACTCATTGTTATCCTGAAACATTAGCTTATAATCTAGCATTCCATACAACCCTCTGACTGGCCATCAGGTCAACAAACGCCCAAAAGTTAATGTCATGTTTTGACTGATTTAAAAGGACTGCTTTGTCTTGTTCAGATAAGTGACCCCTCAATGTAAAGATAAGATTGAAAGCTTTCCAATGAGGGCTTCCATGTTCAGATTGACTTTTGCTGTCATGATCTGCAGCCTGTTGAGTTCTGTGTCATTTTAGCTTACCTGGCTGACTTTCAACCCTGTGTTATTTGTCTAATATCAATCAATCTTTCAACTACTAAACATCCTTCAAATCAAACAAGTTTGATATCAAATCAGAGCTTGGATTTCACCCTGTCACGTGACCAAGTCACTAATTGTTATCCCAAAACATTAGCTTATAATCTAGCATTCCATACAACCCTCTGACTGGCCATCAGGTCAACAAACGCACAAAAGTAAAGATCATGTTTTGAACGATTTAAAAGGACAGCTTTGTCTGATTCAGATAAGTGACCCCTCAATGTAAAGATATGATTGAAAGCTTTCCAATGAGGGCTTCCGTGTTCAGATTGAATTTTGCTGTCATGATCTGCAGCCTGTTGAGCTCTGTACTTTTTTTTCAGCTTTCCTGGCTGACTTTCAACCCTGTGTTATTTGTCTAATATCAATCAATCTTTCAACTACTAAACATCCTTCAAATCAAACAAGTTTGATATCAAATCAGAGCTTGGATTTCACCCTGTCACGTGACCAAGTCACTCATTGTTATCCTGAAACATTAGCTTATAATCTAGCATTCCATACAACCGTCTGACTGGCCATCAGGTCAACAAACGCACAAAAGTGAATGTCATGTTTTGACTGATTTAAAAGGACAGCTTTGTCTTGTTCAGATAAGTGACCCCTCAATGTAAAGATAAGATTGAAAGCTTTCCAATGAGGGCTTCCATGTTCAGATTGAATTTTGCTGTCATGATCTGCAGCCTGTTGAGCTCTGTATTTTTTTTCAGCTTTCCTGGCTGACTTTCAACCCTGTGTTATTTGTCTAATATCAATCAATCTTTCAACTACTAAACATCCTTCAAATCAAACAAGTTTGATATCAAATCAGAGCTTGGATTTCACCCTGTCACGTGACCAAGTCACTCATTGTTATCCTGAAACATTAGCTTATAATCTAGCATTCCATACAACCGTCTGACTGGCCATCAGGTCAACAAACACACAAAAGTTAAGATCATGTTTTGAACGATTTAAAAGGGCAGCTTTGTCTGATTCAGATAAGTGACCCCTCAATGTAAAGATAAGATTGAAAGCTTTCCAATGAGGGCTTCCATGTTCAGATTGAATTTTGCTGTCATGATCTGCAGCCTGTTGAGCTCTGTATTTTTTACAGCTTTCCTGGCTGACTTTCAACCCTATGTTATTTGTCTAATATCAATCAATCTTTATACTACTAAACATCCTTCAAATCAAACAAGTTTGATATCAAATCAGAGCTTGGATTTCACCCTGTCACGTGACCAAGTCACTCATTGTTATCCTGAAACATTAGCTTATAATCTAGCATTCCATACAACCCTCTGACTGGCCATCAGGTCGACAAACGTCCAAAAGTTAATGTCATGTTTTGACTGATTTAAAAGGACTGCTTTGTCTTGTTCAGATAAGTGACCCCTCAATGTAAAGATAAGATTGAAAGCTTTCCAATGAGGGCTTCCATGTTCAGATTGAATTTTGCTGTCATGATCTGCAGCCTGTTGAGCTCTGTATTTTTTTTCAGCTTTCCTGGCTGACTTTCAACCCTGTGTTATTTGTCTAATATCAATCAATCTTTCAACTACTAAACATCCTTCAAATCAAACAAGTTTGGTATCAAATCAGAGCTTGGATTTCACCCTGTCACGTGACCAAGTCACTCATTGTTATCCAAAAACATTAGCTTATAATCTAGCATTCCATACAACCGTCTGACTGGCCATCAGGTCAACAAACGCACAAAAGTTAAGATCATGTTTTGAACGATTTAAAAGGACAGCTTTGTCTGATTCAGATAAGTGACCCCTCAATGTAAAGATATGATTGAAAGCTTTCCAATGAGGGCTTCCATGTTCAGATTGAATTTTGCTGTCATGATCTGCAGCCTGTTGAGTTCTGTGTCATTTTAGCTGACCTGTCTGACTTTCAACCCTGTGTTATTTGTCTAATATCAATCAATCTTTCAACTACTAAACATCCTTCAAATCAAACAAGTTTGATATCAAATCAGAGCTTGGATTTCATCCTGTCACGTGACCAAGTCACTAATTGTTATCCCAAAACATTAGCTTATAATCTAGCATTCCATACAACCGTCTGACTGGCCATCAGGTCAACAAACACACAAAAGTTGATGTCATGTTTTGACTGATTTAAAAGGACAGCTTTGTCTGATTCAGATAAGTGACCCCTCAATGTAAAGATAAGATTGAAAGCTTTCCAACGAGGGCTTCCACGTTCAGATTGACTTTTGCTGTCATGATCTGCAGCCTGTTGAGCTCTGTATTTTTTTTCAGCTTTCCTGGCTGACTTTCAACCCTGTGTTATTTGTCTAATATCAATCAATCTTTCAACTACTAAACATCCTTCAAATCAAACAAGTTTGATATCAAATCAGAGCTTGGATTTCACCCTGTCACGTGACCAAGTCACTCATTGTTATCCAAAAACATTAGCTTATAATCTAGCATTCCATACAACCGTCTGACTGGCCATCAGGTCAACAAACGCACAAAAGTTAAGATCATGTTTTGAACGATTTAAAAGGACAGCTTTGTCTGATTCAGATAAGTGACCCCTCAATGTAAAGATATGATTGAAAGCTTTCCAATGAGGGCTTCCATGTTCAGATTGAATTTTGCTGTCATGATCTGAGGCCTGTTGAGTTCTTTGTCATTTTAGCTGACCTGTCTGACTTTCAACCCTGTGTTATTTGTCTAATATCAATCAATCTTTATACTACTAAACATCCTTCAAATCAAACAAGTTTGATATCAATGAAGGGCTTGGATTTCACCCTGTCACGTGACCAAGTAACTAATTTTTATCCCAAAACATTAGCTTATAATCCTGCATTCCATACAACCGTCTGACTGGCCATCAGGTCAACAAACGCACAAAAGTAAAGATCATGTTTTGAACGATTTAAAAGGACAGCTTTGTCTGATTCAGATAAGTGACCCCTCAATGTAAAGATATGATTGAAAGCTTTCTTATGAGGGCTTCCATGTTCAGATTGAATTTTGCTGTCATGATCTGCAGCCTGTTGAGCTCTGTATTTTTTTTCAGCTTTCCTGGCTGACTTTCAACCCTGTGTTATTTGTCTAATATCAATCAATCTTTCAACTACTAAACATCCTTCAAATCAAACAAGTTTGATATCAATGAAGGGCTTGGATTTCACCCTGTCACGTGACCAAGTAACTAATTTTTATCCTGAAACATTAGCTTTTAATCTAGCATTCCATACAACCGTCTGACTGGCCATCAGGTCAACAAATGCACAAAAGTTCAGATCATGTTTTGAACGATTTAAAAGGACAGCTTTGTCTGATTCAGATAAGTGACCCCTCAATGTAAAGATATGATTGAAAGCTTTCCAATGAGGGCTTCCATGTTCAGATTGAATTTTGCTGTCATGATCTGCAGCCTGTTGAGCTCTGTATTTTTTTTCAGCTTTCCTGGCTGACTTTCAACCCTGTGTTATTTGTCTAATATCAATCAATCTTTCAACTACTAAACATCCTTTAAATCAAACAAGTTTGATATCAAATCAGAGCTTGGATTTCACCCTGTCACGTGACCAAGTCACTCATTGTTATCCTGAAACATTAGCTTATAATCTAGCATTCCATACAACCGTCTGACTGGCCATTAGGGCAACAAACACACAAAAGTTAAGATCATGTTTTGAACGATTTAAAAGGACAGCTTTGTCTGATTCAGATAAGTGACCCCTCAATGTAAAGATAAGATTGAAAGCTTTCCAATGAGGGCTTCCATGTTCAGATTGAATTTTGCTGTCATGATCTGCAGCCTGTTGAGCTCTGTATTTTTTACAGCTTTCCTGGCTGACTTTCAACCCTATGTTATTTGTCTAATATCAATCAATCTTTATACTACTAAACATCCTTCAAATCAAACAAGTTTGATATCAAATCAGAGCTTGGATTTCACCCTGTCACGTGACCAAGTCACTCATTGTTATCCTGAAACATTAGCTTATAATCTAGCATTCCATACAACCCTCTGACTGGCCATCAGGTCAACAAACGCCCAAAAGTTAATGTCATGTTTTGACTGATTTAAAAGGACTGCTTTGTCTTGTTCAGATAAGTGACCCCTCAATGTAAAGATAAGATTGAAAGCTTTCCAATGAGGGCTTCCATGTTCAGATTGACTTTTGCTGTCATGATCTGCAGCCTGTTGAGTTCTGTGTCATTTTTGCTTACCTGGCTGACTTTCAACCCTGTGTTATTTGTCTAATATCAATCAATCTTTCAACTACTAAACATCCTTCAAATCAAACAAGTTTGATATCAAATCAGAGCTTGGATTTCACCCTGTCACGTGACCAAGTCACTAATTGTTATCCCAAAACATTAGCTTATAATCTAGCATTCCATACAACCCTCTGACTGGCCATCAGGTCAACAAACGCACAAAAGTAAAGATCATGTTTTGAACGATTTAAAAGGACAGCTTTGTCTGATTCAGATAAGTGACCCCTCAATGTAAAGATATGATTGAAAGCTTTCCAATGAGGGCTTCCGTGTTCAGATTGAATTTTGCTGTCATGATCTGCAGCCTGTTGAGCTCTGTACTTTTTTTTCAGCTTTCCTGGCTGACTTTCAACCCTGTGTTATTTGTCTAATATCAATCAATCTTTCAACTACTAAACATCCTTCAAATCAAACAAGTTTGATATCAAATCAGAGCTTGGATTTCACCCTGTCACGTGACCAAGTCACTCATTGTTATCCTGAAACATTAGCTTATAATCTAGCATTCCATACAACCGTCTGACTGGCCATCAGGTCAACAAACGCACAAAAGTGAATGTCATGTTTTGACTGATTTAAAAGGACAGCTTTGTCTTGTTCAGATAAGTGACCCCTCAATGTAAAGATAAGATTGAAAGCTTTCCAATGAGGGCTTCCATGTTCAGATTGAATTTTGCTGTCATGATCTGCAGCCTGTTGAGCTCTGTATTTTTTTTCAGCTTTCCTGGCTGACTTTCAACCCTGTGTTATTTGTCTAATATCAATCAATCTTTCAACTACTAAACATCCTTCAAATCAAACAAGTTTGATATCAAATCAGAGCTTGGATTTCACCCTGTCACGTGACCAAGTCACTCATTGTTATCCTGAAACATTAGCTTATAATCTAGCATTCCATACAACCGTCTGACTGGCCATCAGGTCAACAAACACACAAAAGTTAAGATCATGTTTTGAACGATTTAAAAGGGCAGCTTTGTCTGATTCAGATAAGTGACCCCTCAATGTAAAGATAAGATTGAAAGCTTTCCAATGAGGGCTTCCATGTTCAGATTGAATTTTGCTGTCATGATCTGCAGCCTGTTGAGCTCTGTATTTTTTACAGCTTTCCTGGCTGACTTTCAACCCTATGTTATTTGTCTAATATCAATCAATCTTTCAACTACTAAACATCCTTCAAATCAAACAAGTTTGATATCAAATCAGAGCTTGGATTTCACCCTGTCACGTGACCAAGTCACTCATTGTTATCCTGAAACATTAGCTTATAATCTAGCATTCCATACAACCCTCTGACTGGCCATCAGGTCGACAAACGTCCAAAAGTTAATGTCATGTTTTGACTGATTTAAAAGGACTGCTTTGTCTTGTTCAGATAAGTGACCCCTCAATGTAAAGATAAGATTGAAAGCTTTCCAATGAGGGCTTCCATGTTCAGATTGAATTTTGCTGTCATGATCTGCAGCCTGTTGAGCTCTGTATTTTTTTTCAGCTTTCCTGGCTGACTTTCAACCCTGTGTTATTTGTCTAATATCAATCAATCTTTCAACTACTAAACATCCTTCAAATCAAACAAGTTTGGTATCAAATCAGAGCTTGGATTTCACCCTGTCACGTGACCAAGTCACTCATTGTTATCCAAAAACATTAGCTTATAATCTAGCATTCCATACAACCGTCTGACTGGCCATCAGGTCAACAAACGCACAAAAGTTAAGATCATGTTTTGAACGATTTAAAAGGACAGCTTTGTCTGATTCAGATAAGTGACCCCTCAATGTAAAGATATGATTGAAAGCTTTCCAATGAGGGCTTCCATGTTCAGATTGAATTTTGCTGTCATGATCTGAGGCCTGTTGAATTCTTTGTCATTTTAGCTGACCTGTCTGACTTTCAACCCTGTGTTATTTGTCTAATATCAATCAATCTTTATACTACTAAACATCCTTCAAATCAAACAAGTTTGATATCAATGAAGGGCTTGGATTTCACCCTGTCACGTGACCAAGTAACTAATTTTTATCCCAAAACATTAGCTTATAATCCTGCATTCCATACAACCGTCTGACTGGCCATCAGGTCAACAAACGCACAAAAGTAAAGATCATGTTTTGAACGATTTAAAAGGACAGCTTTGTCTGATTCAGATAAGTGACCCCTCAATGTAAAGATATGATTGAAAGCTTTCTTATGAGGGCTTCCATGTTCAGATTGAATTTTGCTGTCATGATCTGCAGCCTGTTGAGCTCTGTATTTTTTTTCAGCTTTCCTGGCTGACTTTCAACCCTGTGTTATTTGTCTAATATCAATCAATCTTTCAACTACTAAACATCCTTCAAATCAAACAAGTTTGATATCAATGAAGGGCTTGGATTTCACCCTGTCACGTGACCAAGTAACTAATTTTTATCCTGAAACATTAGCTTTTAATCTAGCATTCCATACAACCGTCTGACTGGCCATCAGGTCAACAAATGCACAAAAGTAAAGATCATGTTTTGAACGATTTAAAAGGACAGCTTTGTCTGATTCAGATAAGTGACCCCTCAATGTAAAGATATGATTGAAAGCTTTCCAATGAGGGCTTCCATGTTCAGATTGAATTTTGCTGTCATGATCTGCAGCCTGTTGAGCTCTGTATTTTTTTTCAGCTTTCCTGGCTGACTTTCAACCCTGTGTTATTTGTCTAATATCAATCAATCTTTCAACTACTAAACATCCTTTAAATCAAACAAGTTTGATATCAAATCAGAGCTTGGATTTCACCCTGTCACGTGACCAAGTCACTCATTGTTATCCTGAAACATTAGCTTATAATCTAGCATTCCATACAACCGTCTGACTGGCCATTAGGGCAACAAACACACAAAAGTTAAGATCATGTTTTGAACGATTTAAAAGGACAGCTTTGTCTGATTCAGATAAGTGACCCCTCAATGTAAAGATAAGATTGAAAGCTTTCCAATGAGGGCTTCCATGTTCAGATTGAATTTTGCTGTCATGATCTGCAGCCTGTTGAGCTCTGTATTTTTTACAGCTTTCCTGGCTGACTTTCAACCCTATGTTATTTGTCTAATATCAATCAATCTTTATACTACTAAACATCCTTCAAATCAAACAAGTTTGATATCAAATCAGAGCTTGGATTTCACCCTGTCACGTGACCAAGTCACTCATTGTTATCCTGAAACATTAGCTTATAATCTAGCATTCCATACAACCCTCTGACTGGCCATCAGGTCAACAAACGCCCAAAAGTTAATGTCATGTTTTGACTGATTTAAAAGGACTGCTTTGTCTTGTTCAGATAAGTGACCCCTCAATGTAAAGATAAGATTGAAAGCTTTCCAATGAGGGCTTCCATGTTCAGATTGACTTTTGCTGTCATGATCTGCAGCCTGTTGAGTTCTGTGTCATTTTTGCTTACCTGGCTGACTTTCAACCCTGTGTTATTTGTCTAATATCAATCAATCTTTCAACTACTAAACATCCTTCAAATCAAACAAGTTTGATATCAAATCAGAGCTTGGATTTCACCCTGTCACGTGACCAAGTCACTAATTGTTATCCCAAAACATTAGCTTATAATCTAGCATTCCATACAACCCTCTGACTGGCCATCAGGTCAACAAACGCACAAAAGTAAAGATCATGTTTTGAACGATTTAAAAGGACAGCTTTGTCTGATTCAGATAAGTGACCCCTCAATGTAAAGATATGATTGAAAGCTTTCCAATGAGGGCTTCCGTGTTCAGATTGAATTTTGCTGTCATGATCTGCAGCCTGTTGAGCTCTGTACTTTTTTTTCAGCTTTCCTGGCTGACTTTCAACCCTGTGTTATTTGTCTAATATCAATCAATCTTTCAACTACTAAACATCCTTCAAATCAAACAAGTTTGATATCAAATCAGAGCTTGGATTTCACCCTGTCACGTGACCAAGTCACTCATTGTTATCCTGAAACATTAGCTTATAATCTAGCATTCCATACAACCGTCTGACTGGCCATCAGGTCAACAAACGCACAAAAGTGAATGTCATGTTTTGACTGATTTAAAAGGACAGCTTTGTCTTGTTCAGATAAGTGACCCCTCAATGTAAAGATAAGATTGAAAGCTTTCCAATGAGGGCTTCCATGTTCAGATTGAATTTTGCTGTCATGATCTGCAGCCTGTTGAGCTCTGTATTTTTTTTCAGCTTTCCTGGCTGACTTTCAACCCTGTGTTATTTGTCTAATATCAATCAATCTTTCAACTACTAAACATCCTTCAAATCAAACAAGTTTGATATCAAATCAGAGCTTGGATTTCACCCTGTCACGTGACCAAGTCACTCATTGTTATCCTGAAACATTAGCTTATAATCTAGCATTCCATACAACCGTCTGACTGGCCATCAGGTCAACAAACACACAAAAGTTAAGATCATGTTTTGAACGATTTAAAAGGGCAGCTTTGTCTGATTCAGATAAGTGACCCCTCAATGTAAAGATAAGATTGAAAGCTTTCCAATGAGGGCTTCCATGTTCAGATTGAATTTTGCTGTCATGATCTGCAGCCTGTTGAGCTCTGTATTTTTTACAGCTTTCCTGGCTGACTTTCAACCCTATGTTATTTGTCTAATATCAATCAATCTTTATACTACTAAACATCCTTCAAATCAAACAAGTTTGATATCAAATCAGAGCTTGGATTTCACCCTGTCACGTGACCAAGTCACTCATTGTTATCCTGAAACATTAGCTTATAATCTAGCATTCCATACAACCCTCTGACTGGCCATCAGGTCGACAAACGTCCAAAAGTTAATGTCATGTTTTGACTGATTTAAAAGGACTGCTTTGTCTTGTTCAGATAAGTGACCCCTCAATGTAAAGATAAGATTGAAAGCTTTCCAATGAGGGCTTCCATGTTCAGATTGAATTTTGCTGTCATGATCTGCAGCCTGTTGAGCTCTGTATTTTTTTTCAGCTTTCCTGGCTGACTTTCAACCCTGTGTTATTTGTCTAATATCAATCAATCTTTCAACTACTAAACATCCTTCAAATCAAACAAGTTTGGTATCAAATCAGAGCTTGGATTTCACCCTGTCACGTGACCAAGTCACTCATTGTTATCCAAAAACATTAGCTTATAATCTAGCATTCCATACAACCGTCTGACTGGCCATCAGGTCAACAAACGCACAAAAGTTAAGATCATGTTTTGAACGATTTAAAAGGACAGCTTTGTCTGATTCAGATAAGTGACCCCTCAATGTAAAGATATGATTGAAAGCTTTCCAATGAGGGCTTCCATGTTCAGATTGAATTTTGCTGTCATGATCTGCAGCCTGTTGAGTTCTGTGTCATTTTAGCTGACCTGTCTGACTTTCAACCCTGTGTTATTTGTCTAATATCAATCAATCTTTCAACTACTAAACATCCTTCAAATCAAACAAGTTTGATATCAAATCAGAGCTTGGATTTCATCCTGTCACGTGACCAAGTCACTAATTGTTATCCCAAAACATTAGCTTATAATCTAGCATTCCATACAACCGTCTGACTGGCCATCAGGTCAACAAACACACAAAAGTTGATGTCATGTTTTGACTGATTTAAAAGGACAGCTTTGTCTGATTCAGATAAGTGACCCCTCAATGTAAAGATAAGATTGAAAGCTTTCCAACGAGGGCTTCCACGTTCAGATTGACTTTTGCTGTCATGATCTGCAGCCTGTTGAGCTCTGTATTTTTTTTCAGCTTTCCTGGCTGACTTTCAACCCTGTGTTATTTGTCTAATATCAATCAATCTTTCAACTACTAAACATCCTTCAAATCAAACAAGTTTGGTATCAAATCAGAGCTTGGATTTCACCCTGTCACGTGACCAAGTCACTCATTGTTATCCAAAAACATTAGCTTATAATCTAGCATTCCATACAACCGTCTGACTGGCCATCAGGTCAACAAACGCACAAAAGTTAAGATCATGTTTTGAACGATTTAAAAGGACAGCTTTGTCTGATTCAGATAAGTGACCCCTCAATGTAAAGATATGATTGAAAGCTTTCCAATGAGGGCTTCCATGTTCAGATTGAATTTTGCTGTCATGATCTGAGGCCTGTTGAATTCTTTGTCATTTTAGCTGACCTGTCTGACTTTCAACCCTGTGTTATTTGTCTAATATCAATCAATCTTTATACTACTAAACATCCTTCAAATCAAACAAGTTTGATATCAATGAAGGGCTTGGATTTCACCCTGTCACGTGACCAAGTAACTAATTTTTATCCCAAAACATTAGCTTATAATCCTGCATTCCATACAACCGTCTGACTGGCCATCAGGTCAACAAACGCACAAAAGTAAAGATCATGTTTTGAACGATTTAAAAGGACAGCTTTGTCTGATTCAGATAAGTGACCCCTCAATGTAAAGATATGATTGAAAGCTTTCTTATGAGGGCTTCCATGTTCAGATTGAATTTTGCTGTCATGATCTGCAGCCTGTTGAGCTCTGTATTTTTTTTCAGCTTTCCTGGCTGACTTTCAACCCTGTGTTATTTGTCTAATATCAATCAATCTTTCAACTACTAAACATCCTTCAAATCAAACAAGTTTGATATCAATGAAGGGCTTGGATTTCACCCTGTCACGTGACCAAGTAACTAATTTTTATCCCAAAACATTAGCTTATAATCCTGCATTCCATACAACCGTCTGACTGGCCATCAGGTCAACAAACGCACAAAAGTAAAGATCATGTTTTGAACGATTTAAAAGGACAGCTTTGTCTGATTCAGATAAGTGACCCCTCAATGTAAAGATAAGATTGAAAGCTTTCCAATGAGGGCTTCCATGTTCAGATTGAATTTTGCTGTCATGATCTGCAGCCTGTTGAGTTCTGTGTCATTTTAGCTGACCTGGCTGACTTTCAACCCTGTGTTATTTGTCTAATATCAATCAATCTTTCAACTACTAAACATCCTTCAAATCAAACAAGTTTGATATCAAATCAGAGCTTGGATTTCACCCTGTCACGTGACCAAGTCACTCATTGTTATCCCAAAACATTAGCTTATAATCTAGCATTCCATACAACCCTCTGACTGGCCATCAGGTCAACAAACGCACAAAAGTTAAGATCATGTTTTGACTGATTTAAAAGGACAGCTTTTTCTAATTCAGATTAGTGACCCCTCAATGTAAAGATAAGATTGAAAGCTTTCCAATGAGGGCTTCCATGTTCAGATTGAATTTTGCTGTCATGATCTGCAGCCTGTTGAGTTCTGTGTCATTTTAGCTGACCTGTCTGACTTTCAACCCTGTGTTATTTGTCTAATATCAATCAATCTTTATACTACTAAACATCTTTCAAATCAAACAAGTTTGATATCAAATCAGAGCTTGGATTTCTCCCTGTCACGTGACCAAGTCACTCATTGTTATCCCAAAACATTAGCTTATAATCCTGCATTCCATACAACCGTCTGACTGGCCATCAGGTCAACAAACACACAAAAGTTGATGTCATGTTGTGACTGATTTAAAATGACTGCTTTGTCTGATTCAGATCAGTGACCCCTCAATGTAAAGATAAGATTGAAAGCTTTCCAATGAGGGCTTCCATGTTCAGATTGAATTTTGCTGTCATGATCTGCAGCCTGTTGAACTCTGTATTTTTTTTCAGCTTTCCTGGCTGACTTTCAACCCTGTGTTATTTGTCTAATATCAATCAATCTTTCAACTACTAAACATCCTTCAAATCAAACAAGTTTGATATCAAATCAGAGCTTGGATTTCACCCTGTCACGTGACCAAGTCACTCATTGTTATCCTGAAACATTAGCTTATAATCTAGCATTCCATACAACCGTCTGACTGGCCATCAGGTCAACAAACACACAAAAGTTAAGATCATGTTTTGAACGATTTAAAAGGACAGCTATGTCTGATTCAGATCAGTGACCCCTCAATGTAAAGATAAGATTGAAAGCTTTCCAATGAGGGCTTCCATGTTCAGATTGAATTTTGCTGTCATGATCTGCAGCCTGTTGAGTTCTGTGTCATTTTAGCTGACCTTTCTGACTTTCAACCCTGTGTTATTTGTCTAATATCAATCAATCTTTATACTACTAAACATCCTTCAAATCAAACAAGTTTGATATCAAATCAGAGCTTGGATTTCACCCTGTCACGTGACCAAGTCACTAATTGTTATCCCAAAACATTAGCTTATAATCCTGCAGTCCATACAACCCTCTGACTGGCCATCAGGTCAACAAACACACAAAAGTTGATGTCATGTTGTGACTGATTTAACATGACTGCTTTGTCTGATTCAGATAAGTGACCCCTCAATGTAAAGATAAGATTGAAAGCTTTCCAATGAAGGCTTCCATGTTCAGATTGAATTTTGCTGTCATGATCTGCAGCCTGTTGAGCTCTGTATTTTTTTTCAGCTTTCCTGGCTGACTTTCAACCCTGTGTTATTTGTCTAATATCAATCAATCTTTCAACTACTAAACATCCTTCAAATCAAACAAGTTTGATATCAAATCAGAGCTTGGATTTCACCCTGTCACGTGACCAAGTCACTCATTGTTATCCTGAAACATTACCTTATAATCTAGCATTCCATACAACCGTCTGACTGGCCATCAGGTCAACAAACGCACAAAAGTTAAGATCATGTTTTGAACGATTTAAAAGGACAGCTTTGTCTGATTCAGATAAGTGACCCCTCAATGTAAAGATATGATTGAAAGCTTTCCAATGAGGGCTTCCATGTTCAGATTGAATTTTGCTGTCATGATCTGCAGCCTGTTGAATTCTTTGTCATTTTAGCTGACCTGTCTGACTTTCAACCCTGTGTTATTTGTCTAATATCAATCAATCTTTATACTACTAAACATCCTTCAAATCAAACAAGTTTGATATCAATGAAGGGCTTGGATTTCACCCTGTCACGTGACAAAGTAACTAATTTTTATCCCAAAACATTAGCTTATAATCCTGCATTCCATACAACCGTCTGACTGGCCATCAGGTCAACAAACGCACAAAAGTAAAGATCATGTTTTGAACAATTTAAAAGGACAGCTTTGTCTGATTCAGATAAGTGACCCCTCAATGTAAAGATATGATTGAAAGCTTTCTTATGAGGGCTTCCATGTTCAGATTGAATTTTGCTGTCATGATCTGCAGCCTGTTGAGCTCTGTATTTTTTTTCAGCTTTCCTGGCTGACTTTCAACCCTGTGTTATTTGTCTAATATCAATCAATCTTTCAACTACTAAACATCCTTCAAATCAAACAAGTTTGATATCAATGAAGGGCTTGGATTTCACCCTGTCACGTGACCAAGTCACTCATTGTTATCCCAAAACATTAGCTTATAATCTAGCATTCCATACAACCCTCTGACTGGCCATCAGGTCATTAAACGCACAAAAGTAAAGATCATGTTTTGACTGATTTAAAAGGACAGCTTTGTCTGATTCAGATAAGTGACCCCTCAATGTAAAGATATGATTGAAAGCTTTCCAATGAGGGCTTCCATGTTCAGATTGAATTTTGCTGTCATGATCTGCAGCCTGTTGAGTTCTGTGTCATTTTAGCTGACCTGTCTGACTTTCAACCCTGTGTTATTTGTCTAATATCAATCAATCTTTCAACTACTAAACATCCTTCAAATCAAACAAGTTTGATATCAAATCAGAGCTTGGATTTCACCCTGTCACGTGACCAAGTCACTCATTGTTATCCCAAAACATTAGCTTATAATCTAGCATTCCATACAACCGTCTGACTGGCCATCAGGTCAACAAACACACAAAAGTTGATGTCATGTTTTGACTGATTTAAAAGGACAGCTTTGTCTGATTCAGATAAGTGACCCCTCAATGTAAAGATAAGATTGAAAGCTTTCCAACGAGGGCTTCCACGTTCAGATTGACTTTTGCTGTCATGATCTGCAGCCTGTTGAGCTCTGTATTTTTTTTCAGCTTTCCTGGCTGACTTTCAACCCTGTGTTATTTGTCTAATATCAATCAATCTTTCAACTACTAAACATCCTTCAAATCAAACAAGTTTGATATCAAATCAGAGCTTGGATTTCACCCTGTCACGTGACCAAGTCACAACATTCAATCCTGAAACATTAGCTTATAATCTAGCATTCCATACAACCGTCTGACTGGCCATCAGGTCAACAAACACACAAAAGTTGATGTCATGTTTTGACTGATTTAAAAGGACAGCTTTGTCTGATTCAGATAAGTGACCCCTCAATGTAAAGATAAGATTGAAAGCTTTCCAATGAGGGCTTCCATGTTCAGATTGAATTTTGCTGTCATGATCTGCAGCCTGTTGAGTTCTGTGTCATTTTAGCTGACCTGTCTGACTTTCAACCCTGTGTTATTTGTCTAATATCAATCAATCTTTATACTACTAAACATCCTTCAAATCAAACAAGTTTGATATCAAATCAGAGCTTGGATTTCACCCTGTCACGTGACCAAGTCACTCATTGTTATCCTGAAACATTAGCTTATAATCTAGCATTCCATACAACCGTCTGACTGGCCATCAGGTCAACAAACGCACAAAAGTTAATGTCATGTTTTGACTGATTTAAAAGGACAGCTTTGTCTTGTTCAGATAAGTGACCCCTCAATGTAAAGATAAGATTGAAAGCTTTCCAATGAGGGCTTCCATGTTCAGATTGAATTTTGCTGTCATGATCTGAAGCCTGTTGAGCTCTGTATTTTTTTCAGCTTTCCTGGCTGACTTTCAACCCTGTGTTATTTGTCTAATATCAATCAATCTTTATACTACTAAACATCCTTCAAATCAAACAAGTTTGATATCAATAAAGGGCTTGGATTTCACCCTGTCACGTGACCAAGTCACTCATTGTTATCCAAAAACATTAGCTTATAATCTAGCATTCCATACAACCGTCTGACTGGCCATCAGGTCAACAAACGCACAAAAGTTAAGATCATGTTTTGAACGATTTAAAAGGACTGCTTTGTCTTGTTCAGATAAGTGACCCCTCAATGTAAAGATAAGATTGAAAGCTTTCCAATGAGGGCTTCCATGTTCAGATTGAATTTTGCTGTCATGATCTGCAGCCTGTTGAGTTCTTTGTCATTTTAGCTGACCTGGCTGACTTTCAACCCTGTGTTATTTGTCTAATATCAATCAATCTTTATACTACTAAACATCCTTCAAATCAAACAAGTTTGATATCAAATCAGAACTTGGATTTCACCCTGTCACGTGACCAAGTCACTACATTTAATCCTGAAACATTAGCTTATAATCTAGCATTCCATACAACCGTCTGACTGGCCATCAGGTCAACAAACAAACAAAAGTTGATGTCATGTTTTGAACGATTTAAAAGGACTGCTTTGTCTTGTTCAGATAAGTGACCCCTCAATGTAAAGATAAGATTGAAAGCTTTCCAATGAGGGCTTCCATGTTCAGATTGAATTTTGCTGTCATGATCTGCAGCCTGTTGAGTTCTTTGTCATTTTAGCTGACCTGGCTGACTTTCAACCCTGTTTTATTTGTCTAATATCAATCTGTCTTTCAACTACTAAACATCCTTCAAATCAAACAAGTTTGATATCAAATCACGCTTGGATTTCACCCTGTCACGTGACCAAATCACTAATTGTTATCCCAAAACATTAGCTTATAATCTAGCATTCCATACAACCCTCTGACTGGCCATCAGGTCAACAAACGCACAAAAGTTAAGATCATGTTTTGAACGATTTAAAAGGACTGCTTTGTCTTGTTCAGATCAGTGACCCCTCAATGTAAAGATAAGATTGAAAGCTTTCCAATGAGGGCTTCCATGTTCAGATTGAATTTTGCTGTCATGATCTGAGGCCTGTTGAATTCTTTGTCATTTTAGCTGACCTGTCTGACTTTCAACCCTGTGTTATTTGTCTAATATCAATCAATCTTTATACTACTAAACATCCTTCAAATCAAACAAGTTTGATATCAATGAAGGGCTTGGATTTCACCCTGTCACGTGACCAAGTAACTAATTTTTATCCCAAAACATTAGCTTATAATCCTGCATTCCATACAACCGTCTGACTGGCCATCAGGTCAACAAACGCACAAAAGTAAAGATCATGTTTTGAACGATTTAAAAGGACAGCTTTGTCTGATTCAGATAAGTGACCCCTCAATGTAAAGATATGATTGAAAGCTTTCTTATGAGGGCTTCCATGTTCAGATTGAATTTTGCTGTCATGATCTGCAGCCTGTTGAGCTCTGTATTTTTTTTCAGCTTTCCTGGCTGACTTTCAACCCTGTGTTATTTGTCTAATATCAATCAATCTTTCAACTACTAAACATCCTTCAAATCAAACAAGTTTGATATCAAATCAGAACTTGGATTTCACCCTGTCACGTGACCAAGTCACTACATTTAATCCTGAAACATTAGCTTATAATCTAGCATTCCATACAACCGTCTGACTGGCCATCAGGTCAACAAACAAACAAAAGTTGATGTCATGTTTTGAACGATTTAAAAGGACTGCTTTGTCTTGTTCAGATAAGTGACCCCTCAATGTAAAGATAAGATTGAAAGCTTTCCAATGAGGGCTTCCATGTTCAGATTGAATTTTGCTGTCATGATCTGCAGCCTGTTGAGTTCTTTGTCATTTTAGCTGACCTGGCTGACTTTCAACCCTGTGTTATTTGTCTAATATCAATCAATCTTTATACTACTAAACATCCTTCAAATCAAACAAGTTTGATATCAATGAAGGGCTTGGATTTCACCCTGTCACGTGACCAAGTAACTAATTTTTATCCCAAAACATTAGCTTATAATCCTGCATTCCATACAACCGTCTGACTGGCCATCAGGTCAACAAACGCACAAAAGTAAAGATCATGTTTTGAACGATTTAAAAGGACAGCTTTGTCTGATTCAGATAAGTGACCCCTCAATGTAAAGATATGATTGAAAGCTTTCTTATGAGGGCTTCCATGTTCAGATTGAATTTTGCTGTCATGATCTGCAGCCTGTTGAGTTCTGTGTCATTTTAGCTGACCTTTCTGACTTTCAACCCTGTGTTATTTGTCTAATATCAATCAATCTTTATACTACTAAACATCCTTCAAATCAAACAAGTTTGATATCAAATCAGAACTTGGATTTCACCCTGTCACGTGACCAAGTCACTACATTTAATCCTGAAACATTAGCTTATAATCTAGCATTCCATACAACCGTCTGACTGGCCATCAGGTCAACAAACAAACAAAAGTTGATGTCATGTTTTGAACGATTTAAAAGGACTGCTTTGTCTTGTTCAGATAAGTGACCCCTCAATGTAAAGATAAGATTGAAAGCTTTCCAATGAGGGCTTCCATGTTCAGATTGAATTTTGCTGTCATGATCTGCAGCCTGTTGAGTTCTTTGTCATTTTAGCTGACCTGGCTGACTTTCAACCCTGTTTTATTTGT
This sequence comes from Halichoeres trimaculatus, assembly GCF_033239565.1. Taxonomy (NCBI): domain Eukaryota; kingdom Metazoa; phylum Chordata; class Actinopteri; order Labriformes; family Labridae; genus Halichoeres; species Halichoeres trimaculatus. Next base: position 390,490 of record NW_027437190.1, on the reverse strand, counting down.
CTAATATCAATCTGTCTTTCAACTACTAAACATCCTTCAAATCAAACAAGTTTGATATCAAATCACGCTTGGATTTCACCCTGTCACGTGACCAAATCACTAATTGTTATCCCAAAACATTAGCTTATAATCTAGCATTCCATACAACCCTCTGACTGGCCATCAGGTCAACAAACGCACAAAAGTTAAGATCATGTTTTGAACGATTTAAAAGGACTGCTTTGTCTTGTTCAGATCAGTGACCCCTCAATGTAAAGATAAGATTGAAAGCTTTCCAATGAGGGCTTCCATGTTCAGATTGAATTTTGCTGTCATGATCTGAGGCCTGTTGAATTCTTTGTCATTTTAGCTGACCTGTCTGACTTTCAACCCTGTGTTATTTGTCTAATATCAATCAATCTTTATACTACTAAACATCCTTCAAATCAAACAAGTTTGATATCAATGAAGGGCTTGGATTTCACCCTGTCACGTGACCAAGTAACTAATTTTTATCCCAAAACATTAGCTTATAATCCTGCATTCCATACAACCGTCTGACTGGCCATCAGGTCAACAAACGCACAAAAGTAAAGATCATGTTTTGAACGATTTAAAAGGACAGCTTTGTCTGATTCAGATAAGTGACCCCTCAATGTAAAGATATGATTGAAAGCTTTCTTATGAGGGCTTCCATGTTCAGATTGAATTTTGCTGTCATGATCTGCAGCCTGTTGAGCTCTGTATTTTTTTTCAGCTTTCCTGGCTGACTTTCAACCCTGTGTTATTTGTCTAATATCAATCAATCTTTCAACTACTAAACATCCTTCAAATCAAACAAGTTTGATATCAATGAAGGGCTTGGATTTCACCCTGTCACGTGACCAAGTAACTAATTTTTATCCCAAAACATTAGCTTATAATCCTGCATTCCATACAACCGTCTGACTGGCCATCAGGTCAACAAACGCACAAAAGTAAAGATCATGTTTTGAACGATTTAAAAGGACAGCTTTGTCTGATTCAGATAAGTGACCCCTCAATGTAAAGATAAGATTGAAAGCTTTCCAATGAGGGCTTCCATGTTCAGATTGAATTTTGCTGTCATGATCTGCAGCCTGTTGAGTTCTGTGTCATTTTAGCTGACCTGGCTGACTTTCAACCCTGTGTTATTTGTCTAATATCAATCAATCTTTCAACTACTAAACATCCTTCAAATCAAACAAGTTTGATATCAAATCAGAGCTTGGATTTCACCCTGTCACGTGACCAAGTCACTCATTGTTATCCCAAAACATTAGCTTATAATCTAGCATTCCATAAAACCCTCTGACTGGCCATCAGGTCAACAAACACACAAAAGTTGATGTCATGTTGTGACTGATTTAAAAGGACAGCTTTGTCTAATTCAGATTAGTGACCCCTCAATGTAAAGATAAGATTGAAAGCTTTCCAATGAGGGCTTCCATGTTCAGATTGAATTTTGCTGTCATGATCTGCAGCCTGTTGAGTTCTTTGTCATTTTAGCTGACCTGGCTGACTTTCAACCCTGTGTTATTTGTCTAATATCAATCAATCTTTATACTACTAAACATCCTTCAAATCAAACAAGTTTGATATCAATGAAGGGCTTGGATTTCACCCTGTCACGTGACCAAGTCACTCATTGTTATCCCAAAACATTAGCTTATAATCTAGCAGTCCATACAACCGTCTGACTGGCCATCAGGTCAACAAACGCACAAAAGTTAATGTCATGTTTTGACTGATTTAAAAGGACTGCTTTGTCTTGTTCAGATAAGTGACCCCTCAATGTAAAGATAAGATTGAAAGCTTTCCAATGAGGGCTTCCATGTTCAGATTGAATTTTGCTGTCATGATCTGAAGCCTGTTGAGCTCTGTATTTTTTTCAGCTTTCCTGGCTGACTTTCAACCCTGTGTTATTTGTCTAATATCAATCAATCTTTATACTACTAAACATCCTTCAAATCAAACAAGTTTGATATCAAATCAGGGCTTGGATTTCACCCTGTCACGTGACCAAGTCACTCATTGTTATCCCAAAACATTAGCTTATAATCTAGCATTCCATACAACCGTCTGACTGGCCATCAGGTCAACAAACACACAAAAGTTAAGATCATGTTTTGAACGATTTAAAAGGACTGCTTTGTCTTGTTCAGATAAGTGACCCCTCAATGTAAAGATAAGATTGAAAGCTTTCCAATGAGGGCTTCCATGTTCAGATTGAATTTTGCTGTCATGATCTGCAGCCTGTTGAGTTCTTTGTCATTTTAGCTGACCTGGCTGACTTTCAACCCTGTTTTATTTGTCTAATATCAATCTGTCTTTCAACTACTAAACATCCTTCAAATCAAACAAGTTTGATATCAAATCACGCTTGGATTTCACCCTGTCACGTGACCAAATCACTAATTGTTATCCCAAAACATTAGCTTATAATCTAGCATTCCATACAACCCTCTGACTGGCCATCAGGTCAACAAACAAACAAAAGTTGATGTCATGTTGTGACTGATTTAAAATGACTGCTTTGTCTGATTCAGATAAGTGACCCCTCAATGTAAAGATAAGATTGAAAGCTTTCCAATGAGGGCTTCCATGTTCAGATTGAATTTTGCTGTCATGATCTGAGGCCTGTTGAATTCTTTGTCATTTTAGCTGACCTGTCTGACTTTCAACCCTGTGTTATTTGTCTAATATCAATCAATCTTTATACTACTAAACATCCTTCAAATCAAACAAGTTTGATATCAAATCAGAGCTTGGATTTCACCCTGTCAAGTGACCAAGTCACTCATTGTTATCCAAAAACATTAGCTTATAATCTAGCATTCCATAAAACCCTCTGACTGGCCATCAGGTCAACAAACACCCAAAAGTTGATGTCATTTTTAAGACTGATTTAAAAGGACAGCTTTGTCTGATTCAGATAAGTGACCCCTATATGTAAAGATATGATTGAAAGCTTTCCAATGAGGGCTTCCATGTTCAGATTGAATTTTGCTGTCATGATCTGCAGCCTGTTGAGTTCTGTGTCATTTTAGCTGACCTGGCTGACTTTCAACCCTGTGTTATTTGTCTAATATCAATCAATCTTTATACTACTAAACATCCTTCAAATCAAACAAGTTTGATATCAATGAAGGACTTGGATTTCACCCTGTCACGTGACCAAGTCACTTCTTTTAATCCCAAAACATTAGCTTATAATCTAGCATTCCATACCACCGTCTGACTGGCCATCAGGTCAACAAACGCACAAAAGTAAAGATCATGTTTTGAACGATTTAAAAGGACAGCTTTGTCTGATTCAGATCAGTGACCCCTCAATGTAAAGATATGATTGAAAGCTTTCCAATGAGGGCTTCCGTGTTCAGATTGAATTTTGCTGTCATGATCTGCAGCCTGTTGAGCTCTGTATTTTTTTTTCAGCTTTCCTGGCTGACTTTCAACCCTGTGTTATTTGTCTAATATCAATCAATCTTTCAACTACTAAACATCCTTCAAATCAAACAAGTTTGATATCAATGAAGGGCTTGGATTTCACCCTGTCACGTGACCAAGTCACTCATTGTTATCCCAAAACATTAGCTTATAATCTAGCATTCCATACAACCGTCTGACTGGCCATCAGGTCAACAAACGCACAAAAGTTAAGATCATGTTTTGAAAGATTTAAAAGGACAGCTTTGTCTGATTCAGATAAGTGACCCCTCAATGTAAAGATATGATTGAAAGCTTTCCAATGAGGGCTTCCATGTTCAGATTGAATTTTGCTGTCATGATCTGCAGCCTGTTGAGTTCTCTGTCATTTTAGCTTACCTGGCTGACTTTCAACCCTGTGTTATTTGTCTAATATCAATCAAGCTTTTAACTACTAAACATCCTTCAAATCAAACAAGTTTGATATCAAATCAGAACTTGGATTTCACCCTGTCACGTGACCAAGTCACTAATTGTTATCCCAAAACATTAGCTTATAATCTAGCATTCCATACAACCCTCTGACTGGCCATCAGGTCAACAAACGCCCAAAAGTTGATGTCATGTTGTGACTGATTTAAAATGACTGCTTTGTCTGATTCAGATCAGTGACCCCTCAATGTAAAGATAAGATTGAAAGCTTTCCAATGAGGGCTTCCATGTTCAGATTGAATTTTGCTGTCATGATCTGCAGCCTGTTGAGCTCTGTGTCATGTTAGCTGACCTGACTGACTTTCAACCCTGTGTTATTTGTCTAATATCAATCAATCTTTATACTACTAAGCATCCTTCAAATCAAACAAGTTTGATATCAATGAAGGGCTTGGATTTCACCCTGTCACGTGACCAAGTCACTTCTTTTAATCCTGAAACATTAGCTTATAATCTAGCATTCTATACAACCGTCTGACTGGCCATCAGGTCAACAAACACACAAAAGTTAATGTCATGTTGTGACTGATTTAAAAGGACAGCTTTGTCTTGTTCAGATAAGTGACCCCTCAATGTAAAGATAAGATTGAAAGCTTTCCAATGAGGGCTTCCATGTTCAGATTGAATTTTGCTGTCATGATCTGCAGCATGTTGAGCTCTGTATTTTTTTCAGCTTTCCTGGCTGACTTTCAACCCTGTGTTATTTGTCTAATATCAATCAATCTTTCAACTACTAAATATCCTTCAAATCAAACAAGTTTGATATCAAATCAGAGCTTGGATTTCACCCTGTCACGTGACCAAGTCACTACATTTAATCCTGAAACATTAGCTTATAATCTAGCATTCCATACAACCGTCTGACTGGCCATCAGGTCAACAAACGCACAAAAGTTGAGATCATGTTTTGAACGATTTAAAAGGACAGCTTTGTCTTGTTCTGATAAGTGACCCCTCAAAGTAAAGATATGATTGAAAGCTTTCCAATGAGGGCTTCCATGTTCAGATTGAATTTTGCTGTCATGATCTGCAGCCTGTTGAGCTCTGTATTTTTTTTCAGCTCTCCTGGCTGACTTTCAACCCTGTGTTATTTGTCTAATATCAATCAATCTTTATACTACTAAACATCCTTCAAATCAAACAAGTTTGATATCAAATCAGAGCTTGGATTTCACCCTGTCACGTGACCAAGTCACTCATTGTTATCCCAAAACATTAGCTTATAATCTAGCATTCCATACAACCCTCTGACTGGCCATCAGGTCAACAAACGCACAAAAGTTAAGATCATGTTTTGACTGATTTAAAAGGACAGCTTTGTCTAATTCAGATTAGTGACCCCTCAATGTAAAGATAAGATTGAAAGCTTTCCAATGAGGGCTTCCATGTTCAGATTGAATTTTGCTGTCATGATCTGCAGCCTGTTGAGTTCTGTGTCATTTTAGCTGACCTGTCTGACTTTCAACCCTGTGTTATTTGTCTAATATCAATCAATCTTTATACTACTAAACATCCTTCAAATCAAACAAGTTTGATATCAAATCAGAGCTTGGATTTCACCCTGTCACGTGACCAAGTCACTAATTGTTATCCCAAAACATTAGCTTATAATCCTGCAGTCCATACAACCCTCTGACTGGCCATCAGGTCAACAAACGCACAAAAGTTAAGATCATGTTTTGACTGATTTAAAAGGACAGCTTTGTCTGATTCAGATAAGTGACCCCTCAATGTAAAGATAAGATTGAAAGCTTTCCAATGAGGGCTTCCATGTTCAGATTGAATTTTGCTGTCATGATCTGCAGCCTGTTGAGCTCTGTATTTTTTTTTCAGCTTTCCTGGCTGACTTTCAACCCTGTGTTATTTGTCTAATATCAATCAATCTTTCAACTACTAAACATCCTTCAAATCAAACAAGTTTGATATCAAATCAGAGCTTGGATTTCACCCTGTCACGTGACCAAGTCACTCATTGTTATCCTGAAACATTAGCTTATAATCTAGCATTCCATACAACCGTCTGACTGGCCATCAGGTCAACAAACGCCCAAAAGTTGATGTCATGTTTTGACTGATTTAAAATGACTGCTTTGTCTGATTCAGATCAGTGACCCCTCAATGTAAAGATAAGATTGAAAGCTTTCCAATGAGGGCTTCCATGTTCAGATTGAATTTTGCTGTCATGATCTGCAGCCTGTTGAGTTCTGTGTCATTTTAGCTGACCTGGCTGACTTTCAACCCTGTGTTATTTGTCTAATATCAATCAATCTTTATACTACTAAACATCCTTCAAATCAAACAAGTTTGATATCAAATCAGAGCTTGGATTTCACCCTGTCACGTGACCAAGTCACTCATTGTTATCCCAAAACATTAGCTTATAATCTAGCATTCCATACAACCGTCTGACTGGCCATCAGGTCAACAAACACACAAAAGTTGATGTCATGTTTTGACTGATTTAAAAGGACAGCTTTGTCTTGTTCAGATAAGTGACCCCTCAATGTAAAGATAAGATTGAAAGCTTTCCAATGAGGGCTTCCATGTTCAGATTGAATTTTGCTGTCATGATCTGCAGCCTGTTGAGCTCTGTATTTTTTTTCAGCTTTCCTGGCTGACTTTCAACCCTGTGTTATTTGTCTAATATCAATCAATCTTTCAACTACTAAATATCCTTCAAATCAAACAAGTTTGATATCAAATCAGGGCTTGGATTTCACCCTGTCACGTGACCAAGTCACTAATTGTTATCCCAAAACATTAGCTTATAATCTAGCATTCCATACAACCGTCTGACTGGCCATCAGGTCAACAAACACACAAAAGTTGATGTCATGTTTTGACTGATTTAAAAGGACAGCTTTGTCTGATTCAGATAAGTGACCCCTCAATGTAAAGATAAGATTGAAAGCTTTCCAATGAGGGCTTCCATGTTCAGATTGAATTTTGCTGTCATGATCTGCAGCCTGTTGAGTTCTTTGTCATTTTAGCTGACCTGGCTGACTTTCAACCGTGTGTTAATTTTCTAATATCAATCAATCTTTATACTACTAAACATCCTTCAAATCAAACAAGTTTGATATCAATGAAGGGCTTGGATTTCACCCTGTCACGTGACCAAGTCACTAATTGTTATCCCAAAACATTAGCTTATAATCTAGCATTCCATACAACCGTCTGACTGGCCATCAGGTCAACAAACGCCCAAAAGTTAATGTCTCGTTTTGACTGATTTAAAAGGACTGCTTTGTCTTGTTCAGATAAGTGACCCCTCAATGTAAAGATAAGATTGAAAGCTTTCCAATGAGGGCTTCCATGTTCAGATTGAATTTTGCTGTCATGATCTGCAGCCTGTTGAGTTCTGTGTCATTTTAGCTGACCTGTCTGACTTTAGACCCTGTGTTATTTGTCTAATATCAATCAATCTTTATACTACTAAACATCCTTTAAATCAAACAAGTTTGATATCAAATCAGAGCTTGGATTTCACCCTGTCACGTGACCAAGTCACTACATTTAATCCTGAAACATTAGCTTATAATCTAGCATTCCATACAACCGTCTGACTGGCCATCAGGTCAACAAATGCACAAAAGTTGATGTCATGTTTTGACTGATTTAAAAGGACAGCTTTGTCTGATTCAGATAAGTGACCCCTCAATGTAAAGATAAGATTGAAAGCTTTCCAATGAGGGCTTCCATGTTCAGATTGAATTTTGCTGTCATGATCTGCAGCCTGTTGAGTTCTGTGTCATTTTAGCTGACCTGTCTGACTTTCAACCCTGTGTTATTTGTCTAATATCAATCAATCAATCTTTCAACTACTAAACATCCTTCAAATCAAACAAGTTTGATATCAAATCAGAGCTTGGATTTCACCCTGTCACGTGACCAAGTCACTCATTGTTATCCCAAAACATTAGCTTATAATCTAGCATTCCATACAACCGTCTGACTGGCCATCAGGTCAACAAACACACAAAAGTTGATGTCATGTTTTGACTGATTTAAAAGGACAGCTTTGTCTGATTCAGATAAGTGACCCCTCAATGTAAAGATAAGATTGAAAGCTTTCCAATGAGGGCTTCCATGTTCAGATTGAATTTTGCTGTCATGATCTGCAGCCTGTTGAGTTCTTTGTCATTTTAGCTGACCTGGCTGACTTTCAACCGTGTGTTAATTTTCTAATATCAATCAATCTTTATACTACTAAACATCCTTCAAATCAAACAAGTTTGATATCAAATCAGAGCTTGGATTTCACCCTGTCACGTGACCAAGTCACTAATTGTTATCCCAAAACATTAGCTTATAATCTAGCATTCCATACAACCGTCTGACTGGCCATCAGGTCAACAAACGCCCAAAAGTTAATGTCTCGTTTTGACTGATTTAAAAGGACTGCTTTGTCTTGTTCAGATAAGTGACCCCTCAATGTAAAGATAAGATTGAAAGCTTTCCAATGAGGGCTTCCATGTTCAGATTGAATTTTGCTGTCATGATCTGCAGCCTGTTGAGTTCTGTGTCATTTTAGCTGACCTGTCTGACTTTAGACCCTGTGTTATTTGTCTAATATCAATCAATCTTTATACTACTAAACATCCTTTAAATCAAACAAGTTTGATATCAAATCAGAGCTTGGATTTCACCCTGTCACGTGACCAAGTCACTACATTTAATCCTGAAACATTAGCTTATAATCTAGCATTCCATACAACCGTCTGACTGGCCATCAGGTCAACAAATGCACAAAAGTTGATGTCATGTTTTGACTGATTTAAAAGGACAGCTTTGTCTGATTCAGATAAGTGACCCCTCAATGTAAAGATAAGATTGAAAGCTTTCCAATGAGGGCTTCCATGTTCAGATTGAATTTTGCTGTCATGATCTGCAGCCTGTTGAGTTCTGTGTCATTTTAGCTGACCTGTCTGACTTTCAACCCTGTGTTATTTGTCTAATATCAATCAATCAATCTTTCAACTACTAAACATCCTTCAAATCAAACAAGTTTGATATCAAATCAGAGCTTGGATTTCACCCTGTCACGTGACCAAGTCACTCATTGTTATCCCAAAACATTAGCTTATAATCTAGCATTCCATACAACCGTCTGACTGGCCATCAGGTCAACAAACACACAAAAGTTGATGTCATGTTGTGACTGATTTAAAAGGACAGCTTTGTCTGATTCAGATCAGTGACCCCTCAATGTAAAGATAAGATTGAAAGCTTTCCAATGAGGGCTTCCATGTTCAGATTGAATTTTGCTGTCATGATCTGCAGCCTGTTGAGCTCTGTATTTTTTTTCAGCTCTCCTGGCTGACTTTCAACCCTGTGTTATTTGTCTAATATCAATCAATCTTTCAACTACTAAACATCCTTCAAATCAAACAAGTTTGATATCAAATCAGAGCTTGGATTTCACCCTGTCACGTGACCAAGTCACTACATTTAATCCTGAAACATTAGCTTATAATCTAGCATTCCATACAACCGTCTGACTGGCCATCAGGTCAACAAACGCACAAAAGTTAAGATCATGTTTTGACTGATTTAAAAACACAGCTTTGTCTGATTCAGATAAGTGACCCCTCAATGTAAAGATAAGATTGAAAGCTTTCCAATGAGGGCTTCCATGTTCAGATTGAATTTTGCTGTCAAGATCTGCAGCCTGTTGAGTTCTTTGTCATTTTAGCTGACCTGGCTGACTTTCAACCATGTGTTATTTGTCTAATATCAATCAATCTTTCAACTACTAAACATCCTTCAAATCAAACAAGTTTGATATCAAATCAGAGCTTGGATTTCACCCTGTCACGTGACCAAATCACTAATTGTTATCCCAAAACATTAGCTTATAATCTAGCATTCCATACAACCGTCTGACTGGCCATCAGGTCAACAAATGCACAAAAGTAAAGATCATGTTTTGAACGATTTAAAAGGACAGCTTTGTCTGATTCAGATAAGTGACCCCTCAATGTAAAGATATGATTGAAAGCTTTCCAATGAGGGCTTCCGTGTTCAGATTGAATTTTGCTGTCATGATCTGCAGCCTGTTGAGCTCTGTATTTTTTTTTCAGCTTTCCTGGCTGACTTTCAACCCTGTGTTATTTGTCTAATATCAATCAATCTTTCAACTACTAAACATCCTTCAAATCAAACAAGTTTGATATCAATGAAGGGCTTGGATTTCACCCTGTCACGTGACCAAGTCACTTCTTTTAATCCCAAAACATTAGCTTATAATCTAGCATTCCATACCACCGTCTGACTGGCCATCAGGTCAACAAACGCACAAAAGTAAAGATCATGTTTTGAACGATTTAAAAGGACAGCTTTGTCTGATTCAGATCAGTGACCCCTCAATGTAAAGATATGATTGAAAGCTTTCCAATGAGGGCTTCCATGTTCAGATTGAATTTTGCTGTCATGATCTGCAGCCTGTTGAGCTCTGTATTTTTTTTTCAGCTTTCCTGGCTGACTTTCAACCCTGTGTTATTTGTCTAATATCAATCAATCTTTCAACTACTAAACATCCTTCAAATCAAACAAGTTTGATATCAATGAAGGGCTTGGATTTCACCCTGTCACGTGACCAAGTCACTCATTGTTATCCCAAAACATTAGCTTATAATCTAGCATTCCATACAACCGTCTGACTGGCCATCAGGTCAACAAACGCACAAAAGTTAAGATCATGTTTTGAACGATTTAAAAGGACAGCTTTGTCTGATTCAGATAAGTGACCCCTCAATGTAAAGATATGATTCAAAGCTTTCCAATGAGGGCTTCCATGTTCAGATTGAATTTTGCTGTCATGATCTGCACCCTGTTGAGCTCTGTATTTTTTTTCAGCTCTCCTGGCTGACTTTCAACCCTGTGTTATTTGTCTAATATCAATCAATCTTTCAACTACTAAACATCCTTCAAATCAAACAAGTTTGATATCAAATCAGAGCTTGGATTTCACCCTGTCACGTGACCAAGTCACTACATTTAATCCTGAAACATTAGCTTATAATCTAGCATTCCATACAACCGTCTGACTGGCCATCAGGTCAACAAACGCACAAAAGTTAAGATCATGTTTTGACTGATTTAAAAACACAGCTTTGTCTGATTCAGATAAGTGACCCCTATATGTAAAGATATGATTGAAAGCTTTCCAATGAGGGCTTCCATGTTCAGATTGAATTTTGCTGTCATGATCTGCAGCCTGTTGAGTTCTGTGTCATTTTAGCTGACCTGGCTGACTTTCAACCCTGTGTTATTTGTCTAATATCAATCAATCTTTATACTACTAAACATCCTTCAAATCAAACAAGTTTGATATCAATGAAGGGCTTGGATTTCACCCTGTCACGTGACCAAGTCACTTCTTTTAATCCCAAAACATTAGCTTATAATCTAGCATTCCATACCACCGTCTGACTGGCCATCAGGTCAACAAACGCACAAAAGTAAAGATCATGTTTTGAACGATTTAAAAGGACAGCTTTGTCTGATTCAGATCAGTGACCCCTCAATGTAAAGATATGATTGAAAGCTTTCCAATGAGGGCTTCCATGTTCAGATTGAATTTTGCTGTCATGATCTGCAGCCTGTTGAGCTCTGTATTTTTTTTTCAGCTTTCCTGGCTGACTTTCAACCCTGTGTTATTTGTCTAATATCAATCAATCTTTCAACTACTAAACATCCTTCAAATCAAACAAGTTTGATATCAATGAAGGGCTTGGATTTCACCCTGTCACGTGACCAAGTCACTCATTGTTATCCCAAAACATTAGCTTATAATCTAGCATTCCATACAACCGTCTGACTGGCCATCAGGTCAACAAACGCACAAAAGTTAAGATCATGTTTTGAACGATTTAAAAGGACAGCTTTGTCTGATTCAGATAAGTGACCCCTCAATGTAAAGATATGATTCAAAGCTTTCCAATGAGGGCTTCCATGTTCAGATTGAATTTTGCTGTCATGATCTGCACCCTGTTGAGCTCTGTATTTTTTTTCAGCTCTCCTGGCTGACTTTCAACCCTGTGTTATTTGTCTAATATCAATCAATCTTTCAACTACTAAACATCCTTCAAATCAAACAAGTTTGATATCAAATCAGAGCTTGGATTTCACCCTGTCACGTGACCAAGTCACTCATTGTTATCCCAAAACATTAGCTTATAATCTAGCATTCCATACAACCGTCTGACTGGCCATCAGGTCAACAAACGCCCAAAAGTTGATGTCATGTTTTGAACGATTTAAAAGGACAGCTTTGTCTGATTCAGATAAGTGACCCCTCAATGTAAAGATATGATTGAAAGCTTTCCAGTGAGGGCTTCCATGTTCAGATTGAATTTTGCTGTCATGATCTGCAGCCTGTTAAGTTCTGTGTCATTTTAGCTGACCTGGCTGACTTTCAACCCTGTGTTATTTGTCTAATATCAATCAATCTTTCAACTACCAAAAATCCTTCAAATCAAACAAGTTTGGTATCATATCAGAGCTTGGATTTCACCCTGTCACGTGACCAAGTAACTACATTTTATCCTGAAACATTAGCTTTTAATCTAGCATTCCATACAACCGTCTGACTGGCCATCAGGTCAACAAACGCACAAAAGTTAAGATCATGTTTTGACTGATTTAAAAGGACAGCTTTGTCTTGTTCAGATAAGTGACCCCTCAATGTAAAGCTAAGATTGAAAGCTTTCCAATGAGGGCTTCCATGTTCAGATTGAATTTTGCTGTCATGATCTGCAGCCTGTTGAGCTCTGTATTTTTTTCAGCTTTCCTGGCTGACTTTCAACCCTGTGTTATTTGTCTAATATCAATCAATCTTTCAACTACTAAACATCCTTCAAATCAAACAAGTTTGATATCAAATCAGAGCTTGGATTTCACCCTGTCACGTGACCAAGTCACTACATTTAATCCTGAAACATTAGCTTATAATCTAGCATTCCATACAACCGTCTGACTGGCCATCAGGTCAACAAACGCACAAAAGTTAAGATCATGTTTTGACTGATTTAAAAGGACAGCTTTGTCTTGTTCAGATAAGTGACCCCTCAATGTAAAGCTAAGATTGAAAGCTTTCCAATGAGGGCTTCCATGTTCAGATTGAATTTTGCTGTCATGATCTGCAGCCTGTTGAGCTCTGTATTTTTTTCAGCTTTCCTGGCTGACTTTCAACCCTGTGTTATTTTTCTAATATCAATCAATCTTTCAACTACTAAATATCCTTCAACTCAAACAAGTTTGATATCAAATCAGAGCTTGGATTTCACCCTGTCACGTGACCAAGTCACTACATTTAATCCTGAAACATTAGCTTATAATCTAGCATTCCATACAACCGTCTGACTGGCCATCAGGTCAACAAACGCACAAAAGTTGAGATCATGTTTTGACTGATTTAAAAGGACTGCTTTGTCTTGTTCTGATAAGTGACCCCTCAATGTAAAGATATGATTGAAAGCTTTCCAATGAGGGCTTCCATGTTCAGATTGAATTTTGCTGTCATGATCTGCAGCCTGTTGAGCTCTGTATTTTTTTTCAGCTCTCCTGGCTGACTTTCAACCCTGTGTTATTTGTCTAATATCAATCAATCTTTCAACTACTAAACATCCTTCAAATCAAACAAGTTTGATATCAATGAAGGGCTTGGATTTCACCCTGTCACGTGACCAAGTCACTACATTTAATCCTGAAACATTAGCTTATAATCTAGCATTCCATACAACCGTCTGACTGGCCATCAGGTCAACAAACGCACAAAAGTTGAGATCATGTTTTGAACGATTTAAAAGGACAGCTTTGTCTGATTCAGATAAGTGACCCCTCAATGTAAAGATATGATTGAAAGCTTTCCAATGAGGGCTTCCATGTTCAGATTGAATTTTGCTGTCATGATCTGCAGCCTGTTGAGCTCTGTATTTTTTTTCAGCTCTCCTGGCTGACTTTCAACCCTGTGTTATTTGTCTAATATCAATCAATCTTTCAACTACTAAACATCCTTCAAATCAAACAAGTTTGATATCAAATCAGAGCTTGGATTTCACCCTGTCACGTGACCAAGTCACTCATTGTTATCCCAAAACATTAGCTTATAATCTAGCATTCCATACAACCCTCTGACTGGCCATCAGGTCAACAAACGCACAAAAGTTAAGATCATGTTTTGACTGATTTAAAAGGACAGCTTTGTCTAATTCAGATTAGTGACCCCTCAATGTAAAGATAAGATTGAAAGCTTTCCAATGAGGGCTTCCATGTTCAGATTGAATTTTGCTGTCATGATCTGCAGCCTGTTGAGTTCTGTGTCATTTTAGCTGACCTGTCTGACTTTCAACCCTGTGTTATTTGTCTAATATCAATCAATCTTTATACTACTAAACATCCTTCAAATCAAACAAGTTTGATATCAAATCAGAGCTTGGATTTCACCCTGTCACGTGACCAAGTCACTCATTGTTATCCTGAAACATTAGCTTATAATCTAGCATTCCATACAACCGTCTGACTGGCCATCAGGTCAACAAACGCCCAAAAGTTAATGTCATGTTTTGACTGATTTAAAATGACTGCTTTGTCTGATTCAGATCAGTGACCCCTCAATGTAAAGATAAGATTGAAAGCTTTCCAATGAGGGCTTCCATGTTCAGATTGAATTTTGCTGTCATGATCTGCAGCCTGTTGAGCTCTGTATTTTTTTTTCAGCTTTCCTGGCTGACTTTCAACCCTGTGTTATTTGTCTAATATCAATCAATCTTTCAACTACTAAACATCCTTCAAATCAAACAAGTTTGATATCAAATCAGAGCTTGGATTTCACCCTGTCACGTGACCAAGTCACTCATTGTTATCCTGAAACATTAGCTTATAATCTAGCATTCCATACAACCGTCTGACTGGCCATCAGGTCAACAAACACACAAAAGTTAAGATCATGTTTTGACTGATTTAAAAGGACAGCTTTGTCTGATTCAGATAAGTGACCCCTCAATGTAAAGATATGATTGAAAGCTTTCCAATGAGGGCTTCCATGTTCAGATTGAATTTTGCTGTCATGATCTGCAGCCTGTTGAGTTCTGTGTCATTTTAGCTGACCTGGCTGACTTTCAACCCTGTGTTATTTGTCTAATATCAATCAATCTTTCAACTACTAAACATCCTTCAAATCAAACAAGTTTGATATCAAATCAGAGCTTGGATTTCACCCTGTCACGTGACCAAGTCACTACATTTAATCCTGAAACATTAGCTTATAATCTAGCATTCCATACAACCGTCTGACTGGCCATCAGGTCAACAAACGCACAAAAGTTAAGATCATGTTTTGAACGATTTAAAAGGACAGCTTTGTCTGATTCAGATAAGTGACCCCTCAATGTAAAGATATGATTCAAAGCTTTCCAATGAGGGCTTCCATGTTCAGATTGAATTTTGCTGTCATGATCTGCAGCCTGTTGAGTTCTGTGTCATTTTAGCTTACCTGGCTGACTTTCAACCCTGTGTTATTTGTCTAATATCAATCAATCTTTTAACTACTAAACATCCTTCAAATCAAACAAGTTTGATATCAAATCAGAGCTTGGATTTCACCCTGTCACGTGACCAAGTCACTAATTGTTATCCCAAAACATTAGCTTATAATCTAGCATTCCATACAACCCTCTGACTGGCCATCAGGTCAACAAACGCCCAAAAGTTGATGTCATGTTGTGACTGATTTAAAATGACTGCTTTGTCTGATTCAGATCAGTGACCCCTCAATGTAAAGATAAGATTGAAAGCTTTCCAATGAGGGCTTCCATGTTCAGATTGAATTTTGCTGTCATGATCTGCAGCCTGTTGAGCTCTGTGTCATGTTAGCTGACCTGGCTGACTTTCAACCCTGTGTTATTTGTCTAATATCAATCAATCTTTATACTACTAAGCATCCTTCAAATCAAACAAGTTTGATATCAATGAAGGGCTTGGATTTCACCCTGTCACGTGACCAAGTTACTTCTTTTAATCCTGAAACATTAGCTTATAATCTAGCATTCTATACAACCGTCTGACTGGCCATCAGGTCAACAAACACACAAAAGTTAATGTCATGTTGTGACTGATTTAAAAGGACAGCTTTGTCTTGTTCAGATAAGTGACCCCTCAATGTAAAGATAAGATTGAAAGCTTTCCAATGAGGGCTTCCATGTTCAGATTGAATTTTGCTGTCATGATCTGCAGCATGTTGAGCTCTGTATTTTTTTCAGCTTTCCTGGCTGACTTTCAACCCTGTGTTATTTGTCTAATATCAATCAATCTTTCAACTACTAAACATCCTTCAAATCAAACAAGTTTGATATCAAATCAGAGCTTGGATTTCACCCTGTCACGTGACCAAGTCACTCATTGTTATCCCAAAACATTAGCTTATAATCTAGCATTCCATACAACCCTCTGACTGGCCATCAGGTCAACAAACGCCCAAAAGTTGATGTCATGTTTTGAACGATTTAAAAGGACAGCTTTGTCTGATTCAGATAAGTGACCCCTCAATGTAAAGATATGATTGAAAGCTTTCCAGTGAGGGCTTCCATGTTCAGATTGAATTTTGCTGTCATGATCTGCAGCCTGTTAAGTTCTGTGTCATTTTAGCTGACCTGGCTGACTTTCAACCCTGTGTTATTTGTCTAATATCAATCAATCTTTCAACTACCAAAAATCCTTCAAATCAAACAAGTTTGGTATCATATCAGAGCTTGGATTTCACCCTGTCACGTGACCAAGTCACTCATTGTTATCCCAAAACATTAGCTTATAATCTAGCATTCCATACAACCGTCTGACTGGCCATCAGGTCAACAAACGCACAAAAGTTAAGATCATGTTTTGACTGATTTAAAAGGACAGCTTTGTCTTGTTCAGATAAGTGACCCCTCAATGTAAAGCTAAGATTGAAAGCTTTCCAATGAGGGCTTCCATGTTCAGATTGAATTTTGCTGTCATGATCTGCACCCTGTTGAGTTCTGTGTATTTTTTTTCAGCTCTCCTGGCTGACTTTCAACCCTGTGTTATTTGTCTAATATTAATCAATCTTTCAACTACTAAACATCCTTCAAATCAAACAAGTTTGATATCAAATCAGAGCTTGGATTTCACCCTGTCACGTGACCAAGTCACTACATTTAATCCTGAAACATTAGCTTATAATCTAGCATTCCATACAACCGTCTGACTGGCCATCAGGTCAACAAACGCACAAAAGTTAAGATCATGTTTTGACTGATTTAAAAGGACAGCTTTGTCTGATTCAGATAAGTGACCCCTCAATGTAAAGATAAGATTGAAAGCTTTCCAATGAGGGCTTCCATGTTCAGATTGAATTTTGCTGTCATGATCTGCAGCCTGTTGAGCTCTGTATTTTTTTTTCAGCTTTCCTGGCTGACTTTCAACCCTGTGTTATTTGTCTAATATCAATCAATCTTTCAACTACTAAACATCCTTCAAATCAAACAAGTTTGATATCAAATCAGAGCTTGGATTTCACCCTGTCACGTGACCAAGTCACTCATTGTTATCCTGAAACATTAGCTTATAATCTAGCATTCCATACAACCGTCTGACTGGCCATCAGGTCAACAAACGCCCAAAAGTTAATGTCATGTTTTGACTGATTTAAAATGACTGCTTTGTCTGATTCAGATCAGTGACCCCTCAATGTAAAGATAAGATTGAAAGCTTTCCAATGAGGGCTTCCATGTTCAGATTGAATTTTGCTGTCATGATCTGCAGCCTGTTGAGTTCTTTGTCATTTTAGCTGACCTGGCTGACTTTCAACCGTGTGTTATTTGTCTAATATCAATCAATCTTTATACTACTAAACATCCTTCAAATCAAACAAGTTTGATATCAAATCAGAGCTTGGATTTCACCCTGTCACGTGACCAAGTCACTCATTGTTATCCAAAAACATTAGCTTATAATCTAGCATTCCATACAACCGTCTGACTGGCCATCAGGTCAACAAACACACAAAAGTTGATGTCATGTTTTGACTGATTTAAAAGGACAGCTTTGTCTGATTCAGATAAGTGACCCCTCAATGTAAAGATAAGATTGAAAGCTTTCCAATGAGGGCTTCCATGTTCAGATTGAATTTTGCTGTCATGATCTGCAGCCTGTTGAGTTCTTTGTCATTTTAGCTGACCTGGCTGACTTTCAACCGTGTGTTAATTTTCTAATATCAATCAATCTTTATACTACTAAACATCCTTCAAATCAAACAAGTTTGATATCAATGAAGGGCTTGGATTTCACCCTGTCACGTGACCAAGTCACTAATTGTTATCCCAAAACATTAGCTTATAATCTAGCATTCCATACAACCGTCTGACTGGCCATCAGGTCAACAAACACACAAAAGTTAATGTCTCGTTTTGACTGATTTAAAATGACTGCTTTGTCTGATTCAGATCAGTGACCCCTCAATGTAAAGATAAGATTGAAAGCTTTCCAATGAGGGCTTCCATGTTCAGATTGAATTTTGCTGTCATGATCTGCAGCCTGTTGAGTTCTGTGTAATTTTAGCTGACCTGTCTGACTTTAGACCCTGTGTTATTTGTCTAATATCAATCAATCTTTATACTACTAAACATCCTTTAAATCAAACAAGTTTGATATCAAATCAGAGCTTGGATTTCACCCTGTCACGTGACCAAGTCACTACATTTAATCCTGAAACATTAGTTTATAATCTAGCATTCCATACAACCGTCTGACTGGCCATCAGGTCAACAAATGCACAAAAGTTGATGTCATGTTTTGACTGATTTAAAAGGACAGCTTTGTCTGATTCAGATAAGTGACCCCTCAATGTAAAGATATGATTGAAAGCTTTCCAATGAGGGCTTCCATGTTCAGATTGAATTTTGCTGTCATGATCTGCAGCATGTTGAGCTCTGTATTTTTTTCAGCTTTCCTGGCTGACTTTCAACCCTGTGTTATTTGTCTAATATCAATCAATCTTTCAACTACTAAACATCCTTCAAATCAAACAAGTTTGATATCAAATCAGAGCTTGGATTTCACCCTGTCACGTGACCAAGTCACTACATTTAATCCTGAAACATTAGCTTATAATCTAGCATTCCATACAACCGTCTGACTGGCCATCAGGTCAACAAACGCCCAAAAGTTGATGTCATGTTTTGAACGATTTAAAAGGACAGCTTTGTCTGATTCAGATAAGTGACCCCTCAATGTAAAGATAAGATTGAAAGCTTTCCAGTGAGGGCTTCCATGTTCAGATTGAATTTTGCTGTCATGATCTGCAGCCTGTTAAGTTCTGTGTCATTTTAGCTGACCTGGCTGACTTTCAACCCTGTGTTATTTGTCTAATATCAATCAATCTTTCAACTACCAAAAATCCTTCAAATCAAACAAGTTTGGTATCATATCAGAGCTTGGATTTCACCCTGTCACGTGACCAAGTCACTACATTTTATCCTGAAACATTAGCTTTTAATCTAGCATTCCATACAACCGTCTGACTGGCCATCAGGTCAACAAACGCACAAAAGTTGATGTCATGTTTTGAACGATTTAAAAGGACAGCTTTGTCTGATTCAGATAAGTGACCCCTCAATGTAAAGATATGATTGAAAGCTTTCCAGTGAGGGCTTCCATGTTCAGATTGAATTTTGCTGTCATGATCTGCAGCCTGTTAAGTTCTGTGTCATTTTAGCTGACCTGGCTGACTTTCAACCCTGTGTTATTTGTCTAATATCAATCAATCTTTCAACTACCAAAAATCCTTCAAATCAAACAAGTTTGGTATCATATCAGAGCTTGGATTTCACCCTGTCACGTGACCAAGTAACTACATTTTATCCTGAAACATTAGCTTTTAATCTAGCATTCCATACAACCGTCTGACTGGCCATCAGGTCAACAAACGCACAAAAGTTAAGATCATGTTTTGACTGATTTAAAAGGACAGCTTTGTCTTGTTCAGATAAGTGACCCCTCAATGTAAAGCTAAGATTGAAAGCTTTCCAATGAGGGCTTCCATGTTCAGATTGAATTTTGCTGTCATGATCTGCAGCCTGTTGAGCTCTGTATTTTTTTCAGCTTTCCTGGCTGACTTTCAACCCTGTGTTATTTGTCTAATATCAATCAATCTTTCAACTACTAAACATCCTTCAAATCAAACAAGTTTGATATCAAATCAGAGCTTGGATTTCACCCTGTCACGTGACCAAGTCACTACATTTAATCCTGAAACATTAGCTTATAATCTAGCATTCCATACAACCGTCTGACTGGCCATCAGGTCAACAAACGCACAAAAGTTAAGATCATGTTTTGACTGATTTAAAAGGACAGCTTTGTCTTGTTCAGATAAGTGACCCCTCAATGTAAAGCTAAGATTGAAAGCTTTCCAATGAGGGCTTCCATGTTCAGATTGAATTTTGCTGTCATGATCTGCAGCCTGTTGAGCTCTGTATTTTTTTCAGCTTTCCTGGCTGACTTTCAACCCTGTGTTATTTTTCTAATATCAATCAATCTTTCAACTACTAAATATCCTTCAACTCAAACAAGTTTGATATCAAATCAGAGCTTGGATTTCACCCTGTCACGTGACCAAGTCACTACATTTAATCCTGAAACATTAGCTTATAATCTAGCATTCCATACAACCGTCTGACTGGCCATCAGGTCAACAAACGCACAAAAGTTGAGATCATGTTTTGACTGATTTAAAAGGACTGCTTTGTCTTGTTCTGATAAGTGACCCCTCAATGTAAAGATATGATTGAAAGCTTTCCAATGAGGGCTTCCATGTTCAGATTGAATTTTGCTGTCATGATCTGCAGCCTGTTGAGCTCTGTATTTTTTTTCAGCTCTCCTGGCTGACTTTCAACCCTGTGTTATTTGTCTAATATCAATCAATCTTTCAACTACTAAACATCCTTCAAATCAAACAAGTTTGATATCAATGAAGGGCTTGGATTTCACCCTGTCACGTGACCAAGTCACTACATTTAATCCTGAAACATTAGCTTATAATCTAGCATTCCATACAACCTTCTGACTGGCCATCAGGTCAACAAACGCCCAAAAGTTAATGTCATGTTTTGACTGATTTAAAAGGACTGCTTTGTCTTGTTCAGATAAGTGACCCCTCAATGTAAAGATAAGATTGAAAGCTTTCCAATGAGGGCTTCCATGTTCAGATTGAATTTTGCTGTCATGATCTGCAGCCTGTTGAGTTCTGTGTCATTTTAGCTGACCTGGCTGACTTTCAACCCTGTGTTATTTGTCTAATATCAATCAATCTTTATACTACTAAACATCCTTCAAATCAAACAAGTTTGATATCAAATCAGGGCTTGGATTTCACCCTGTCACGTGACCAAGTCACTAATTGTTATCCCAAAACATTAGCTTATAATCTAGCATTCCATACAACCGTCTGACTGGCCATCAGGTCAACAAACACACAAAAGTTGATGTCATGTTTTGACTGATTTAAAAGGACAGCTTTGTCTGATTCAGATAAGTGACCCCTCAATGTAAAGATAAGATTGAAAGCTTTCCAATGAGGGCTTCCATGTTCAGATTGAATTTTGCTGTCATGATCTGCAGCCTGTTGAGTTCTTTGTCATTTTAGCTGACCTGGCTGACTTTCAACCGTGTGTTAATTTTCTAATATCAATCAATCTTTATACTACTAAACATCCTTCAAATCAAACAAGTTTGATATCAATGAAGGGCTTGGATTTCACCCTGTCACGTGACCAAGTCACTAATTGTTATCCCAAAACATTAGCTTATAATCTAGCATTCCATACAACCGTCTGACTGGCCATCAGGTCAACAAACACACAAAAGTTAATGTCTCGTTTTGACTGATTTAAAATGACTGCTTTGTCTGATTCAGATCAGTGACCCCTCAATGTAAAGATAAGATTGAAAGCTTTCCAATGAGGGCTTCCATGTTCAGATTGAATTTTGCTGTCATGATCTGCAGCCTGTTGAGTTCTGTGTAATTTTAGCTGACCTGTCTGACTTTAGACCCTGTGTTATTTGTCTAATATCAATCAATCTTTATACTACTAAACATCCTTTAAATCAAACAAGTTTGATATCAAATCAGAGCTTGGATTTCACCCTGTCACGTGACCAAGTCACTACATTTAATCCTGAAACATTAGTTTATAATCTAGCATTCCATACAACCGTCTGACTGGCCATCAGGTCAACAAATGCACAAAAGTTGATGTCATGTTTTGACTGATTTAAAAGGACAGCTTTGTCTGATTCAGATAAGTGACCCCTCAATGTAAAGATATGATTGAAAGCTTTCCAATGAGGGCTTCCATGTTCAGATTGAATTTTGCTGTCATGATCTGCAGCATGTTGAGCTCTGTATTTTTTTCAGCTTTCCTGGCTGACTTTCAACCCTGTGTTATTTGTCTAATATCAATCAATCTTTCAACTACTAAACATCCTTCAAATCAAACAAGTTTGATATCAAATCAGAGCTTGGATTTCACCCTGTCACGTGACCAAGTCACTACATTTAATCCTGAAACATTAGCTTATAATCTAGCATTCCATACAACCGTCTGACTGGCCATCAGGTCAACAAACGCCCAAAAGTTGATGTCATGTTTTGAACGATTTAAAAGGACAGCTTTGTCTGATTCAGATAAGTGACCCCTCAATGTAAAGATAAGATTGAAAGCTTTCCAGTGAGGGCTTCCATGTTCAGATTGAATTTTGCTGTCATGATCTGCAGCCTGTTAAGTTCTGTGTCATTTTAGCTGACCTGGCTGACTTTCAACCCTGTGTTATTTGTCTAATATCAATCAATCTTTCAACTACCAAAAATCCTTCAAATCAAACAAGTTTGGTATCATATCAGAGCTTGGATTTCACCCTGTCACGTGACCAAGTCACTACATTTTATCCTGAAACATTAGCTTTTAATCTAGCATTCCATACAACCGTCTGACTGGCCATCAGGTCAACAAACGCACAAAAGTTAAGATCATGTTTTGACTGATTTAAAAGGACAGCTTTGTCTTGTTCAGATAAGTGACCCCTCAATGTAAAGCTAAGATTGAAAGCTTTCCAATGAGGGCTTCCATGTTCAGATTGAATTTTGCTGTCATGATCTGCAGCCTGTTGAGCTCTGTATTTTTTTCAGCTTTCCTGGCTGACTTTCAACCCTGTGTTATTTGTCTAATATCAATCAATCTTTCAACTACTAAACATCCTTCAAATCAAACAAGTTTGATATCAAATCAGAGCTTGGATTTCACCCTGTCACGTGACCAAGTCACTACATTTAATCCTGAAACATTAGCTTATAATCTAGCATTCCATACAACCGTCTGACTGGCCATCAGGTCAACAAACGCACAAAAGTTAAGATCATGTTTTGACTGATTTAAAAGGACAGCTTTGTCTTGTTCAGATAAGTGACCCCTCAATGTAAAGATAAGATTGAAAGCTTTCCAATGAGGGCTTCCATGTTCAGATTGAATTTTGCTGTCATGATCTGCAGCCTGTTGAGCTCTGTATTTTTTTTTCAGCTTTCCTGGCTGACTTTCAACCCTGTGTTATTTGTCTAATATCAATCAATCTTTCAACTACTAAACATCCTTCAAATCAAACAAGTTTGATATCAAATCAGAGCTTGGATTTCACCCTGTCACGTGACCAAGTCACTCATTGTTATCCTGAAACATTAGCTTATAATCTAGCATTCCATACAACCGTCTGACTGGCCATCAGGTCAACAAACGCCCAAAAGTTGATGTCATGTTTTGACTGATTTAAAATGACTGCTTTGTCTGATTCAGATCAGTGACCCCTCAATGTAAAGATAAGATTGAAAGCTTTCCAATGAGGGCTTCCATGTTCAGATTGAATTTTGCTGTCATGATCTGCAGCCTGTTGAGTTCTGTGTCATTTTAGCTGACCTGGCTGACTTTCAACCCTGTGTTATTTGTCTAATATCAATCAATCTTTCAACTACCAAAAATCCTTCAAATCAAACAAGTTTGGTATCATATCAGGGCTTGGATTTCACCCTGTCACGTGACCAAGTCACTAATTGTTATCCCAAAACATTAGCTTATAATCTAGCATTCCATACAACCGTCTGACTGGCCATCAGGTCAACAAACACACAAAAGTTGATGTCATGTTTTGACTGATTTAAAAGGACAGCTTTGTCTGATTCAGATAAGTGACCCCTCAATGTAAAGATAAGATTGAAAGCTTTCCAATGAGGGCTTCCATGTTCAGATTGAATTTTGCTGTCATGATCTGCAGCCTGTTGAGTTCTTTGTCATTTTAGCTGACCTGGCTGACTTTCAACCGTGTGTTAATTTTCTAATATCAATCAATCTTTATACTACTAAACATCCTTCAAATCAAACAAGTTTGATATCAATGAAGGGCTTGGATTTCACCCTGTCACGTGACCAAGTCACTCATTGTTATCCCAAAACATTAGCTTATAATCTAGCATTCCATACAACCGTCTGACTGGCCATCAGGTCAACAAACGCCCAAAAGTTAATGTCTCGTTTTGACTGATTTAAAAGGACTGCTTTGTCTTGTTCAGATAAGTGACCCCTCAATGTAAAGATAAGATTGAAAGCTTTCCAATGAGGGCTTCCATGTTCAGATTGAATTTTGCTGTCATGATCTGCAGCCTGTTGAGTTCTGTGTAATTTTAGCTGACGTGTCTGACTTTAGACCCTGTGTTATTTGTCTAATATCAATCAATCTTTATACTACTAAACATCCTTTAAATCAAACAAGTTTGATATCAAATCAGAGCTTGGATTTCACCCTGTCACGTGACCAAGTCACTACATTTAATCCTGAAACATTAGTTTATAATCTAGCATTCCATACAACCGTCTGACTGGCCATCAGGTCAACAAATGCACAAAAGTTGATGTCATGTTTTGACTGATTTAAAAGGACAGCTTTGTCTGATTCAGATAAGTGACCCCTCAATGTAAAGATAAGATTGAAAGCTTTCCAATGAGGGCTTCCATGTTCAGATTGAATTTTGCTGTCATGATCTGCAGCCTGTTGAGTTCTGTGTCATTTTAGCTGACCTGTCTGACTTTCAACCCTGTGTTATTTGTCTAATATCAATCAATCTTTCAACTACTAAACATCCTTCTAATCAAACAAGTTTGATATCAAATCAGAGCTTGGATTTCACCCTGTCACGTGACCAAGTCACTACATTTAATCCTGAAACATTAGCTTATAATCTAGCATTCCATACAACCGTCTGACTGGCCATCAGGTCAACAAACGCACAAAAGTTAAGATCATGTTTTGAACGATTTAAAAGGACAGCTTTGTCTTGTTCAGATAAGTGACCCCTCAATGTAAAGATATGATTGAAAGCTTTCCAATGAGGGCTTCCATGTTCAGATTGAATTTTGCTGTCATGATCTGCAGCCTGTTGAGCTCTGTATTTTTTTTCAGCTCTCCTGGCTGACTTTCAACCCTGTGTTATTTGTCTAATATCAATCAATCTTTATACTACTAAACATCCTTCAAATCAAACAAGTTTGATATCAAATCAGAGCTTGGATTTCACCCTGTCACGTGACCAAGTCACTACATTTAATCCTGAAACATTAGCTTATAATCTAGCATTCCATACAACCGTCTGACTGGCCATCAGGTCAACAAACGCACAAAAGTTAAGATCATGTTTTGACTGATTTAAAAACACAGCTTTGTCTGATTTAGATAAGTGACCCCTCAATGTAAAGATAAGATTGAAAGCTTTCCAATGAGGGCTTCCATGTTCAGATTGAATTTTGCTGTCAAGATCTGCAGCCTGTTGAGTTCTTTGTCATTTTAGCTGACCTGGCTGACTTTCAACCGTGTGTTATTTGTCTAATATCAATCAATCTTTCAACTACTAAACATCCTTCAAATCAAACAAGTTTGATATCAAATCAGAGCTTGGATTTCACCCTGTCACGTGACCAAATCACTCATTGTTATCCCAAAACATTAGCTTATAATCTAGCATTCCATACAACCCTCTGACTGGCCATCAGGTCAACAAACGCACAAAAGTTGAGATCATGTTTTGAACGATTTAAAAGGACTGCTTTGTCTGATTCAGATAAGTGACCCCTCAATGTAAAGATATGATTCAAAGCTTTCCAATGAGGGCTTCCATGTTCAGATTGAATTTTGCTGTCATGATCTGCAGCATGTTGAGCTCTGTATTTTTTTCAGCTTTCCTGGCTGACTTTCAACCCTGTGTTATTTGTCTAATATCAATCAATCTTTCAACTACTAAACATCCTTCAAATCAAACAAGTTTGATATCAAATCAGAGCTTGGATTTCACCCTGTCACGTGACCAAGTCACTAATTGTTATCCCAAAACATTAGCTTATAATCTAGCATTCCATACAACCGTCTGACTGGCCATCAGGTCAACAAACACACAAAAGTTGATGTCATGTTTTGACTGATTTAAAAGGACAGCTTTGTCTGATTCAGATAAGTGACCCCTCAATGTAAAGATAAGATTGAAAGCTTTCCAATGAGGGCTTCCATGTTCAGATTGAATTTTGCTGTCATGATCTGCAGCCTGTTGAGTTCTGTGTAATTTTAGCTGACCTGTCTGACTTTAGACCCTGTGTTATTTGTCTAATATCAATCAATCTTTATACTACTAAACATCCTTTAAATCAAACAAGTTTGATATCAAATCAGAGCTTGGATTTCACCCTGTCACGTGACCAAGTCACTAATTGTTATCCCAAAACATTAGTTTATAATCTAGCATTCCATACAACCCTCTGACTGGCCATCAGGTCAACAAATGCACAAAAGTTGATGTCATGTTTTGACTGATTTAAAAGGACAGCTTTGTCTGATTCAGATAAGTGACCCCTCAATGTAAAGATAAGATTGAAAGCTTTCCAATGAGGGCTTCCATGTTCAGATTGAATTTTGCTGTCATGATCTGCAGCCTGTTGAGTTCTGTGTCATTTTAGCTGACCTGTCTGACTTTCAACCCTGTGTTATTTGTCTAATATCAATCAATCTTTCAACTACTAAACATCCTTCTAATCAAACAAGTTTGATATCAAATCAGAGCTTGGATTTCACCCTGTCAAGTGACCAAGTCACTACATTTAATCCTGAAACATTAGCTTATAATCTAGCATTCCATACAACCGTCTGACTGGCCATCAGGTCAACAAACGCACAAAAGTTAAGATCATGTTTTGAACGATTTAAAAGGACAGCTTTGTCTTGTTCAGATAAGTGACCCCTCAATGTAAAGATATGATTGAAAGCTTTCCAATGAGGGCTTCCATGTTCAGATTGAATTTTGCTGTCATGATCTGCAGCCTGTTGAGCTCTGTATTTTTTTTCAGCTCTCCTGGCTGACTTTCAACCCTGTGTTATTTGTCTAATATCAATCAATCTTTATACTACTAAACATCCTTCAAATCAAACAAGTTTGATATCAAATCAGAGCTTGGATTTCACCCTGTCACGTGACCAAGTCACTACATTTAATCCTGAAACATTAGCTTATAATCTAGCATTCCATACAACCGTCTGACTGGCCATCAGGTCAACAAACGCACAAAAGTTAAGATCATGTTTTGACTGATTTAAAAACACAGCTTTGTCTGATTTAGATAAGTGACCCCTCAATGTAAAGATAAGATTGAAAGCTTTCCAATGAGGGCTTCCATGTTCAGATTTAATTTTGCTGTCATGATCTGCAGCCTGTTGAGTTCTTTGTCATTTTAGCTGACCCGGCTGACTTTCAACCGTGTGTTATTTGTCTAATATCAATCAATCTTTCAACTACTAAACATCCTTCAAATCAAACAAGTTTGATATCAAATCAGAGCTTGGATTTCACCCTGTCACGTGACCAAATCACTCATTGTTATCCCAAAACATTAGCTTATAATCTAGCATTCCATACAACCCTCTGACTGGCCATCAGGTCAACAAACGCACAAAAGTTGAGATCATGTTTTGAACGATTTAAAAGGACTGCTTTGTCTGATTCAGATAAGTGACCCCTCAATGTAAAGATATGATTCAAAGCTTTCCAATGAGGGCTTCCATGTTCAGATTGAATTTTGCTGTCATGATCTGCAGCATGTTGAGCTCTGTATTTTTTTCAGCTTTCCTGGCTGACTTTCAACCCTGTGTTATTTGTCTAATATCAATCAATCTTTCAACTACTAAACATCCTTCAAATCAAACAAGTTTGATATCAAATCAGAGCTTGGATTTCACCCTGTCACGTGACCAAGTCACTAATTGTTATCCCAAAACATTAGCTTATAATCTAGCATTCCATACAACCCTCTGACTGGCCATCAGGTCAACAAACGCACAAAAGTTGATGTCATGTTGTGACTGATTTAAAATGACTGCTTTGTCTGATTCAGATAAGTGACCCATCAATGTAAAGATATGATTCAAAGCTTTCCAATGAGGGCTTCCATGTTCAGATTGAATTTTGCTGTCATGATCTGCAGCATGTTTAGCTCTGTATTTTTTTCAGCTTTCCTGGCTGACTTTCAACCCTGTGTTATTTGTCTAATATCAATCAATCTTTCAACTACTAAACATCCTTCAAATCAAACAAGTTTGATATCAATGAAGGGCTTGGATTTCACCCTGTCACGTGACCAAGTCACTTCTTTTAATCCCAAAACATTAGCTTATAATCTAGCATTCCATACAACCGTCTGACTGGCCATCAGGTCAACAAACGCACAAAAGTTGATGTCATGTTGTGACTGATTTAAAATGACTGCTTTGTCCTATTCAGATCAGTGACCCCTCAATGTAAAGATAAGATTGAAAGCTTTCCAATGAGGGCTTCCATGTTCAGATTAAATTTTGCTGTCATGATCTGCAGCATGTTGAGCTCTGTATTTTTTTCAGCTTTCCTGGCTGACTTTCAACCCTGTGTTATTTGTCTAATATCAATCAATCTTTCAACTACCAAACATCCTTCAAATCAAACAAGTTTGGTATCATATAAGAGCTTGGATTTCACCCTGTCACGTGACCAAGTCACTACATTTAATCCTGAAACATTAGCTTTTAATCTAGCATTCCATACAACCGTCTGACTGGCCATCAGGTCAACAAACGCACAAAAGTTAAGATCATGTTTTGACTGATTTAAAAGGACAGCTTTGTCTTGTTCAGCTAAGTGACCCCTCAATGTAAAGCTAAGATTGAAAGCTTTCCAATGAGGGCTTCCATGTTCAGATTGAATTTTGCTGTCATGATCTGCAGCCTGTTGAGCTCTGTATTTTTTTCAGCTTTCCTGGCTGACTTTCAACCCTGTGTTATTTGTCTAATATCAATCAATCTTTATACTACTAAACATCCTTCAAATCAAACAAGTTTGATATCAAATCAGAGCTTGGATTTCACCCTGTCACGTGACCAAGTCACTACATTTAATCCTGAAACATTAGCTTATAATCTAGCATTCCATACACCCTCTGACTGGCCATCAGGTCAACAAACGCACAAAAGTTAAGATCATGTTTTGACTGATTTAAAATGACTGCTTTGTCTGATTCAGATCAGTGACCCCTCAATGTAAAGATATGATTGAAAGCTTTCCAATGAGGGCTTCCATGTTCAGATTGAATTTTGCTGTCATGATCTGCTGCCTGTTGAGTTCTTTGTCATTTTAGCTGACCTGGCTGACTTTCAACCCTGTGTTATTTGTCTAATATCAATCAATCTTTCAACTACTAAACATCCTTCAAATCAAACAGGTTTTATATCAATTAATAGCTTGGTTTTTACCCTGTCACGTGACGAAGTCACTACTTTTAATCCTGAAACATTAGCTTATAATCTAGCATTCCATACAACCGTCTGACTGGCCATCAGGTCAACAAACGCCCAAAAGTTAATGTCATGTTTTGACTGATTTGAAAGGACTGCTTTGTCTTGTTCAGATAAGTGACCCCTCAATGTAAAGATAAGATTGAAAGCTTTCCAATGAGGGCTTCCATGTTCAGATTTAATTTTGCTGTCATGATCTGCAGCCTGTTGAGCTCTGTATTTTTTTTTCAGCTTTCCTGGCTGACTTTCAACCCTGTGTTATTTGTCTAATATCAATCAATCTTTATACTACTAAGCATCCTTCAAATCAAACAAGTTTGATATCAAATCACAGCTTGGATTTCACCCTGTAAAGTGCCCAAGTCACTAATTGTTATCCCAAAACATTAGCTTATAATCTAGCATTCCATTCAACCCTCTGACTGGCCATCAGGTCAACAAACGCACAAAAGTTAAGATCATGTTTTGAACGATTTAAAAGGACAGCTTTGTCTGATTCAGATAAGTGACCCCTCAATGTAAAGATATGATTGAAAGCTTTCCAATGAGGGCTTCCATGTTCAGATTGAATTTTGCTGTCATGATCTGCAGCCTGTTGAGTTCTTTGTCATTTTAGCTGACCTGGCTGACTTTCAACCGTGTGTTATTTGTCTAATATCAATCAATCTTTCAACTACTAAACATCCTTCAAATCAAACAAGTTTGATATCAAATCAGAGCTTGGATTTCACCCTGTCACGTGACCAAGTCACTAATTGTTATCCCAAAACATTAGCTTATAATCTAGCATTCAATACAACCGTCTGACTGGCCATCAGGTCAACAAACGCACAAAAGTTAAGATCATGTTTTGACTGATTTAAAAGGACAGCTTTGTCTGATTCAGATAAGTGACCCCTCAATGTAAAGATAAGATTGAAAGCTTTCCAATGAGGGCTTCCATGTTCAGATTGAATTTTGCTGTCATGATCTGAAGCCTGTTGAGCTTTGTATTTTTTTCAGCTTTCCTGGCTGACTTTCAACCCTGTGTTATTTGTCTAATATCAATCAATCTTTATACTACTAAACATCCTTCAAATCAAACAAGTTTGATATCAATGAAGGGCTTGGATTTCACCCTGTCACGTGACCAAGTCACTTCTTTTAATCCCAAAACATTAGCTTATAATCTAGCATTCCATACAACCGTCTGACTGGCCATCAGGGCAACACAAAAGTAAAGATCATGTTTTGAACGATTTAAAAGGACAGCTTTGTCTGATTCAGATAAGTGACCCCTCAATGTAAAGATATGATTGAAAGCTTTCCAATGAGGGCTTCCATGTTCAGATTGAATTTTGCTGTCATGATCTGCAGCCTGTTGAGCTCTGTATTTTTTTTTCAGCTTTCCTGGCTGACTTTCAACCCTGTGTTATTTGTCTAATATCAATCAATCTTTCAACTACTAAACATCCTTCAAATCAAACAAGTTTGATATCAATGAAGGGCTTGGATTTCACCCTGTCACGTGACCAAGTCACTCATTGTTATCCCAAAACATTAGCTTATAATCTAGCATTCCATACAACCGTCTGACTGGCCATCAGGTCAACAAACGCACAAAAGTTAAGATCATGTTTTGAACGATTTAAAAGGACAGCTTTGTCTGATTCAGATAAGTGACCCCTCAATGTAAAGATATGATTGAAAGCTTTCCAATGAGGGCTTCCATGTTCAGATTGAATTTTGCTGTCATGATCTGCAGCCTGTTGAGCTCTGTATTTTTTTTCAGCTCTCCTGGCTGACTTTCAACCCTGTGTTATTTGTCTAATATCAATCAATCTTTCAACTACTAAACATCCTTCAAATCAAACAAGTTTGATATCAAATCAGAGCTTGGATTTCACCCTGTCACGTGACCAAGTCACTACATTTAATCCTGAAACATTAGCTTTTAATCTAGCATTGCATACAACCGTCTGACTGGCCATCATGTCAACAAACGCACAAAAGTTAAGATCATGTTTTGACTGATTTAAAAGGACAGCTTTGTCTTGTTCAGATAAGTGACCCCTCAATGTAAAGATATGATTGAAAGCTTTCCAATGAGGGCTTCCATGTTCAGATTGAATTTTGCTGTCATGATCTGCAGCCTGTTGAGTTCTGTGTCATTTTAGCTGACCTGGCTGACTTTCAACCCTGTGTTATTTGTCTAATATCAATCAATCTTTCAACTACTAAACATCCTTCAAATCAAACAAGTTTGATATCAAATCAGAGCTTGGATTTCACCCTGTCACGTGACCAAGTCACTCATTGTTATCCCAAAACATTAGCTTATAATCTAGCATTCCATACAACCCTCTGACTGGCCATCAGGTCAACAAACGCACAAAAGTTGATGTCATGTTTTGAACGATTTAAAAGGACAGCTTTGTCTGATTCAGATAAGTGACCCCTCAATGTAAAGATATGATTGAATGCTTTCCAGTGAGGGCTTCCATGTTCAGATTGAATTTTGCTGTCATGATCTGCAGCCTGTTAAGTTCTGTGTCATTTTAGCTGACCTGGCTGACTTTCAACCCTATGTTATTTGTCTAATATCAATCAATCTTTCAACTACCAAACATCCTTCAAATCAAACAAGTTTGGTATCATATAAGAGCTTGGATTTCACCCTGTCACGTGACCAAGTCACTACATTTAATCCTGAAAAATTAGCTTTTAATCTAGCATTCCATACAACCGTCTGACTGGCCATCAGGTCGACAAACGCACAAAAGTTAAGATCATGTTTTGACTGATTTAAAAGGACAGCTTTGTCTTGTTCAGATAAGTGACCCCTCAATGTAAAGCTAAGATTGAAAGCTTTCCAATGAGGGCTTCCATGTTCAGATTGAATTTTGCTGTCATGATCTGCAGCCTGTTGAGCTCTGTATTTTTTTCAGCTTTCCTGGCTGACTTTCAACCCTGTGTTATTTGTCTAATATCAATCAATCTTTCAACTACTAAACATCCTTCAAATCAAACAAGTTTGATATCAAATCAGAGCTTGGATTTCACCCTGTCACGTGACCAAATCACTCATTGTTATCCCAAAACATTAGCTTATAATCTAGCATTCCATACAACCCTCTGACTGGCCATCAGGTCAACAAACGCACAAAAGTTGAGATCATGTTTTGAACGATTTAAAAGGACTGCTTTGTCATATTCAGATAAGTGACCCCTCAATGTAAAGATATGATTCAAAGCTTTCCAATGAGGGCTTCCATGTTCAGATTGAATTTTGCTGTCATGATCTGCAGCATGTTGAGCTCTGTATTTTTTTCAGCTTTCCTGGCTGACTTTCAACCCTGTGTTATTTGTCTAATATCAATCAATCTTTCAACTACTAAACATCCTTCAAATCAAACAAGTTTGATATCAAATCAGAGCTTGGATTTCACCCTGTCACGTGACCAAGTCACTAATTGTTATCCCAAAACATTAGCTTATAATCTAGCATTCCATACAACCCTCTGACTGGCCATCAGGTCAACAAACGCACAAAAGTTGATGTCATGTTGTGACTGATTTAAAAGGACTGCTTTGTCTGATTCAGATAAGTGACCCCTCAATGTAAAGATATGATTCAAAGCTTTCCAATGAGGGCTTCCATGTTCAGATTGAATTTTGCTGTCATGATCTGCAGCATGTTGAGCTCTGTATTTTTTTCAGCTTTCCTGGCTGACTTTCAACCCTGTGTTATTTGTCTAATATCAATCAATCTTTCAACTACTAAACATCCTTCAAATCAAACAAGTTTGATATCAAATCAGAGCTTGGATTTCACCCTGTCACGTGACCAAGTCACTAATTGTTATCCCAAAACATTAGCTTATAATCTAGCATTCCATACAACCCTCTGACTGGCCATCAGGTCAACAAACGCACAAAAGTTGATGTCATGTTGTGACTGATTTAAAATGACTGCTTTGTCTGATTCAGATAAGTGACCCATCAATGTAAAGATATGATTCAAAGCTTTCCAATGAGGGCTTCCATGTTCAGATTGAATTTTGCTGTCATGATCTGCAGCATGTTTAGCTCTGTATTTTTTTCAGCTTTCCTGGCTGACTTTCAACCCTGTGTTATTTGTCTAATATCAATCAATCTTTCAACTACTAAACATCCTTCAAATCAAACAAGTTTGATATCAATGAAGGGCTTGGATTTCACCCTGTCACGTGACCAAGTCACTTCTTTTAATCCCAAAACATTAGCTTATAATCTAGCATTCCATACAACCGTCTGACTGGCCATCAGGTCAACAAACGCACAAAAGTTGATGTCATGTTGTGACTGATTTAAAATGACTGCTTTGTCCTATTCAGATCAGTGACCCCTCAATGTAAAGATAAGATTGAAAGCTTTCCAATGAGGGCTTCCATGTTCAGATTAAATTTTGCTGTCATGATCTGCAGCATGTTGAGCTCTGTATTTTTTTCAGCTTTCCTGGCTGACTTTCAACCCTGTGTTATTTGTCTAATATCAATCAATCTTTCAACTACCAAACATCCTTCAAATCAAACAAGTTTGGTATCATATAAGAGCTTGGATTTCACCCTGTCACGTGACCAAGTCACTACATTTAATCCTGAAACATTAGCTTTTAATCTAGCATTCCATACAACCGTCTGACTGGCCATCAGGTCAACAAACGCACAAAAGTTAAGATCATGTTTTGACTGATTTAAAAGGACAGCTTTGTCTTGTTCAGCTAAGTGACCCCTCAATGTAAAGCTAAGATTGAAAGCTTTCCAATGAGGGCTTCCATGTTCAGATTGAATTTTGCTGTCATGATCTGCAGCCTGTTGAGCTCTGTATTTTTTTCAGCTTTCCTGGCTGACTTTCAACCCTGTGTTATTTGTCTAATATCAATCAATCTTTATACTACTAAACATCCTTCAAATCAAACAAGTTTGATATCAAATCAGAGCTTGGATTTCACCCTGTCACGTGACCAAGTCACTACATTTAATCCTGAAACATTAGCTTATAATCTAGCATTCCATACACCCTCTGACTGGCCATCAGGTCAACAAACGCACAAAAGTTAAGATCATGTTTTGACTGATTTAAAATGACTGCTTTGTCTGATTCAGATCAGTGACCCCTCAATGTAAAGATATGATTGAAAGCTTTCCAATGAGGGCTTCCATGTTCAGATTGAATTTTGCTGTCATGATCTGCTGCCTGTTGAGTTCTTTGTCATTTTAGCTGACCTGGCTGACTTTCAACCCTGTGTTATTTGTCTAATATCAATCAATCTTTCAACTACTAAACATCCTTCAAATCAAACAGGTTTTATATCAATTAATAGCTTGGTTTTTACCCTGTCACGTGACGAAGTCACTACTTTTAATCCTGAAACATTAGCTTATAATCTAGCATTCCATACAACCGTCTGACTGGCCATCAGGTCAACAAACGCCCAAAAGTTAATGTCATGTTTTGACTGATTTGAAAGGACTGCTTTGTCTTGTTCAGATAAGTGACCCCTCAATGTAAAGATAAGATTGAAAGCTTTCCAATGAGGGCTTCCATGTTCAGATTTAATTTTGCTGTCATGATCTGCAGCCTGTTGAGCTCTGTATTTTTTTTTCAGCTTTCCTGGCTGACTTTCAACCCTGTGTTATTTGTCTAATATCAATCAATCTTTATACTACTAAGCATCCTTCAAATCAAACAAGTTTGATATCAAATCACAGCTTGGATTTCACCCTGTAAAGTGCCCAAGTCACTAATTGTTATCCCAAAACATTAGCTTATAATCTAGCATTCCATTCAACCCTCTGACTGGCCATCAGGTCAACAAACGCACAAAAGTTAAGATCATGTTTTGAACGATTTAAAAGGACAGCTTTGTCTGATTCAGATAAGTGACCCCTCAATGTAAAGATATGATTGAAAGCTTTCCAATGAGGGCTTCCATGTTCAGATTGAATTTTGCTGTCATGATCTGCAGCCTGTTGAGTTCTTTGTCATTTTAGCTGACCTGGCTGACTTTCAACCGTGTGTTATTTGTCTAATTAATCAATCTTTCAACTACTAAACATCCTTCAAATCAAACAAGTTTGATATCAAATCAGAGCTTGGATTTCACCCTGTCACGTGACCAAGTCACTAATTGTTATCCCAAAACATTAGCTTATAATCTAGCATTCAATACAACCGTCTGACTGGCCATCAGGTCAACAAACGCACAAAAGTTAAGATCATGTTTTGACTGATTTAAAAGGACAGCTTTGTCTGATTCAGATAAGTGACCCCTCAATGTAAAGATAAGATTGAAAGCTTTCCAATGAGGGCTTCCATGTTCAGATTGAATTTTGCTGTCATGATCTGAAGCCTGTTGAGCTTTGTATTTTTTTCAGCTTTCCTGGCTGACTTTCAACCCTGTGTTATTTGTCTAATATCAATCAATCTTTATACTACTAAACATCCTTCAAATCAAACAAGTTTGATATCAATGAAGGGCTTGGATTTCACCCTGTCACGTGACCAAGTCACTTCTTTTAATCCCAAAACATTAGCTTATAATCTAGCATTCCATACAACCGTCTGACTGGCCATCAGGGCAACACAAAAGTAAAGATCATGTTTTGAACGATTTAAAAGGACAGCTTTGTCTGATTCAGATAAGTGACCCCTCAATGTAAAGATATGATTGAAAGCTTTCCAATGAGGGCTTCCATGTTCAGATTGAATTTTGCTGTCATGATCTGCAGCCTGTTGAGCTCTGTATTTTTTTTTCAGCTTTCCTGGCTGACTTTCAACCCTGTGTTATTTGTCTAATATCAATCAATCTTTCAACTACTAAACATCCTTCAAATCAAACAAGTTTGATATCAATGAAGGGCTTGGATTTCACCCTGTCACGTGACCAAGTCACTCATTGTTATCCCAAAACATTAGCTTATAATCTAGCATTCCATACAACCGTCTGACTGGCCATCAGGTCAACAAACGCACAAAAGTTAAGATCATGTTTTGAACGATTTAAAAGGACAGCTTTGTCTGATTCAGATAAGTGACCCCTCAATGTAAAGATATGATTGAAAGCTTTCCAATGAGGGCTTCCATGTTCAGATTGAATTTTGCTGTCATGATCTGCAGCCTGTTGAGCTCTGTATTTTTTTTCAGCTCTCCTGGCTGACTTTCAACCCTGTGTTATTTGTCTAATATCAATCAATCTTTCAACTACTAAACATCCTTCAAATCAAACAAGTTTGATATCAAATCAGAGCTTGGATTTCACCCTGTCACGTGACCAAGTCACTACATTTAATCCTGAAACATTAGCTTTTAATCTAGCATTGCATACAACCGTCTGACTGGCCATCATGTCAACAAACGCACAAAAGTTAAGATCATGTTTTGACTGATTTAAAAGGACAGCTTTGTCTTGTTCAGATAAGTGACCCCTCAATGTAAAGATATGATTGAAAGCTTTCCAATGAGGGCTTCCATGTTCAGATTGAATTTTGCTGTCATGATCTGCAGCCTGTTGAGTTCTGTGTCATTTTAGCTGACCTGGCTGACTTTCAACCCTGTGTTATTTGTCTAATATCAATCAATCTTTCAACTACTAAACATCCTTCAAATCAAACAAGTTTGATATCAAATCAGAGCTTGGATTTCACCCTGTCACGTGACCAAGTCACTCATTGTTATCCCAAAACATTAGCTTATAATCTAGCATTCCATACAACCCTCTGACTGGCCATCAGGTCAACAAACGCACAAAAGTTGATGTCATGTTTTGAACGATTTAAAAGGACAGCTTTGTCTGATTCAGATAAGTGACCCCTCAATGTAAAGATATGATTGAAAGCTTTCCAGTGAGGGCTTCCATGTTCAGATTGAATTTTGCTGTCATGATCTGCAGCCTGTTAAGTTCTGTGTCATTTTAGCTGACCTGGCTGACTTTCAACCCTGTGTTATTTGTCTAATATCAATCAATCTTTCAACTACCAAACATCCTTCAAATCAAACAAGTTTGGTATCATATAAGAGCTTGGATTTCACCCTGTCACGTGACCAAGTCACTACATTTAATCCTGAAAAATTAGCTTTTAATCTAGCATTCCATACAACCGTCTGACTGGCCATCAGGTCGACAAACGCACAAAAGTTAAGATCATGTTTTGACTGATTTAAAAGGACAGCTTTGTCTTGTTCAGATAAGTGACCCCTCAATGTAAAGCTAAGATTGAAAGCTTTCCAATGAGGGCTTCCATGTTCAGATTGAATTTTGCTGTCATGATCTGCAGCCTGTTGAGCTCTGTATTTTTTTCAGCTTTCCTGGCTGACTTTCAACCCTGTGTTATTTGTCTAATATCAATCAATCTTTCAACTACTAAACATCCTTCAAATCAAACAAGTTTGATATCAAATCAGAGCTTGGATTTCACCCTGTCACGTGACCAAATCACTCATTGTTATCCCAAAACATTAGCTTATAATCTAGCATTCCATACAACCCTCTGACTGGCCATCAGGTCAACAAACGCACAAAAGTTGAGATCATGTTTTGAACGATTTAAAAGGACTGCTTTGTCTGATTCAGATAAGTGACCCCTCAATGTAAAGATATGATTCAAAGCTTTCCAATGAGGGCTTCCATGTTCAGATTGAATTTTGCTGTCATGATCTGCAGCATGTTGAGCTCTGTATTTTTTTCAGCTTTCCTGGCTGACTTTCAACCCTGTGTTATTTGTCTAATATCAATCAATCTTTCAACTACTAAACATCCTTCAAATCAAACAAGTTTGATATCAAATCAGAGCTTGGATTTCACCCTGTCACGTGACCAAGTCACTAATTGTTATCCCAAAACATTAGCTTATAATCTAGCATTCCATACAACCCTCTGACTGGCCATCAGGTCAACAAACGCACAAAAGTTGATGTCATGTTGTGACTGATTTAAAATGACTGCTTTGTCTGATTCAGATAAGTGACCCATCAATGTAAAGATATGATTCAAAGCTTTCCAATGAGGGCTTCCATGTTCAGATTGAATTTTGCTGTCATGATCTGCAGCATGTTTAGCTCTGTATTTTTTTCAGCTTTCCTGGCTGACTTTCAACCCTGTGTTATTTGTCTAATATCAATCAATCTTTCAACTACTAAACATCCTTCAAATCAAACAAGTTTGATATCAATGAAGGGCTTGGATTTCACCCTGTCACGTGACCAAGTCACTTCTTTTAATCCCAAAACATTAGCTTATAATCTAGCATTCCATACAACCGTCTGACTGGCCATCAGGTCAACAAACGCACAAAAGTTGATGTCATGTTGTGACTGATTTAAAATGACTGCTTTGTCCTATTCAGATCAGTGACCCCTCAATGTAAAGATAAGATTGAAAGCTTTCCAATGAGGGCTTCCATGTTCAGATTAAATTTTGCTGTCATGATCTGCAGCATGTTGAGCTCTGTATTTTTTTCAGCTTTCCTGGCTGACTTTCAACCCTGTGTTATTTGTCTAATATCAATCAATCTTTCAACTACCAAACATCCTTCAAATCAAACAAGTTTGGTATCATATAAGAGCTTGGATTTCACCCTGTCACGTGACCAAGTCACTACATTTAATCCTGAAACATTAGCTTTTAATCTAGCATTCCATACAACCGTCTGACTGGCCATCAGGTCAACAAACGCACAAAAGTTAAGATCATGTTTTGACTGATTTAAAAGGACAGCTTTGTCTTGTTCAGCTAAGTGACCCCTCAATGTAAAGCTAAGATTGAAAGCTTTCCAATGAGGGCTTCCATGTTCAGATTGAATTTTGCTGTCATGATCTGCAGCCTGTTGAGCTCTGTATTTTTTTCAGCTTTCCTGGCTGACTTTCAACCCTGTGTTATTTGTCTAATATCAATCAATCTTTATACTACTAAACATCCTTCAAATCAAACAAGTTTGATATCAAATCAGAGCTTGGATTTCACCCTGTCACGTGACCAAGTCACTACATTTAATCCTGAAACATTAGCTTATAATCTAGCATTCCATACACCCTCTGACTGGCCATCAGGTCAACAAACGCACAAAAGTTAAGATCATGTTTTGACTGATTTAAAATGACTGCTTTGTCTGATTCAGATCAGTGACCCCTCAATGTAAAGATATGATTGAAAGCTTTCCAATGAGGGCTTCCATGTTCAGATTGAATTTTGCTGTCATGATCTGCTGCCTGTTGAGTTCTTTGTCATTTTAGCTGACCTGGCTGACTTTCAACCCTGTGTTATTTGTCTAATATCAATCAATCTTTCAACTACTAAACATCCTTCAAATCAAACAGGTTTTATATCAATTAAAAGCTTGGTTTTTACCCTGTCACGTGACGAAGTCACTACTTTTAATCCTGAAACATTAGCTTATAATCTAGCATTCCATACAACCGTCTGACTGGCCATCAGGTCAACAAACGCCCAAAAGTTAATGTCATGTTTTGACTGATTTGAAAGGACTGCTTTGTCTTGTTCAGATAAGTGACCCCTCAATGTAAAGATAAGATTGAAAGCTTTCCAATGAGGGCTTCCATGTTCAGATTTAATTTTGCTGTCATGATCTGCAGCCTGTTGAGCTCTGTATTTTTTTTTCAGCTTTCCTGGCTGACTTTCAACCCTGTGTTATTTGTCTAATATCAATCAATCTTTATACTACTAAGCATCCTTCA
Organism: Halichoeres trimaculatus; assembly: GCF_033239565.1. Lineage (NCBI taxonomy): Eukaryota > Metazoa > Chordata > Actinopteri > Labriformes > Labridae > Halichoeres > Halichoeres trimaculatus. The sequence continues at coordinate 349,939 of NW_027437190.1, read as the reverse complement.
AATCAAACAAGTTTGATATCAAATCACAGCTTGGATTTCACCCTGTAAAGTGCCCAAGTCACTAATTGTTATCCCAAAACATTAGCTTATAATCTAGCATTCCATTCAACCCTCTGACTGGCCATCAGGTCAACAAACGCACAAAAGTTAAGATCATGTTTTGAACGATTTAAAAGGACAGCTTTGTCTGATTCAGATAAGTGACCCCTCAATGTAAAGATATGATTGAAAGCTTTCCAATGAGGGCTTCCATGTTCAGATTGAATTTTGCTGTCATGATCTGCAGCCTGTTGAGTTCTTTGTCATTTTAGCTGACCTGGCTGACTTTCAACCGTGTGTTATTTGTCTAATATCAATCAATCTTTCAACTACTAAACATCCTTCAAATCAAACAAGTTTGATATCAAATCAGAGCTTGGATTTCACCCTGTCACGTGACCAAGTCACTAATTGTTATCCCAAAACATTAGCTTATAATCTAGCATTCCATACAACCGTCTGACTGGCCATCAGGTCAACAAACGCACAAAAGTTAAGATCATGTTTTGACTGATTTAAAAGGACAGCTTTGTCTGATTCAGATAAGTGACCCCTCAATGTAAAGATAAGATTGAAAGCTTTCCAATGAGGGCTTCCATGTTCAGATTGAATTTTGCTGTCATGATCTGAAGCCTGTTGAGCTTTGTATTTTTTTCAGCTTTCCTGGCTGACTTTCAACCCTGTGTTATTTGTCTAATATCAATCAATCTTTATACTACTAAACATCCTTCAAATCAAACAAGTTTGATATCAATGAAGGGCTTGGATTTCACCCTGTCACGTGACCAAGTCACTTCTTTTAATCCCAAAACATTAGCTTATAATCTAGCATTCCATACAACCGTCTGACTGGCCATCAGGGCAACACAAAAGTAAAGATCATGTTTTGAACGATTTAAAAGGACAGCTTTGTCTGATTCAGATAAGTGACCCCTCAATGTAAAGATATGATTGAAAGCTTTCCAATGAGGGCTTCCATGTTCAGATTGAATTTTGCTGTCATGATCTGCAGCCTGTTGAGCTCTGTATTTTTTTTTCAGCTTTCCTGGCTGACTTTCAACCCTGTGTTATTTGTCTAATATCAATCAATCTTTCAACTACTAAACATCCTTCAAATCAAACAAGTTTGATATCAATGAAGGGCTTGGATTTCACCCTGTCACGTGACCAAGTCACTCATTGTTATCCCAAAACATTAGCTTATAATCTAGCATTCCATACAACCGTCTGACTGGCCATCAGGTCAACAAACGCACAAAAGTTAAGATCATGTTTTGAACGATTTAAAAGGACAGCTTTGTCTGATTCAGATAAGTGACCCCTCAATGTAAAGATATGATTGAAAGCTTTCCAATGAGGGCTTCCATGTTCAGATTGAATTTTGCTGTCATGATCTGCAGCCTGTTGAGCTCTGTATTTTTTTTCAGCTCTCCTGGCTGACTTTCAACCCTGTGTTATTTGTCTAATATCAATCAATCTTTCAACTACTAAACATCCTTCAAATCAAACAAGTTTGATATCAAATCAGAGCTTGGATTTCACCCTGTCACGTGACCAAGTCACTACATTTAATCCTGAAACATTAGCTTTTAATCTAGCATTGCATACAACCGTCTGACTGGCCATCAGGTCAACAAACGCACAAAAGTTAAGATCATGTTTTGACTGATTTAAAAGGACAGCTTTGTCTTGTTCAGATAAGTGACCCCTCAATGTAAAGATATGATTGAAAGCTTTCCAATGAGGGCTTCCATGTTCAGATTGAATTTTGCTGTCATGATCTGCAGCCTGTTGAGTTCTGTGTCATTTTAGCTGACCTGGCTGACTTTCAACCCTGTGTTATTTGTCTAATATCAATCAATCTTTCAACTACTAAACATCCTTCAAATCAAACAAGTTTGATATCAAATCAGAGCTTGGATTTCACCCTGTCACGTGACCAAGTCACTCATTGTTATCCCAAAACATTAGCTTATAATCTAGCATTCCATACAACCCTCTGACTGGCCATCAGGTCAACAAACGCACAAAAGTTGATGTCATGTTTTGAACGATTTAAAAGGACAGCTTTGTCTGATTCAGATAAGTGACCCCTCAATGTAAAGATATGATTGAAAGCTTTCCAGTGAGGGCTTCCATGTTCAGATTGAATTTTGCTGTCATGATCTGCAGCCTGTTAAGTTCTGTGTCATTTTAGCTGACCTGGCTGACTTTCAACCCTATGTTATTTGTCTAATATCAATCAATCTTTCAACTACCAAACATCCTTCAAATCAAACAAGTTTGGTATCATATAAGAGCTTGGATTTCACCCTGTCACGTGACCAAGTCACTACATTTAATCCTGAAAAATTAGCTTTTAATCTAGCATTCCATACAACCGTCTGACTGGCCATCAGGTCGACAAACGCACAAAAGTTAAGATCATGTTTTGACTGATTTAAAAGGACAGCTTTGTCTTGTTCAGATAAGTGACCCCTCAATGTAAAGCTAAGATTGAAAGCTTTCCAATGAGGGCTTCCATGTTCAGATTGAATTTTGCTGTCATGATCTGCAGCCTGTTGAGCTCTGTATTTTTTTCAGCTTTCCTGGCTGACTTTCAACCCTGTGTTATTTGTCTAATATCAATCAATCTTTCAACTACTAAACATCCTTCAAATCAAACAAGTTTGATATCAAATCAGAGCTTGGATTTCACCCTGTCACGTGACCAAGTCACTAATTGTTATCCCAAAACATTAGCTTATAATCTAGCATTCCATACAACCCTCTGACTGGCCATCAGGTCAACAAACACACAAAAGTTGATGTCATGTTGTGACTGATTTAAAAGGACAGCTTTGTCTTGTTCAGATAAGTGACCCCTCAATGTAAAGATAAGATTGAAAGCTTTCCAATGAGGGCTTCCATGTTCAGATTGAATTTTGCTGTCATGATCTGCAGCCTGTTGAGTTCTTTGTCATTCTGCTGACCTGTCTGACTTTCAACCCTATGTTATTTGTCTTATATCAATCAATCTTTATACTACTAAACATCCTTCAAATCAAACAAGTTTGATATCAATGAAGGGCTTTGAATTCACCCTGTCAAGTGACCAAGTCACTACTTTAAATCCTGAAACATTAGCTTATAATCTAGCATTCCATACAACCCTCTGACTGGCCATCAGGTCAACAAATGAACAAAAGTTAATGTCATGTTGTGACTGATTAAAAAGGACTGCTTTGTCATATTCAGATCAGTGACCCCTCAATGTAAAGCTAAGATTGAAAGCTTTCCAGTGAGGGCTTCCATGTTTAGATTGAATTTTGCTGTCATGATCTGCAGCCTGTTGAGTTCTGTGTCATTTTAGCTGACCTGGGTGACTTTCAACCCTGTGTTATTTGTCTAATATCAATCAATCTTTATACTACTAAACATCCTTCAAATCAAACAGGTTTGATATCAATTAAAAGCTTGGTTTTTACCCTGTCACGTGACCAAGTCACTACTTTTAATCCTGAAACATGAGCTTATAATCTAGCATTCCATACAACCCTCTGACTGGCCATCAGGTCAACAAACGCCCAAAAGTTGATTTCATGTTTTGACTGATTTGAAAGGACTGCTTTGTCTTGTTCAGATAAGTGACCCCTCAATGTAAAGATAAGATTGAAAGCTTTCCAATGAGGGCTTCCATGTTCAGATTTAATTTTGCTGTCATGATCTGAAGCCTGTTGAGCTCTGTATTTTTTTTTCAGCTTTCCTGGCTGACTTTCAACCCTGTGTTATTTGTCTAATATCAATCAATCTTTCAACTACTAAACATCCTTCAAATCAAACAAGTTTGATATCAAATCAGAGCTTGGATTTCACCCTGTCACGTGACCAAGTCACTAATTGTTATCCCAAAACATTAGCTTATAATCTAGCATTCCATTCAACCCTCTGACTGGCCATCAGGTCAACAAACGCACAAAAGTTAAGATCATGTTTTGAACGATTTAAAAGGACTGCTTTGTCTGATTCAGATCAGTGACCCCTCAATGTAAAGATAAGATTGAAAGCTTTCCAATGAGGGCTTCCATGTTTAGATTGAATTTTGCTGTCATGATCTGCAGCCTGTTGAGCTCTGTGTCAGTTTAGCTGACCTGTCTGACTTTCAACCCTGTGTTATTTGTCTAATATCAATCAATCTTTATACTACTAAACATCCTTCAAATCAAACAAGTTTGATATCAAATCAGAGCTTGGATTTCACCCTGTAAAGTGACCAAGTCACTTATTGTTATCCCAAAACATTAGTTTATAATCTAGCATTCCATACAACCCTCTGACTGGCCATCAGGTCAACAAACGCACAAAAGTTAAGATCATGTTTTGAACGATTTAAAAGGACAGCTTTGTCTGATTCAGATCAGTGACCCCTCAATGTAAAGATAAGATTGAAAGCTTTCCAATGAGGGCTTCCATGTTCAGATTGAATTTTGCTGTCATGATCTGCAGCCTGTTGAGTTCTTTGTCATTTTAGCTGACCTGGCTGACTTTCAACCCTGTGTTATTTGTCTAATATCAATCAATCTTTCAACTACTAAACATCCTTCAAATCAAACAGGTTTTATATCAATTAAAAGCTTGGTTTTTACCCTGTCACGTGATGAAGTCACTACTTTTAATCCTGAAACATTAGCTTATAATCTAGCATTCCATACAACCCTCTGACTGGCCATCAGGTCAACAAACGCCCAAAAGTTAATGTCATGTTTTGACTGATTTGAAAGGACTGCTTTGTCTTGTTCAGATAAGTGACCCCTCAATGTAAAGATAAGATTGAAAGCTTTCCAATGAGGGCTTCCATGTTCAGATTTAATTTTGCTGTCATGATCTGCAGCCTGTTGAGCTCTGTATTTTTTTTTCAGCTTTCCTGGCTGACTTTCAACCCTGTGTTATTTGTCTAATATCAATCAATCTTTATACTACTAAGCATCCTTCAAATCAAACAAGTTTGATATCAAATCACAGCTTGGATTTCACCCTGTAAAGTGCCCAAGTCACTAATTGTTATCCCAAAACATTAGCTTATAATCTAGCATTCCATTCAACCCTCTGACTGGCCATCAGGTCAACAAACGCACAAAAGTTAAGATCATGTTTTGAACGATTTAAAAGGACAGCTTTGTCTTGTTCAGATAAGTGACCCCTCAATGTAAAGATAAGATTGAAAGCTTTCCAATGAGGGCTTCCATGTTTAGATTGAATTTTGCTGTCATGATCTGCAGCCTGTTGAGTTCTTTGTCATTTTAGCTGACCTGGCTGACTTTCAACCGTGTGTTATTTGTCTAATATCAATCAATCTTTCAACTACTAAACATCCTTCAAATCAAACAAGTTTGATATCAAATCAGAGCTTGGATTTCACCCTGTCACGTGACCAAGTCACTACTTTTAATCCTGAAACATTAGCTTATAATCTAGCATTCCATACAACCCTCTGACTGGCCATCAGGTCAACAAATGAACAAAAGTTAATGTCATGTTGTGACTGATTTAAAAGGACAGCTTTGTCTGATTCAGATCAGTGACCCCTCAATGTAAAGATAAGATTGAAAGCTTTCCAATGAGGGCTTCCATGTTCAGATTGAATTTTGCTGTCATGATCTGCAGCCTGTTGAGTTCTGTGTCATTTTAGCTGACCTGGCTGACTTTCAACCCTGTGTTATTTGTCTAATATCAATCAATCTTTCAACTACTAAACATCCTTCAAATCAAACAAGTTTGATATCAAATCAGAGCTTGGATTTCACCCTGTCACGTGACCAAGTCACTAATTGTTATCCCAAAACATTAGCTTATAATCTAGCATTCCATTCAACCCTCTGACTGGCCATCAGGTCAACAAACGCACAAAAGTTAAGATCATGTTTTGAACGATTTAAAAGGACTGCTTTGTCTGATTCAGATCAGTGACCCCTCAATGTAAAGATATGATTGAAAGCTTTCCAATGAGGGCTTCCATGTTCAGATTGAATTTTGCTGTCATGATCTGCAGCCTGTTGAGCTCTGTGTCAGTTTAGCTGACCTGTCTGACTTTCAACCCTGTGTTATTTGTCTAATATCAATCAATCTTTATACTACTAAACATCCTTCAAATCAAACAAGTTTGATATCAAATCAGAGCTTGGATTTCACCCTGTCACGTGACAAAGTCACTAATTGTTATCCCAAAACATTAGCTTATAATCTAGCATTCCATACAACCGTCTGACTGGCCATCAGGTCAACAAACACACAAAACTTGATGTCATGTTGTGACTGATTTAAAAGGACAGCTTTGTCTTGTTCAGATAAGTGACCCCTCAATGTAAAGATAAGATTGAAAGCTTTCCAATGAGGGCTTCCATGTTCAGATTGAATTTTGCTGTCAAGATCTGCAGCCTATTGAGTTCTTTGTCATTTTAGCTGACCTGGCTGACTTTCAACCGTGTGTTATTTGTCTAATATCAATCAATCTTTCAACTACTAAACATCCTTCAAATCAAACAAGTTTGATATCAAATCAGAGCTTGGATTTCACCCTGTCACGTGACCAAGTCACTAATTGTTATCCCAAAACATTAGCTTATAATCTAGCATTCCATACAACCGTCTGACTGGCCATCAGGTCAACAAACGCACAAAAGTTGATGTCATGTTTTGAACGATTTAAAAGGACTGCTTTGTCTTGTTCAGATAAGTGACCCCTCAATGTAAAGATATGATTGAAAGCTTTCCAATGAGGGCTTCCATGTTTAGATTGAATTTTGCTGTCATGATCTGCAGCCTGTTGAGCTCTGTGTCAGTTTAGCTGACCTGGCTGACTTTCAACCCTGTGTTATTTGTCTAATATCAATCAATCTTTCAACTACTAAACATCCTTCAAATCAAACAAGTTTGATATCAAATCAGAGCTTGGATTTCACCCTGTCACGTGACCAAGTCACTACTTTTAATCCTGAAACATTAGCTTATAATCTAGCATTCCATACAACCCTCTGACTGGCCATCAGGTCAACAAATGAACAAAAGTTAATGTCATGTTGTGACTGATTTAAAAGGACAGCTTTGTCTGATTCAGATCAGTGACCCCTCAATGTAAAGATATGATTGAAAGCTTTCCAATGAGGGCTTCCATGTTCAGATTGAATTTTGCTGTCATGATCTGCTGCCTGTTGAGTTCTTTGTCATTTTAGCTGACCTGGCTGACTTTCAACCCTGTGTTATTTGTCTAATATCAATCAATCTTTCAACTACTAAACATCCTTCAAATCAAACAGGTTTTATATCAATTAAAAGCTTGGTTTTTACCCTGTCACGTGACGAAGTCACTACTTTTAATCCTGAAACATTAGCTTATAATCTAGCATTCCATACAACCGTCTGACTGGCCATCAGGTCAACAAACGCCCAAAAGTTAATGTCATGTTTTGACTGATTTGAAAGGACTGCTTTGTCTTGTTCAGATAAGTGACCCCTCAATGTAAAGATAAGATTGAAAGCTTTCCAATGAGGGCTTCCATGTTCAGATTTAATTTTGCTGTCATGATCTGCAGCCTGTTGAGCTCTGTATTTTTTTTTCAGCTTTCCTGGCTGACTTTCAACCCTGTGTTATTTGTCTAATATCAATCAATCTTTATACTACTAAGCATCCTTCAAATCAAACAAGTTTGATATCAAATCACAGCTTGGATTTCACCCTGTAAAGTGCCCAAGTCACTAATTGTTATCCCAAAACATTAGCTTATAATCTAGCATTCCATTCAACCCTCTGACTGGCCATCAGGTCAACAAACGCACAAAAGTTAAGATCATGTTTTGAACGATTTAAAAGGACAGCTTTGTCTGATTCAGATAAGTGACCCCTCAATGTAAAGATAAGATTGAAAGCTTTCCAATGAGGGCTTCCATGTTCAGATTGAATTTTGCTGTCATGATCTGCAGCCTGTTGAGTTCTTTGTCATTTTAGCTGACCTGGCTGACTTTCAACCGTGTGTTATTTGTCTAATATCAATCAATCTTTCAACTACTAAACATCCTTCAAATCAAACAAGTTTGATATCAAATCAGAGCTTGGATTTCACCCTGTCACGTGACCAAGTCACTAATTGTTATCCCAAAACATTAGCTTATAATCTAGCATTCCATACAACCGTCTGACTGGCCATCAGGTCAACAAACGCACAAAAGTTAAGATCATGTTTTGACTGATTTAAAAGGACAGCTTTGTCTGATTCAGATAAGTGACCCCTCAATGTAAAGATATGATTGAAAGCTTTCCAATGAGGGCTTCCATGTTCAGATTGAATTTTGCTGTCATGATCTGCAGCCTGTTGAGTTCTGTGTCATTTTAGCTGACCTGGCTGACTTTCAACCCTGTGTTATTTGTCTAATATCAATCAATCTTTCAACTACTAAACATCCTTCAAATCAAACAAGTTTGATATCAAATCAGAGCTTGGAATTCACCCTGTCACGTGACCAAGTCACTAATTGTTATCCCAAAACATTAGTTTATAATCAAGCATTCCATACAACCGTCTGACTGGCCATCAGGTCAACAAACGCACAAAAGTTAAGATCATGTTTTGAACGATTTAAAATGACAGCTTTGTCTTGTTCAGATAAGTGACCCCTCAATGTAAAGATAAGATTGAAAGCTTTCCAATGAGGGCTTCCATGTTCAGATTGAATTTTGCTGTCATGATCTGAAGCCTGTTGAGCTTTGTATTTTTTTCAGCTTTCCTGGCTGACTTTCAACCCTGTGTTATTTGTCTAATATCAATCAATCTTTATACTACTAAACATCCTTCAAATCAAACAAGTTTGATATCAATGAAGGGCTTGGATTTCACCCTGTCACGTGACCAAGTCACTTCTTTTAATCCCAAAACATTAGCTTATAATCTAGCATTCCATACAACCGTCTGACTGGCCATCAGGTCAACAAACGCACAAAAGTAAAGATCATGTTTTGAACGATTTAAAAGGACAGCTTTGTCTGATTCAGATAAGTGACCCCTCAATGTAAAGATATGATTGAAATCTTTCCAATGAGGGCTTCCGTGTTCAGATTGAATTTTGCTGTCATGATCTGCAGCCTGTTGAGCTCTGTATTTTTTTTTCAGCTTTCCTGGCTGACTTTCAACCCTGTGTTATTTGTCTAATATCAATCAATCTTTCAACTACTAAACATCCTTCAAATCAAACAAGTTTGATATCAATGAAGGGCTTGGATTTCACCCTGTCACGTGACCAAGTCACTAATTGTTATCCCAAAACATTAGCTTATAATCTAGCATTCCATACAACCGTCTGACTGGCCATCAGGTCAACAAACGCACAAAAGTTAAGATCATGTTTTGAACGATTTAAAAGGACAGCTTTGTCTGATTCAGATAAGTGACCCCTCAATGTAAAGATATGATTGAAAGCTTTCCAATGAGGGCTTCCATGTTCAGATTGAATTTTGCTGTCATGATCTGCAGCCTGTTGAGCTCTGTATTTTTTTTCAGCTCTCCTGGCTGACTTTCAACCCTGTGTTATTTGTCTAATATCAATCAATCTTTCAACTACTAAACATCCTTCAAATCAAACAAGTTTGATATCAAATCAGAGCTTGGATTTCACCCTGTCACGTGACCAAGTCACTACATTTAATCCTGAAACATTAGCTTTTAATCTAGCATTGCATACAACCGTCTGACTGGCCATCAGGTCAACAAACGCACAAAAGTTAAGATCATGTTTTGACTGATTTAAAAGGACAGCTTTGTCTTGTTCAGATAAGTGACCCCTCAATGTAAAGATATGATTGAAAGCTTTCCAATGAGGGCTTCCATGTTCAGATTGAATTTTGCTGTCATGATCTGCAGCCTGTTGAGTTCTGTGTCATTTTAGCTGACCTGGCTGACTTTCAACCCTGTGTTATTTGTCTAATATCAATCAATCTTTCAACTACTAAACATCCTTCAAATCAAACAAGTTTGATATCAAATCAGAGCTTGGATTTCACCCTGTCACGTGACCAAGTCACTCATTGTTATCCCAAAACATTAGCTTATAATCTAGCATTCCATACAACCCTCTGACTGGCCATCAGGTCAACAAACGCACAAAAGTTAAGATCATGTTTTGAACGATTTAAAATGACAGCTTTGTCTGATTCAGATAAGTGACCCCTCAATGTAAAGATATGATTGAAAGCTTTCCAGTGAGGGCTTCCATGTTCAGATTGAATTTTGCTGTCATGATCTGCAGCCTGTTAAGTTCTGTGTCATTTTAGCTGACCTGGCTGACTTTCAACCCTATGTTATTTGTCTAATATCAATCAATCTTTCAACTACCAAACATCCTTCAAATCAAACAAGTTTGGTATCATATAAGAGCTTGGATTTCACCCTGTCACGTGACCAAGTCACTACATTTAATCCTGAAACATTAGCTTTTAATCTAGCATTCCATACAACCGTCTGACTGGCCATCAGGTCGACAAACGCACAAAAGTTAAGATCATGTTTTGACTGATTTAAAAGGACTGCTTTGTCTTGTTCAGATAAGTGACCCCTCAATGTAAAGATATGACTGACAGCTTTCCCATGAGGGCTTCCATGTTCAGATTGAATTTTGCTGTCATGATCTGCAGCCTGTTGAGCTCTGTATTTTTTTCAGCTTTCCTGGCTGACTTTCAACCCTGTGTTATTTGTCTAATATCAATCAATCTTTCAACTACTAAACATCCTTCAAATCAAACAAGTTTGATATCAAATCAGAGCTTGGATTTCACCCTGTCACGTGACCAAGTCACTAATTGTTATCCCAAAACATTAGCTTATAATCTAGCATTCCATACAACCCTCTGACTGGCCATCAGGTCAACAAACACACAAAAGTTGATGTCATGTTGTGACTGATTTAAAAGGACAGCTTTGTCTTGTTCAGATAAGTGACCCCTCAATGTAAAGATAAGATTGAAAGCTTTCCAATGAGGGCTTCCATGTTCAGATTGAATTTTGCTGTCATGATCTGCAGCCTGTTGAGTTCTTTGTCATTCTGCTGACCTGTCTGACTTTCAACCCTATGTTATTTGTCTTATATCAATCAATCTTTATACTACTAAACATCCTTCAAATCAAACAAGTTTGATATCAATGAAGGGCTTTGAATTCACCCTGTCAAGTGACCAAGTCACTACTTTTAATCCTGAAACATTAGCTTATAATCTAGCATTCCATACAACCCTCTGACTGGCCATCAGGTCAACAAATGAACAAAAGTTAATGTCATGTTGTGACTGATTAAAAAAGACTGCTTTGTCATATTCAGATCAGTGACCCCTCAATGTAAAGCTAAGATTGAAAGCTTTCCAGTGAGGGCTTCCATGTTTAGATTGAATTTTGCTGTCATGATCTGCAGCCTGTTGAGTTCTGTGTCATTTTAGCTGACCTGGCTGACTTTCAACCCTGTGTTATTTGTCTAATATCAATCAATCTTTATACTACTAAACATCCTTCAAATCAAACAGGTTTGATATCAATTAAAAGCTTGGTTTTTACCCTGTCACGTGACGAAGTCACTACTTTTAATCCTGAAACATGAGCTTATAATCTAGCATTCCATACAACCCTCTGACTGGCCATCAGGTCAACAAACGCCCAAAAGTTGATTTCATGTTTTGACTGATTTGAAAGGACTGCTTTGTCTTGTTCAGATAAGTGACCCCTCAATGTAAAGATAAGATTGAAAGCTTTCCAATGAGGGCTTCCATGTTCAGATTTAATTTTGCTGTCATGATCTGAAGCCTGTTGAGCTCTGTATTTTTTTTTCAGCTTTCCTGGCTGACTTTCAACCCTGTGTTATTTGTCTAATATCAATCAATCTTTCAACTACTAAACATCCTTCAAATCAAACAAGTTTGATATCAAATCACAGCTTGGATTTCACCCTGTCACGTGACCAAGTCACTAATTGTTATCCCAAAACATTAGCTTATAATCTAGCATTCCATTCAACCCTCTGACTGGCCATCAGGTCAACAAACGCACAAAAGTTAAGATCATGTTTTGAACGATTTAAAAGGACTGCTTTGTCTGATTCAGATCAGTGACCCCTCAATGTAAAGATAAGATTGAAAGCTTTCCAATGAGGGCTTCCATGTTTAGATTGAATTTTGCTGTCATGATCTGCAGCCTGTTGAGCTCTGTGTCAGTTTAGCTGACCTGTCTGACTTTCAACCCTGTGTTATTTGTCTAATATCAATCAATCTTTATACTACTAAACATCCTTCAAATCAAACAAGTTTGATATCAAATCAGAGCTTGGATTTCACCCTGTCACGTGACCAAGTCACTAATTGTTATCCCAAAACATTAGCTTATAATCTAGCATTCCATACAACCGTCTGACTGGCCATCAGGTCAACAAACACACAAAACTTGATGTCATGTTGGGACTGATTTAAAAGGACAGCTTTGTCTGATTCAGATAAGTGACCCCTCAATGTAAAGATAAGATTGAAAGCTTTCCAATGAGGGCTTCCATGTTCAGATTGAATTTTGCTGTCATGATCTGCAGCCTGTTGAGTTCTTTGTCATTTTAGCTGCCCTGGCTGACTTTCAACCCTGTGTTATTTGTCTAATATCAATCAATCTTTATACTACTAAACATCCTTCAAATCAAACAAGTTTGATATCAAATCAGAGCTTGGATTTCACCCTGTCACGTGACCAAGTCACTAATTGTTATCCCAAAACATTAGCTTATAATCTAGCATTCCATACAACCGTCTGACTGGCCATCAGGTCAACAAACACACAAAACTTGATGTCATGTTGTGACTGATTTAAAAGGACAGCTTTGTCTGATTCAGATAAGTGACCCCTCAATGTAAAGATAAGATTGAAAGCTTTCCAATGAGGGCTTCCATGTTCAGATTGAATTTTGCTGTCATGATCTGCAGCCTGTTGAGTTCTTTGTCATTTTAGCTGCCCTGGCTGACTTTCAACCCTGTGTTATTTGTCTAATATCAATCAATCTTTCAACTACTAAACATCCTTCAAATCAAACAAGTTTGATATCAATGAAGGGCTTGGATTTCACCCTGTCACGTGACCAAGTCACTACATTTAATCCTGAAACATTAGCTTATAATCTAGCAGTCCATACAACCGTCTGACTGGCCATCAGGTCAACAAATGCACAAAAGTTAATGTCATGTTGTGACTGATTAAAAAGGACTGCTTTGTCTGAATTTAATCAGTGACCTCTCAATGTAAAGATAAGATTGAAAGCTTTCCAATGTGGGCTTCCATGTTCAGATTGAATTTTGCTGTCATGATCTGCAGCCTGTTGAGCTCTGTATTTTTTTCAGCTTTCCTGGCTGACTTTCACCCCTGTTATTTGTCTAATATCAATCAATCTTTATACTACTAAATATCCTTCAAATCAAACAAGTTTGATATCAATGAAGGGCTTGGATTTCACCCTTTCACGTGACCAAGTCACTACATTTAATCCTGAAACATTAGCTTATAATCTAGCATTCCATACAACCCTCTGACTGGCCATCAGGTCAACAAACGCAAAAAAGTAAATGTCATGTTTTGACTGATTTAAAAGGACTGCTTTGTCTTGTTCAGATCAGTGACCCCTCAATGTAAAGATAAGATTGAAAGCTTTCCAATGAGGGCTTCCATGTTCAGATTGAATTTTGCTGTCATGATCTGCAGCCTGTTGAGTTCTGTGTCATTTTAGCTGACCTGGCTGACTTTCAACCCTGTGTTATTTGTCTAATATCAATCAATCTTTCAACTACTAAACATCCTTCAAATCAAACAAGTTTGATATCAAATCAGAGCTTGGATTTCACCCTGTCACGTGACCAAGTCACTAATTGTTATCCCAAAACATTAGCTTATAATCTAGCATTCCATACAACCCTCTGACTGGCCATCAGGTCAACAAACGCACAAAAGTTGATGTCATGTTGTGACTGATTTAAATTGACTGCTTTGTCTGATTCAGATCAGTGACCCCTCAATGTAAAGATAAGATTGAAAGCTTTCCAATGAGGGCTTCCATGTTCAGATTGAATTTTGCTGTCATGATCTGCAGCCTGTTGAGTTCTTTGTCATTTTAGCTTTCCTGGCTGACTTTCAACCGTGTGTTATTTGTCTAATATCAATCAATCTTTCAACTACTAAACATCCTTCAAATCAAACAAGTTTGATATCAAATCAGAGCTTGGATTTCACCCTGTCACGTGACCAAGTCACTACATTTAATCCTGAAACATTAGCTTATAATCTAGCATTCCATACAACCGTCTGACTGGCCATCAGGTCAACAAACACACAAAAGTTAAGATCATGTTTTGAACGATTTAAAATGACAGCTTTGTATGATTCAGATAAGTGACCCCTCAATGTAAAGATAAGATTGAAAGCTTTCCAATGTGGGCTTCCATGTTCAGATTGAATTTTGCTGTCATGATCTGCAGCATGTTGAGCTCTGTATTTTTTTCAGCTTTCCTGGCTGACTTTCAACCCTGTGTTATTTGTCTAATATCAATCAATCTTCGAACTACTAAATATCCTTAAATCAAACAAGTTTGATATCAATTAAGGGCTTGGATTTCACCCTGTCACGTGACAAAGTCACTACTTTTAATCCTGAAACATTAGCTCATCATCTAGCAGTCCATACAACCGTCTGACTGGCCATCAGGTCAACAAACGCACAAAAGTTGAAATCATTTTTAAGACTGATTTAAAAGGACAGCTTTGTCTGATTCAGATAAGTGACCCCTCAATGTAAAGATAAGATTGAAAGCTTTCCAATGAGGGCTTCCATGTTCAGATTGAATTTTGCTGTCATGATCTGCAGCCTGTTGAGCTCTGTATTTTTTTTCAGCTTTCCTGGCTGACTTTCAACCCTGTGTTATTTGTCTAATATCAATCAATCTTTATACTACCAAACATCCTTCAAATCAAACAAGTTTGATATCAAATCAGAGCTTGGATTTCACCCTGTCACGTGACCAAGTCACTAATTGTTATCCCAAAACATTAGCTTATAATCTAGCATTCCATTCAACCCTCTGACTGGCCATCAGGTCAACAAACACCCAAAAATTTATGTCATTTTTAAGACTGATTTAAAAGGACAGCTTTGTCTGATTCAGATAAGTGACCCCTCAATGTAAAGATAAGATTGAAAGCTTTCCAATGAGGGCTTCCATGTTCAGATTGAATTTTACTGTCATGATCTGCAGCACGTTGAGCTCTGTATTTTTTTCAGCTTTCCTGGCTGACTTTCAACCCTGTGTTATTTGTCTAATATCAATCAATCTTCGAACTACTAAATATCCTTCAAATCAAACAAGTTTGATATCAATTAAGGGCTTGGATTTCACCCTGTCACGTGACAAAGTCACTACTTTTAATCCTGAAACATTAGCTCATCATCTAGCATTCCGTACAACCGTCTGACTGGCCATCAGGTCAACAAACGCACAAAAGTTAAGATCATGTTTTGAACGATTTAAAAGGACAGCTTTGTCTGATTCAGATAAGTGACCCCTCAATGTAAAGATAAGATTGAAAGCTTTCCAATGAGGGCTTCCGTGTTCAGATTGAATTTTGCTGTCATGATCTGCAGCCTGTTGAGCTCTGTATTTTTTTTCAGCTTTCCTGGCTGACTTTCAACCCTGTGTTATTTGTCTAATATCAATCAATCTTTCAACTACTAAACATCCTTCAAATCAAACAAGTTTGATATCAAATCAGAGTTTGGATTTCACCCTGTCACGTGACCAAGTCACTACATTTAATCCTGAAACATTAGCTTATAATCCTGCATTCCATACAACCGTCTGACTGGCCATCAGGTCAAAAAACACACAAAAGTTAAGATCATGTTTTGAACGATTTAAAAGGACAGCTTTGTCTGATTCAGATAAGTGACCCCTCAATGTAAAGATAAGATTGAAAGCTTTCCAGTGAGGGCTTCCATGTTCAGATTGAATTTTGCTGTCATGATCTGCAGCCTGTTGAGCTCTGTATTTTTTTCAGCTTTCCTGGCTGACTTTCAACCCTGTGTTATTTGTCTAATATCAATCATCATCTTTATACTACTAAACATCCTTCAAATCAAACAAGTTTGATATCAAATCAGAGCTTGGATTTCACCCTGTCACGTGACCAAGTCACTCATTGTTATCCCAAAACATTAGCTTATAATCTAGCATTCCATACAACCCTCTGACTGGCCATGAGGTCAACAAACGCACAAAAGTTAAGATCATGTTTTGACTTATTTAAAAGGACAGCTTTGTTTTGTTCAGATAAGTGACCCCTCAATGTAAAGATAAGATTGAAAGCTTTCCAATGAGGGCTTCCATATTCAGATTGAATTTTGCTGTCATGATCTGCAGCCTGTTGAGCTCTGTATTTTTTCAGCTTTCCTGGCTGACTTTCAACCCTGTGTTATTTGTCTAATATCAATCAATCTTTATACTACTAAACATCCTTCAAATCAAACAAGTTTGATATCATATAAGAGCTTGGATTTCACCCTGTCACGTGACCAAGTCACTACAATTAATCCTGAAACATTAGCTTATAATCTAGCATTCCATACAACCGTCTGACTGGCCATCAGGTCAACAAACGCACAAAAGTTAATGTCATGTTTTGACTGATTTAAAAGGACTGCTTTGTCTGATTCTGATAAGTGACCCCTCAATGTAAAGATAAGATTGAAAGCTTTCCAAAGAGGGCTTCCATGTTCAGATTGAATTTTGCTGTCATGATCTGCAGCCTGTTGAGCTCTTTTTTTTTCAGCTTTCCTGGCTGACTTTCAACCCTGTGTTATTTGTCTAATATCAATCAATCTTTCAACTACTAAACATCCTTCAAATCAAACAAGTTTGATATCAAATCAGAGCTTGGATTTCACCTTGTCACGTGACCAGGTGACTAATTGTTATCCCAAAACATTAGCTTATAATCTAGCATTCCATACAACCTTCTGACTGGCCATCGGGTCAACAAACGCACAAAAGTTAATGTCATGTTTTGACTGATTTAAAAGGACAGCTTTGTCTGATTCAGATAAGTGACCCCTCAATGTAAAGATAAGATTGAAAGCTTTCCAATGAGGGCTTCCATGTTCAGATTGAATTTTGCTGTCATGATCTGCAGCCTGTTGAGTTCTTTGTCATTTTAGCTGCCCTGGCTGACTTTCAACCCTGTGTTATTTGTCTAATATCAATCAATCTTTCAACTACTAAACATCCTTCAAATCAAACAAGTTTGATATCAATGAAGGGCTTGGATTTCACCCTGTCACGTGACCAAGTCACTACATTTAATCCTGAAACATTAGCTTATAATCTAGCAGTCCATACAACCGTCTGACTGGCCATCAGGTCAACAAATGCACAAAAGTTAATGTCATGTTGTGACTGATTAAAAAGGACTGCTTTGTCTGAATTTAATCAGTGACCTCTCAATGTAAAGATAAGATTGAAAGCTTTCCAATGTGGGCTTCCATGTTCAGATTGAATTTTGCTGTCATGATCTGCAGCCTGTTGAGCTCTGTATTTTTTTCAGCTTTCCTGGCTGACTTTCACCCCTGTTATTTGTCTAATATCAATCAATCTTTATACTACTAAATATCCTTCAAATCAAACAAGTTTGATATCAATGAAGGGCTTGGATTTCACCCTTTCACGTGACCAAGTCACTACATTTAATCCTGAAACATTAGCTTATAATCTAGCATTCCATACAACCCTCTGACTGGCCATCAGGTCAACAAACGCAAAAAAGTAAATGTCATGTTTTGACTGATTTAAAAGGACTGCTTTGTCTTGTTCAGATCAGTGACCCCTCAATGTAAAGATAAGATTGAAAGCTTTCCAATGAGGGCTTCCATGTTCAGATTGAATTTTGCTGTCATGATCTGCAGCCTGTTGAGTTCTGTGTCATTTTAGCTGACCTGGCTGACTTTCAACCCTGTGTTATTTGTCTAATATCAATCAATCTTTCAACTACTAAACATCCTTCAAATCAAACAAGTTTGATATCAAATCAGAGCTTGGATTTCACCCTGTCACGTGACCAAGTCACTAATTGTTATCCCAAAACATTAGCTTATAATCTAGCATTCCATACAACCCTCTGACTGGCCATCAGGTCAACAAACGCACAAAAGTTGATGTCATGTTGTGACTGATTTAAATTGACTGCTTTGTCTGATTCAGATCAGTGACCCCTCAATGTAAAGATAAGATTGAAAGCTTTCCAATGAGGGCTTCCATGTTCAGATTGAATTTTGCTGTCATGATCTGCAGCCTGTTGAGTTCTTTGTCATTTTAGCTTTCCTGGCTGACTTTCAACCGTGTGTTATTTGTCTAATATCAATCAATCTTTCAACTACTAAACATCCTTCAAATCAAACAAGTTTGATATCAAATCAGAGCTTGGATTTCACCCTGTCACGTGACCAAGTCACTACATTTAATCCTGAAACATTAGCTTATAATCTAGCATTCCATACAACCGTCTGACTGGCCATCAGGTCAACAAACACACAAAAGTTAAGATCATGTTTTGAACGATTTAAAATGACAGCTTTGTATGATTCAGATAAGTGACCCCTCAATGTAAAGATAAGATTGAAAGCTTTCCAATGTGGGCTTCCATGTTCAGATTGAATTTTGCTGTCATGATCTGCAGCATGTTGAGCTCTGTATTTTTTTCAGCTTTCCTGGCTGACTTTCAACCCTGTGTTATTTGTCTAATATCAATCAATCTTCGAACTACTAAATATCCTTAAATCAAACAAGTTTGATATCAATTAAGGGCTTGGATTTCACCCTGTCACGTGACAAAGTCACTACTTTTAATCCTGAAACATTAGCTCATCATCTAGCAGTCCATACAACCGTCTGACTGGCCATCAGGTCAACAAACGCACAAAAGTTGAAATCATTTTTAAGACTGATTTAAAAGGACAGCTTTGTCTGATTCAGATAAGTGACCCCTCAATGTAAAGATAAGATTGAAAGCTTTCCAATGAGGGCTTCCATGTTCAGATTGAATTTTGCTGTCATGATCTGCAGCCTGTTGAGCTCTGTATTTTTTTTCAGCTTTCCTGGCTGACTTTCAACCCTGTGTTATTTGTCTAATATCAATCAATCTTTATACTACCAAACATCCTTCAAATCAAACAAGTTTGATATCAAATCAGAGCTTGGATTTCACCCTGTCACGTGACCAAGTCACTAATTGTTATCCCAAAACATTAGCTTATAATCTAGCATTCCATTCAACCCTCTGACTGGCCATCAGGTCAACAAACACCCAAAAATTTATGTCATTTTTAAGACTGATTTAAAAGGACAGCTTTGTCTGATTCAGATAAGTGACCCCTCAATGTAAAGATAAGATTGAAAGCTTTCCAATGAGGGCTTCCATGTTCAGATTGAATTTTACTGTCATGATCTGCAGCATGTTGAGCTCTGTATTTTTTTCAGCTTTCCTGGCTGACTTTCAACCCTGTGTTATTTGTCTAATATCAATCAATCTTCGAACTACTAAATATCCTTCAAATCAAACAAGTTTGATATCAATTAAGGGCTTGGATTTCACCCTGTCACGTGACAAAGTCACTACTTTTAATCCTGAAACATTAGCTCATCATCTAGCATTCCGTACAACCGTCTGACTGGCCATCAGGTCAACAAACGCACAAAAGTTAAGATCATGTTTTGAACGATTTAAAAGGACAGCTTTGTCTGATTCAGATAAGTGACCCCTCAATGTAAAGATAAGATTGAAAGCTTTCCAATGAGGGCTTCCGTGTTCAGATTGAATTTTGCTGTCATGATCTGCAGCCTGTTGAGCTCTGTATTTTTTTTCAGCTTTCCTGGCTGACTTTCAACCCTGTGTTATTTGTCTAATATCAATCAATCTTTCAACTACTAAACATCCTTCAAATCAAACAAGTTTGATATCAAATCAGAGTTTGGATTTCACCCTGTCACGTGACCAAGTCACTACATTTAATCCTGAAACATTAGCTTATAATCCTGCATTCCATACAACCGTCTGACTGGCCATCAGGTCAAAAAACACACAAAAGTTAAGATCATGTTTTGAACGATTTAAAAGGACAGCTTTGTCTGATTCAGATAAGTGACCCCTCAATGTAAAGATAAGATTGAAAGCTTTCCAGTGAGGGCTTCCATGTTCAGATTGAATTTTGCTGTCATGATCTGCAGCCTGTTGAGCTCTGTATTTTTTTCAGCTTTCCTGGCTGACTTTCAACCCTGTGTTATTTGTCTAATATCAATCATCATCTTTATACTACTAAACATCCTTCAAATCAAACAAGTTTGATATCAAATCAGAGCTTGGATTTCACCCTGTCACGTGACCAAGTCACTCATTGTTATCCCAAAACATTAGCTTATAATCTAGCATTCCATACAACCCTCTGACTGGCCATGAGGTCAACAAACGCACAAAAGTTAAGATCATGTTTTGACTTATTTAAAAGGACAGCTTTGTTTTGTTCAGATAAGTGACCCCTCAATGTAAAGATAAGATTGAAAGCTTTCCAATGAGGGCTTCCATATTCAGATTGAATTTTGCTGTCATGATCTGCAGCCTGTTGAGCTCTGTATTTTTTCAGCTTTCCTGGCTGACTTTCAACCCTGTGTTATTTGTCTAATATCAATCAATCTTTATACTACTAAACATCCTTCAAATCAAACAAGTTTGATATCATATAAGAGCTTGGATTTCACCCTGTCACGTGACCAAGTCACTACAATTAATCCTGAAACATTAGCTTATAATCTAGCATTCCATACAACCGTCTGACTGGCCATCAGGTCAACAAACGCACAAAAGTTAATGTCATGTTTTGACTGATTTAAAAGGACTGCTTTGTCTGATTCTGATAAGTGACCCCTCAATGTAAAGATAAGATTGAAAGCTTTCCAAAGAGGGCTTCCATGTTCAGATTGAATTTTGCTGTCATGATCTGCAGCCTGTTGAGCTCTTTTTTTTTCAGCTTTCCTGGCTGACTTTCAACCCTGTGTTATTTGTCTAATATCAATCAATCTTTCAACTACTAAACATCCTTCAAATCAAACAAGTTTGATATCAAATCAGAGCTTGGATTTCACCTTGTCACGTGACCAGGTGACTAATTGTTATCCCAAAACATTAGCTTATAATCTAGCATTCCATACAACCTTCTGACTGGCCATCGGGTCAACAAACGCACAAAAGTTAATGTCATGTTTTGACTGATTTAAAAGGACAGCTTTGTCTGATTCAGATAAGTGACCCCTCAATGTAAAGATAAGATTGAAAGCTTTCCAATGAGGGCTTCCATGTTCAGATTGAATTTTGCTGTCATGATCTGCAGCCTGTTGAGTTCTGTGTCATTTTAGCTGCCCTGGCTGACTTTCAACCCTGTGTTATTTGTCTAATATCAATCAATCTTTCAACTACTAAACATCCTTCAAATCAAACAAGTTTGATATCAAATCAGAGCTTGGATTTCACCCTGTCACGTGACCAAGTCACTACATTTAATCCTGAAACATTAGCTTATAATCTAGCAGTCCATACAACCGTCTGACTGGCCATCAGGTCAACAAATGCACAAAAGTTAATGTCATGTTTTGACTGATTTAAAAGGACTGCTTTGTCTTGTTCAGATCAGTGACCCCTCAATGTAAAGATAAGATTGAAAGCTTTCCAATGAGGGCTTCCATGTTCAGATTGAATTTTGCTGTCATGATCTGCAGCCTGTTGAGCTCTGTATTTTTTCAGCTTTCCTGGCTGACTTTCAACCCTGTGTTATTTGTCTAATATCAATCAATCTTTATACTACTAAATATCCTTCAAATCAAACAAGTTTGATATCAATGAAGGGCTTGGATTTCACCCTGTCACGTGACCAAGTCACTACATTTAATCCTGAAACATTAGCTTATAATCTAGCATTCCATACAACCCTCTGACTGGCCATCAGGTCAACAAACGCAAAAAAGTTAATGTCATGTTTTGACTGATTTAAAAGGACTGCTTTGTCTTATTCAGATAAGTGACCCCTCAATGTAAAGATATGATTGAAAGCTTTCCAATGAGGGCTTCCATGTTCAGATTGAATTTTGCTGTCATGATCTGCAGCATGTTGAGCTCTGTATTTTTTCAGCTTTCCTGGCTGACTTTCAACCCTGTGTTATTTGTCTAATATCAATCAATCTTTATACTACTAAACATCCTTCAAATCAAACAAGTTTGATATCAATGAAGGGCTTGGATTTCACCCTGTCACGTGACCAAGTCACTACATTTAATCCTGAAACATTAGCTTATAATCTAGCATTCCATACAACCCTCTTACTGGCCATCAGGTCAACAAACGCCCAAAAGTTAATGTCATGTATTGACTGATTTAAAAGGACTGCTTTGTCTTGTTCAGATCAGTGACCCCTCAATGTAAAGATAAGATTGAAAGCTTTCCAATGAGGGCTTCCATGTTCAGATTGAATTTTGCTGTCATGATCTGCAGCCTGTTGAGCTCTTTGTCATTTTAGCTGACCTGGGTGACTTTCACCCCTGTTATTTGTCTAATATCAATCAATCTTTATACTACTAAACATCCTTCAAATCAAACAAGTTTGGTATCGAATCAGAGCTTGGATTTCACCCTGTCACGTGACCAAGTCACTAATTGTTATCCCAAAACATTAGCTTATAATCCTGCATTCCATACAACCCTCTGACTGGCCATCAGGTCAAAAAACGCACAAAAGTTAAGATCATGTTTTGAACGATTTAAAAGGACAGCTTTATCTTGTTCAGATAAGTGACCCCTCAATGTAAAAATAAGATTGAAAGCTTTCCAATGAGGGCTTCCATGTTCAGATTGAATTTTGCTGTCATGATCTGCAGCCTATTGAGCTCTGTATTTTTTTCAGCTTTCCTGGCTGACTTTCAACCCTGTGTTATTTGTCTTATATCAATCAATCTTTATACTACTAAACATCCTTCAAATCAAACAAGTTTGATATCAAATCAGAGCTTAGATTTCACCCTGTCACGTGACCAAGTCACTACATTTAATCCTGAAACATTAGCTTATAATCTAGCATTCAATACAACCGTCTGACTGGCCATCAGGTCAACAAATGCACAAAAGTTAAGATCATGTTTTGAACGATTTAAAAGGACAGCTTTGTCTTGTTCAGATAAGTGACCCCTCAATGTAAAGATATGATCGAAAGCTTTCCAATGAGGGCTTCCATGTTCAGATTGAATTTTGCTGTCATGGTCTGCAGCCTGTTGAGTTCTGTATAATTTTACCTGTCCTTGGCCTTTGGTTGTTGCTTAAAATCAGGGTTGCCATGTTCCTGCGTTTCTCAAACACTGTCATGGCAACGAAGGCTCCATCAACCAATGTGGTCAAAAGGTGGTACGGGTGTGAGCGGTGCCAGGGCAGGGCTGGAGGACACAGGTAAAGAGGCGTACGAGGCTTCCCCTATATGTTGCACGTTCAGAGCCTTTGACACTACAGCACAGCTCTTCCCAGGTCCACCTACCAGGGGAGTGGAGCTCCTTGGGCCGGGGCTAAGGGGCTGAGTCCGTGGAGGGTGGCATAAGTGCGGGTGCACGGGTCCGAGAGGTGAGCAGGGCTGGCTGGCTGGCGACTGAGTCTCCAACTGCCACCTTGGTCCTCTGGAGTCCATCTAAGCGTGGGTGCACAGGTTTTAGAGGTCCGCAGGGCTGGCCGGCTGGCCAGCTGACCGGCTGGTGACGGAGACTCCGACTGGCACCGTGGTCCAAGGGAATTGGGGTGCGAGCCGTGACAGGGTAGGACCAGAGGATAGTGGTTAGAGTTCTGGTTAGGTCAGGGTAGGAAAGAGTAGCCTGATAACTCCCCCCACACCCGTTCAATGACTGGGGTTGTTGAAATGGGCGAGTCAGAGGCAAAGCACTGGCCGGCGCCTGTCGGTTAACTCTCCAGTCATATTAATTTTGGTACTTTCCCTAATTTCTTTTAGCCCATGCAGGGTTTTGGTTTCTTGGGTTTTGAGTTCAACCGAAATCCATGTATGGTGGTTCCAGCTTGGGGTCAGTTTTAGGCCTCCAATAAGGTTCTTAGGCTACGGTTTGAGGCTAAAGTTTCTGGTAAGGCTGAGGCTCGGAGTTTTAGTAGGAAAGGGTAGCTAAGAGTGAAGATGAGTAGGGATAGGGAAAGGTTGAGGTTTAGGTTTAGGGTTAATTTAAGACTAAGCCTTGGTTTTCTGACGGTCAGGTTGAGGATAAGGTTGTGACCAGTGTGTTATGTTTTAAGGTAGAGTCAGAGCTACAGTCCCTTAAAATTAGGTTCAGAGGGGGAGTCCTGAGCGGTTAGGGTTAGCTAAAAGGGGTAGGTTAGGCTAGGTAGCTGGCTTTAAGCTTGGCTCAGGAATGTTAAAACCTATTTTTCGGTTCATTATCAAAAAACGCATCTTCCTACCAGGGGGCATGAGACCCAGCTCACCACTCGCCATGTGGGTGCCCTGTCAGGAAGTGTGTACAGCCACTACAGGTGCCTGCGCTTGGACTGGCAACCCCTTGGCAGTATTTCCCCCTTTTTCACACCGGATCTCGGCTCCCATGCTCCTGTTGTTGACAGAAAAGTATATTCCACCTACCAGGGGCACGAGACGCAGCTCCCCACTCGCCATGTGGGTGCATCGTCAGGACATGTGTACAGCCACTACGGGTGCCTAAGCCTGCACTGGCAGTCCCGAGGCAGTGTTTCCCCCTTCTTACACCGAATCTCGGCTCTCTTGCCTCTGTTGGTGAGGGTAAAGTATATTCCACCTACCAGGGGCACGAGACCCAGCTCATGACTACCCATGTAGGTGCCCTGTCGGGACATGCGTGCAGCCACTACAGGTGCTTGTGCCTGTAGTGGCAGCCCTGAGGCAGGTTTCCCCCTTCTTACACAGGATCTTGGCTCCAGTGCCCCTGTCGGTCACAGTGAAGTATATTCCACCTACTAGGGGCCCAGCTCACAGCTAGGGGCCTCACAATGTAATGCAGAGAGGGAGATGGCGATGAGGATGTTTTTTTTTCTTTTTTTTTTTTGGGCGGGGGGGGGGGGGGGGGGGGGGGGGTGTCGTACGTGGGGACATGTGTCTGGAGCAAGTCCCTCCCACTCTCACTGGCTCTCCCTCTTGTGCCCCTGGTACCTGAAATCATCTACCAAGGGTGCAAAAATGCCCTGACTAGCCTAGTATCTACTTCAAGCCGCCTTATTTCACCTCACAAATCCTTAATCTGCCTCTCTAAGGGTTTGTGTTATTTTTGCACTGGGCCCCTTCGGCCGTTCACTGGGGTCCGACCCCGCACCTCTGCGGTGCGCCTCTCGCTGCTATTGTCCTTTTTTTTGCGCCGTTCGATCGACGCAGCCCTTCTCTTGGGCCTTCAGACCAACTGTCGGCAGATCGCCATCGTCCCGATTCTGAGAGATGCATTTTCGAAATCGGAAAGCTCCAGAAATTTGGAACCTTGATGTCTTGGGCTCATATCCCCACCCAAGGGAAGATCAAAATGGGTGTTTTTGTGGAGCTGGCACTCCCCCTCCGCCCGTACGGCAGCTCTCAAAGTCCCGCCAGCTCCTGAGCCTTCATCCTCGGTCCCTGTGCGCTCCAGGGACAAGGTGGAGCCACTGGTTTGGTGGACTCTGCCTCCCCACTGTGTCCCTCTCACCCGGAGGGCAAAGTTTCCCTCCAGCTGACTGACAGGCAACTGTGACCCGCCAGCAAAGGGCCCCCGCCGGCCGGCTTAATGCCGCGCTCTGGGTTGACGTTTCCTTTGCACAGCGGATTCGCTCTCAAAGAGGCTGGGGCACGTGCGCCAATGTCTCCCCAGGGTAGTCCAGCCGCCAGACTCTAACTGCGTCTCGGGCAAGACCAAGAAGCCCCATCTGTCCAAGGGGTCCGAAGATGGGTCCCTTTGCTCCCCTCCCCTCAATGGAGGGGTGGCATGTTTTCATTAATCATGAACAAAAGTTGGAGGTCTTTGGAGCATGCACAGGGTCAGAAGGCTACTCTTTGGATGCTCTTGGTGTGCTAATACCTTTGAGACCCTGGGACCATCCTCCTGACACGTCCCACTCTGCGGAGTTCCATGCAAGAAATGTGTGGAGATGGGACTTAACCGATGTGACCTTTGCACTCGGTCGTTCTCCTCTGGCTGGCTAACCACTTGAGGATCAAACACCCTGGGCATAACCACCAAATGACCTCTGGTGGAGCACCCAGTGCCAAGGCTCTGAGGGGAACATAATACGCAATACCCAACCTGGAGTCACGGAGCGTAAAAGATGATCTACACCTTGATGCCTTTGAGGTTCCCATCCCTCGCTTAGCTCCCACCAGCCGGTGGGAGCCTCATATTCTAAGATCGATCGAAGCAAGTGCGAAAAGGGACGGTTTCGCATCGAGGGATGGGAAGATCATTAATAAGTATGTCTGTGCCGTTCAGAGGCTCATGAGGTCCCGCAAAGGCCTCAGACTCTTGACGGCAGCCCGCTCCCACCCGATTCCCCGCCGGGGGACGTCTACCTGTTCTGTGGGCGGCAGGTCAGCACGTGAGTCCAAGCCCGATAAACGGCTGAGGTACAAGAACATGCAGAGTTTGTACCTCAAGAGCAAGTCGGCTGCGGTAACAAAAATTCTGGATGGTAGGGAGGCGTCTGTCTGCCGGATCAGTAAAGAGACAGTCGAGCAGACTTACAGGGTGATCTGGGGGGGGGCAAGTCGCATACCGGGGCCTGGGTCAGTTTGCGGCTCTTCCCCCTGCCAACAACGATCTCCTGTTGCATCCAGTATCGCCTGAGGAGGTGATACGAGCGGTCAAGAAAATTAAGTCTGCCTCGGCCCCAGGCCCAGACCGTATTTCCAGCTCGGACCTCAGGCTTTGGGATCCTAAGGGCCTAAAGCTTGCGAGTCTCTTTAATTCGATCATCGGGAGTGGATGCCTCCCTGCAGTCTTGAAGGAAAGTAGGACAACGCTGATTCCCAAAGTGTCCAACCAGGGGGAGCTGAGGGACATAAATCAGTGGCGTCCTATCACCATTGCGTCCGTGATTCTCAGAGTTCTGACTGCGATCCTCGCTAAAAGATTGGGGGAAGCATGCCCCCCTCACCCGAAGCAAAGAGGTTTCATTGAAACCCCCGGCTGCGCAGAAAACCTGTTGGTAGTCCACGGACTGATCAACAGTGCGAGAAGGATCAATCAGAACCTAGCGGTGGTCTTCATCGACTTTTCCAAGGCATTCGACTCCGTCAGCCACGAACATCTTGCCGATGTCTTGGAATACAGGGGTGTCGATTCGCTGCTCAGGTCTCTGATCTGTGATATGTATGCCGGTTGCTTCACGAGGGTCAAGGTTGGAGCTCGAGAGTTGACCGGAAGGATCCATCTGGCCCGGGGTGTTAAGCAGGGAGACTCCTTGTCCCCTCTGCTCTTCAACCTGGTGCTAGACCCTCTGCTCCACATGCTGGAGGCCAAGGGTTGTGGTGTCCTGAGGGGGGCGTCCTCGGTGGCGGCAGTGGCGTTCGCGGATGACCTGGTCCTGCTGAGTGACTCCTGGAAGGGCATGCGCAGGAACCTCGACATCTTACAGAAGTTCTGTGAGATGACAGGTCTCAGGGCCAATCCGGCGAAGTGTCACGGCTTCTACCTTGAGAATGCCAAATCTGTGAAACTCAGGCTTAACGCCTGCCCAGCCTGGCAGCTGCATGACAGTCCCATACCCATGGTGGGAGCGGCCGAGTCAATCAGATACCTCGGGGTGCAGATCAATCCTTGCAGAGGGATCGTACGGCCGAAACTCGATAAACTGCTCTCGGATTACATCCGGAAGATTGAGGCTGCCCCGTTGAAGCCGTTTCAGAGGGTGGATCTCCTTACATCGCATGCGATCCCTCGGCTGGTCTACGCCGCTGATCACGGCAACGCGGGTGCGGCCACTCTCTCTGGTTGTGATCGAGCGATAAGGGGGGCTGTGAAAGCCTGGCTTCATTTGGATTTGTCCACTACTAATGGGGTTCTCTACTCCTCTTCCAAAGACGGTGGGTTGTGTATACCCAAACTGGGGGCCCTGGTCCCTGCCACCCAGCTGTCTAGGATATACAAATTGAGGGGCTGGGGAGATCAATTTGTGAAGGAGGTGGCCATGAGTTCCATACCCCAGAAGGTGGTGGACAACCTAGAATTGACGGTGAAGCAGGCCGGTAACAGCTCACCTGGGGTGACGGACAAGGGTGTCAGGCGCACATGGCGAAAACTGGAGTTTGAGAAGTGGAAGGAGCTTCGGTCCCAGGGATTGGGCATCGAACTCTTCCAGAACGATACCATCAGCAACCACTGGTTGACCAATTCTCAAAGACCATGTATGTCCACGGCTAACAGGATTTGGGCGTTAAAGGTGAGGACAAACATGGTCAAAACTCTGGTAATGGGCTCTAGGGGCAGACCTTTGCCGGGTCGGCAATCACTTTGTAGGCTGTGCCATAAATCCAGGGAAACCATGCGACACCTGATCAGTTCCTGCGCAGGACTGAAGGCCAATCGCATGGTAAACCATAACAAGATCTGCGGATTGTTGGCCGGCCTCGGTGAGAGCTACCGCTGGGTCGTGCTCAGAGTGCCCAGGCTCCGTACCACCGAGAGATTGCTGGGTGTCCCTGACCTCGTGATGATCAAGGGTTCACGGGCCTTGATCATCGACGTCACAATCTGCTTCGAGGCGGAGGCAGATGGACTCGAAAAACGACGTCTGGCGAAGGTGGCCAAGTACACCCCCTTTAAGGAGGTGGTCACTCGCCAATATCCCGAAGCGACGGCAATGGAAGTTCTGGGCTTCCCGATGGGTGCCAGAGGGAAATGGCACCCAGCGAACAGACAGGTCCTCGCGTCCCTTGGGGTCCCCAGAACCCAGATGAAACGACTGGGGACCCTATTCAGTAGAAGGGCCCTTCTCTACACGATAGACACAGTGAAAGTGTTCAACCAGCTGGTTACGAGGGCCTGAGTGAAGGAGGTTAACACTTGTGACTATCCAGGGACCGAGACCAGACATAAGTACCGATCTTGACCACACTGATGGGCGCCTCTCCGAGTTCAGCCATCACCTTGTACATAGTTCGTCCGGCTTGATTTCCTTGATGGCAGGAGAGTGCCCCACTGAATGTATTTGACTTGACTGATGGACGTTTTTTGTGTTCAACCATCACTTGTACATAGTCCTTGTACATAGTTTGTTTGAAAATGATTTCCGAGATGGCAAGAGGACGTTCTACGGAACGACAATGAAATCCAAGTTGGCCGGAGGGCGATCCGATAGTCATCCTATGTATATAGTTCCTCAGATGACTATAATATATATAAACCTACGATGGTAACAGAAAAGGAAAGATCAGACAGTTGGCCGGAGGGTGTAAAAAGTTGGGGCAAAAATGACTAACGGGGCCCCATATTCAGGATCAGTCCTAATCCTGACTCCTTCAGTTGGCCGGAGGGC
The DNA here is from genome assembly GCF_033239565.1 of Halichoeres trimaculatus. Taxonomy (NCBI): domain Eukaryota; kingdom Metazoa; phylum Chordata; class Actinopteri; order Labriformes; family Labridae; genus Halichoeres; species Halichoeres trimaculatus. The sequence goes on along the minus strand of NW_027437190.1, from coordinate 320,278 downwards.
GAACAGTGACAAAGACGTAACAAGGAGTAACATTCTCTGTTGGGAACGAAGGAAGGATAAAACAGCCTCTGAGGGGCCCCCGGGCTGACAAGTGTCGCGTCCTAGTTAGACTTTGTAGTGGCTTGACCTACACTGAACCTGCTTGGGTGCCTCCTTGTCAGCAAAATTGCCCCCCCAAGGATTTCTTGGGTATTAGTATGGGTAAACGTCCGCACCAAGGTGATCTTGGTGATTCTGCCAAACAACCCGAGCCTTTCGGCCAGCTAGACTCTTTCAGGTTTATTCCCCAACTCTGTGTCAAGGCCGGTAAGGGCGTAGGGTGAGATAGGGTCTCTGGTGAGGGACTCCGTGGCTAATAACGGTCGGCGGATACCCACCAGGTTTCGCTCATCCTAC